>NC_045440.1:40126128-40197916 GCF_002776525.5 Piliocolobus tephrosceles | reverse complement strand
TTTTTTTGATGGACTCTTGCTCTGTCGCCCAGGCTGGAGTGCAGTGGCGCAATCTTGGCTCACTTGCAACCTCTGCCTCCTGGATTCAAGCAATTCTCCTGCCTCAGTTTCCTGAGTAGCTGGAACTACAGGCATGTGCCATCACATCCCACCAATTTTTGTATTTTTAGTAGAGATGGAGTTTCACCACGTTGTCCAGGCTGGTCTCAAACTTTTAACATCAAGTGATCTGCCCACCTTGGCCTCCCAAAGTGCTGGGATTACGTGCATGAGCCACCACGCCTGGTCAACGTGGGTTTTCATTTATCAGGTAAATACCCAGGAGTGGGATTGCTGGGTCACATACAAAGTATGTTACCATTAGAAGAAGAAACTCTTGGGACTTGAGGCATGAGTGCTCACAGCTGCCCACACTTTTCAGACGATAGCCCCAGATTGCTGAGGGGCTTTTGGTTTTACAGATGGGGAAATGGAGGCCTCGAGAGGTCAGAAGACGAGTCCAGAGTTTTAAGGAAGGTCGTCATCAAGGTCCAGGCGGAGCCTCATCTCCTGTCTCCCAGGCCGCTGTGCTTTCGTCTGTATCTCAGTTCCCTTCATCATCTGTTGCTCCAACCTTATTCTCATGGGATCCGTTTATGGGACACATTGGGCCACCAACAATAAGCTTCTCCATGCACTGATAAGGAATGTGACCAAAAAGATTAATTCATTTGGTGAAGTGACCAAGTGATTCTGTAAACAGCTGTGTTGATGAACAGAATCCATCTTCAAAGGTTATGACAGTATTATATACACAGACCTCATGCTGGCCATTTGGCTTGATGGAGCTGTCTGCAAAATTATTCTTCAATGATTCATCTACCAAATTATTCTTCTCAGATCTTTTCAAGCAGAACCGACACAGAACTGGTGTCTGCATTTCTTTGGCACTGGGTAGGTAGGAGCTGTTTGCTTTCCTGATTCGTTTCTGACTCCCTTTGCCTTGGGATTTGGGTCCTATCCCCGAAAACCCTAGAACCAGACAATCTTTTCTTTATCTGCTTCAAGCTTAGAATCAAGAGAGCAGTTCCTGACACTCCCTGGGAATCTTGGCTTTACCACAATTCCAACTTCTGAATATTTCAATGGAGGATTAATTGTTATTCATGCTATCATTGTTATGTAGGTCTTTTTTTTTTTTTTTGGATCAAGTTGATGGGATTTTATTATCTGTGGAAAGCAGCCATATACCAGAATGAAGAATACTTTTGATTGATGATTTAGCTTAAAAATAGTTTGCTATTTTAATAAGCCTCATTCGGGAACAAATGACCCCAGAGGGGAACTTGGTGCTTATCTAGTAGCCTATGTATTTTGCAGAGAATTTCTAGAAATGTGTGTATTTTGAAGAAAAGAAGAGGGGCTTTGGCTGTTTGGTCCTGGAGATGGGTCTAGCAGCCTGGGGTGGGGGCATCTATTGGTCTCTCCTAGCTGACCCCTGCCCAGAGAACTGCAGTGCCCCTCACCCAGATAAAAGGTATGCCTGGAGTGGCTAAGTGTTTCTAGTTGGATTACTGCGGGCTCAACATTAGATTCACCAAATCGTTATTTAGTACTTGCTCTGTGCTAGGCAAAACGTGCTAGATACTTTCATTGATGTTATTGGAGGAATATCTAGGCAAAGAGAGGAGACCTCACTTATAAAAACTAAAGGCTTTGTCACGTCAGATTTCTTTTTAAAAGGCAGTTAGGGATGGCAGTCTTAAACAATGAGCTCCCCTAGTGCCCTTCCGATTGAGAATCACAAAGAGCATCTAAATTTTGGAAGACTATTGACTGTATCCTGGGGAGCTGTAAGTGCCAGGTCTTACAGGGTGAGTGGGACTAGGAGAAGGCATCGACTAGACGCTGGGGTCAGTTTCCTGGGAGCGAACCCAGCTCCACTCCCTGCTGTGGCCTTGAGCAAGTAGCGCTTAACTTCTCTGAGGCTGTTTCTGCATCTGAAAAATGGGGTGGTCATGACCCCACTCATAAGGTTGCCATGGGCATGCTACATGCTGAGAAACATCAGTAAGGTGGCGAGGGTGGCGAAGACGCTGTTCCTTGGGTTTTATTCCAGCAATGAAAGCTAAGTTCATCAAGCCACAAGAAGAAACCTCAGATTTTTTTTCCCCTAGGAAATGTGAAAATTGAGAGTTTCGTTTGAAGCCTTGTGGCAGAAGCTTCTGAAAGCCGAGTCACAGATCTTGCACAGTGCTGTCGTAAACGCCGCTGATGTGCAAACAATGGCCCCCATCCCCGTAGGGGGAGGGGCAGGATCGGACAGCAGAGACTGCCGCAGGGTTTCCAGTGAGCAGGGGACCCTCATGTGCGGGTCTAGACGGGAGACTAGTATTTATTTACTAATTCTTTCAACAGCGGCCGTGGAATCAAGATGGCCTAGAGGGCGCCAGGGGGTGCTCTGGAGAGGACGGGCGGCCAGTCCTCGAATGGACCCCGCCCTGGGTCCCGAAAAGAAGGGCGGCGCCCCGGGCCACCCGTAACTTCTGCGGAACCCACCTTTGCTGCGCAGTTCTCGAGATTTGCGGGAAGGAGGCGCAGCCTCCCAGGCCCAACTCTCCCCAGCACTTTCGCGTGGAAAATCTTCAGGAAAATGAAATGTAGCTCCCCGTACCCCTCTCCCCAAAGATGTAAAGGACTCTGGAACAGGCGCGAGGAGCAGTTCCTGTTTCATTACGAGCGCCCCCTCCCCAACCCGGTCATTGTAGTGCGAACCAGAACAATCCAATTAACAGAATTAGTGCTACTGTTCCAGAAACTGAAGAGGCCTCGGTATGGGAATCCCCACAGAGTAATAAACAGCACGTGGTTGGAGCGCAGAGGAGGAGACTCGCTCCACCTGGTGGCGGTGACGTGTTTATAAGGAAGGGAGGCTTCCCAGAGGACGTGGCAGGACACAGAGGCTGGCGGCCACAGACGGGATCTGTAATTCAGTGCCCGCCATCACGCACCTGGCCTGGCCCTGTGCAGCGTGGAAGCTGGAGACGGGGAAGGTGGAGAATGAGAGTTCATGGGGTGCCGTGCCTTAGCTGAAGGAAGCGGCGCTGCTGCACGCACAGACGTGGGAAGGCGACCCAGGGCGGCTGCGTGGTGTAAAGGGCACAGCCCAGCACGTGCGGGGCGGGGCGGGGCGGGGCGGGGCGAGAGGATGGGCGGGAACGGCGCTGGGTGTTCCTGCTTCCTCCTCCTCCTCTGGCTCGCAGCCTTTCGTAGGAAATTAAACATTCAGCACCGGGTGATGGAGGAACGACAGGGAACTCCAGCCTGGTGCCCAGGGCCTGGAATCAAAATCCCTTAGCGCCAGCGGCCCCGGGGTGGGGCTGAACCCTGAATGATCTTAGTCTGTTTTAACAGGACTAAAGTGGGGGCAAACTGTGGGGGCTTCCTCTTTATTGGTTAGGCAAGGGTGTGTGTGTGGGTGGGGGGCGGTGTGTATCTGTGTGTGCATGTGAGTGCGTGTGTGTCTGTGGGTGTGTGCGTGTGTGTGCATGTGTGGGCGTGCTCATGTGTGTGGGGTGTGTGTGGGTGTGTGTGGGGTGTGGGTGTGTGTGGATGTGTGTATGTGTGTGTGAGTGGGTGTGTGTGAGTATGAGTGTATGTGAGTGTGTATGTATATGGGGGGATGTGTGTGTGGGGTTGGGTAGGTGTTTGTGTGTGTGTGTGTGTGTGTGTGAAGAAATAGCCTTTGTAAAACGAGGTCAAAAATACCTTTTATTACTTTAATGTTAGAAAATAACTGTAGTTAACTTGCAATCCTGTCTAACCTACATTTCCTTTTAAAGGCCATTTTATTTTGTTTTATTTTAAAGCTGTGAAGATAGTATGTGAAGGAGAGTTTGCATCTCATTATTTCTTCATTTGATGCTTGACTAATTCAGGCCCTAAATTCCAACTCAGAGAGCAGTCCAAGACGCTCGCGGCTGGCAGGATGGGTGCATCTTGGCCAGCCACTCTGGCGGAGGCATACATCTCATTCACACCAGCAAGGGGAAAGGCTGGATTAGGAAAACGCAAGATGGGAGTCCTGTACTTTTCTAGGACAAACCTTACAAGTATTGCTACCATTAGATGGATATTTATTCCTGGCTTCCAGCAACCTTGTCTGAGAATTTTCACTTTTGCATAGAAACAAAAAAAAGGGCAGGAGAACATGGAACTCAAATAATATGAAGCAATGTGAAAATCAGCAAATATTACTGAGCGCTACTATGTGTAAGACAAGGTTGCTGATTGTTAAGGGCTTATATTATTACCAGCAACAGAAAACCAATTCTCAAAGTCATCAGAAAAGACAATAGATCAAGCAGTGAATTATGCAATCTGTGTGGCAAAGGCTGAACACATTGACAGGAACATACATACATACAACCAGAATTATTAGGCCAGGCTTTTCGGGATGGAGAATTAAAGGCAGGGAAAGATTTAGGTGGATGGAGGGGAGGAGAGGGGAATTCGAAAACTCACATGGAGATCTAAGGATAAGAGCAGAATGTTTATTGTTACGACGAGGCTAGAAAAAAAATGCAGGGTACAAAATATTATGCATGGTATAATTCCAGTTGTGGAAAAACATGTATTATTAATGTGCAAAGAAAAAAGACTAAGCAAATGCATCAAAATGTAAATCATGTTTAGGATGTAATAGATTATGGGTGATTTTTAGTTTCCTCTATTTACTTTTTGTTATTTCCTATTTTCAATGAAATGATTTATTCTTATCACTAGAAAATAAAATGTTCATTATTTGGAGAGGGGCCAGCTCAGGTGCTGGTGGGATGGTAGGACACTCAGCACACAGTGGGCCTGGGGTGCAAGGGAATCCAGAGGTCCAGGCGGCAGGGACAGAGGTCAGGGGATGGTGCTGAGCCGGGGAATGGGTGGTGCAGGCTGTCTTTGAGACCTGGGCAGCAGGAGCGAGCATGGTGACCAGAGGAGGAAGGGACCAGTTCTGAGGTTACTTCAAGGTGGCAGAATTCCCACCTTTCCTAGAACCCCAGCCTGTTTTCTCTGGGGACAGTTACAGTGAGTAGCTTAGACCCCGTGGGGTCACAGACAATCAGCGATGGGCCAGAGTAGCCTTTTCTAGAAAAATAGGGCAATTGCACAGGCAGCAAAGGGAGGATTAGAAATCTCACAGCTGGCAGGTTGGGGGCACTGAGGACCCCTCCCCTCTATAGGATTGGATGCTAGGGGCATACATTCCCTAGTTCTGACATTCCTAAGTCATCAGACCTCTTTGGATTAGCACTAAAGGCTTGTTGATTGCCTACAAAAAGTCACTAGTGGGCAGGCCCAAGGGTGTATTAATGTGTTCTCATGCTCCTAATAAAGACATACCGGAGACTGAGTGATTTATTAAGACAAAGAGGTTTAATGGACTCACAGTTCCACGTGTCTGGGGAGGCCTCACAATCATGGCAGAAGGCAAAGGAGAGTAAAGGCACGTCTTACATGGCAGCAGGCAAGAGAACATGTGCAGGGGAACTCTCCTTTATAGAACCATCAGATCTTGTAAGACTTATTTACTATCGCAAGAACAGCATGGGAAAGAACTAACCCCATGATTCAATACCTCCCACTGGGTCCCTCCCACAATATGTGGGAATTATGGGAACTACAATTCAAGATGAGATTTGGGTGGGGACACAGCCAAACCATATGGAAGGGTAAGGTGAAATCCCACCATGCTGTCCAGTCTCCACTGGGAGAAAATGGACTTGTTTCGAGTGCTGAGCTGAGACCTGGCGGTTCACTGAGAAGCTCAGCTTGGTCAACAGGACACAGTTCTCGGAGGCTGTTGCCACACAGATACCTGCGGAAACACTGAACTGTCAGTGGCCAAAACAACTTCTGACTGTATGGTGGACGTGGGAGGCCAGAGTGTGATTCAAGTGAAAGTGTGACCCCAAGGCGAGTTCTAGGGGGGACAAAGCTGGAGAGGTTTTGCAGCTTACTAACAATTGTGATTAAATATTAATAGAGTATTAATCATTTATATTCACAGAAATACATTTCTTTACCTAATCCACAGAACAGTAACATCATGAACTCAAAGTCTTTTCAGCGAGAAGCCTATGTCATAGGAAACTAGAATGGAAGTGCATTTGGAAGAGCAAAAATGTCCTAGTTGGGCAGCTGGGTCCTGGGCAGAATGCGGCCTAAGTTCTTGTTTCCACCTGGAAGTAGCCGGGCTGAGCCCCAAGGACTTCCTTCCTGTTGTGGCCTCCATGTTCAGGGACCCCTGAAGGGTCATCTTTAGGTTACTCTGCTGGTAACTTGTGAAATTTGGGCTCACTATTTTGTTCCAGCCACTTGAGATCAGTGGAAGGCAAGAAATGGGGGCCCTTCACCCTCAAGTGGACCCCACCTCTAGAACTTTGGGAAGGGACTCAGGCCCTGCAGCCAGCCAGCCCCAGCTCCGCAACCAGCCCTCCACACTCCCTTCTTTCACGCTGTGTGAGCTCGGGCACAACCAGGGGAGTTAGTGAGTCTTTTGCTTACACTCCTGAGCAGATACCTTGAATGAGATTCAAGAGAATCCCACACTATGCTGAACTCTGCTGTCTAGAAAATAAGAGTGGCGAAGGTGGGGTCAGGGCAGAACTCCACCTTTCCTAGAGCCCCAGATTGCTTTCTCTGGGGACAGCTTATTTAGAATTCATGACCCATCTTTTTGCAGAATAGAATGCCCCCCTGTTCCTTGAATCACGATATCTACCACCGTTTTGCCTAATCACAGAACAGTGGGTTTTCTGTGGATATAGAGTTTCTGTTTCCATAGGAGTGGTGACATGAAAGCAGCAAGAATTTGCAAAGTCTGAAAATGAATTTGCAAAGGAATCATTTTTCATGTAGTTAGTGCTGACATGTTTCCAGGACTTGAAAGTGAAGGGACTTTTTGTCGTGATTACTCACGGCACAACAAACATAGTAGGTGCTTTAAAAACATGTGTTGCATGAATGAGTTAATGACCCAAATTCAAAATTATAAGACTTTTTAAGTTTAAAAATACTCTAAAAGGGCCGGACGTGGTGGCTCACACCTGTAATCCCAGCACTTTGGGGGGCCGAGGCGGTTGGATTACCTGAGGTTAGGAGTTTGAGACCAGCCTAGCCAATATGGTGAAACCCCATCCCATCTCTACTAAAAATACAAAATGTAACCAGGCGTGGTGGCACGTGCCTGTAATCCCAGCTACTTGGGAGGCTGAGGCAGGAGAATTGCTTGAACCTGGGAGGTGGAGTCTGCAGGGAGCCGAGATCACACCACTGCACTCCAGCCTGGGCGACAGAGCGACAGAGCGAGACTCTGTCTCAAAAACTAAACAAGACAAAATAAAAAATACTCAGAAAGATACAATTTGCTACTTGGGAATACATATGTATGTTGTAAAAGTATACAGAAGTATGTTGAAAGATAAATGCCAAATTAATAATAGTGGGTTAGGAGGGAGGTGTTGGAGAAGGTGCAGAGAATGAACTGCACTGTGTGGGCAGTGTTTTATTAAAATTTTTTTTAAAATTTATTTTCAGATAGAGTCTTGCTATGTTGCCCAGGTTGGAATACAGTGGCACAATCGTAGCTCACTGCAAGCCTTGAACTCCCAGACTCAAGCAATCCTCCCACCTCAACCTCCTGAGTAGCTGGAACTACAGACTCATGCCACCATGCCCGGATAATTTTTTTTTTTAGTTTTTGTAGAGACATGGTCTTGCTGTGTTGCCCAGGCTGGTCTCAAACTCCTGGACTTAAGGGATCCTCCTGCCTCGGCCTCCCAAAGTGCTATTTCTTGAGCTGAGTAGTGGATACCTGCATTTATTTTTCTTTACTCATTTTTGTTTGTCTTCAACATTGCATAATACAGTTAGAGGATACATACAACTACATTGAAAAAGTATCTCTAATATAAAGATTACTTCACTGGAGAAAAAGCGGAGAGTGGAAAGTTGAGTAAATATGTCTTTTTCTTCCCCAAGTTGGGCGGTTTTTTTTTTCTAATGTTGTGCATTTACTCCCACTCCCTTTCTTATCTACACCCACCACTTCTCTCCCCCTAGATGGTCCCTTGCAGCGTTTCCAAGTAATTCTATCTTCAGCTACTGGCTAGAAGGTAAATGCTCCCATTCATCAGTACGGAGGCTCTTCATGAGATCTGAACAATTTCATTTCTTACAGATACCACCTAATAAATGAAAAGGTCATGCGCTGTGTATGAGAGGAGACAGAGGTTTGTGGGCACCCCCTCTGCCCATATTGCAGGAGTTTACCCTTCCTGCCTCCGTTCCTGCTCAGAGCAGCCTGTCATGTAGGCGTTAGTGTTCCTGTTTCACAAATTGGCAAGGCAGGCTCAGCGGTGCTCAGCGACTACCCAGAATAAGACACACATGGAGCGCCCCAGATCAGCCTAGGATAAAACTGGCTGACATCCAAGTCGCCCTCCACCGCTCCTGCTCTCACGCTGTGCTTCCCGTACAGGGGTGCAAATCCAGCCTCATTGCTGGCTCTTGACCATGTGACCAGCGGCCCCTGTTGGTGGGATGATTGCAGGGTCAAGGATCCAAGGCAGTAGCTCTGGAGGCCTGTGACCCTCTCTGGCCGTTCGGGGGATTAGCTCATCATCCTCATTGCAAGCACAAGTCCTGTGGTCTCCTGGGTCCTTGTACCCAGCAGTGTGCAGGGTACAAGGATGCAGAAATTTCTGAAGTCATTAGAGATTCTATGTATCCAGATTTGAAAAATATCACCCTTTAAAAATTTCTATTTTGTTGTGTGTTTTATATGGCACATCATGTATTGGCACAAGATAATACAGGTATATGATTTAAAAATACGTTAATATGTGTATATTAAGATACCTGCTCAAAAAATATTTTTATTGATAGAAGTGTAAAGTTCTAAAAATTTAGAGACTATACTCTGCCAAACAGATCCACCTCATTCCCAATCAGCCATCAGCACACAAGCTTGCTGTCTTCCAGCGCAGAGCTGCGCCAATCCCGGGCTGAGTGAGCTTGGACATACTTATGGTTGTAACAATGCTCTTGGGGACATTGGTGAAATCATGACAAATTAGAGAGGTCAACTGGAGATAGGTAGATGTCTCACCCTTCCTCCCTCCCTTCCTTCCTTCCTTTTTTGTGATGGAGTCTCACTCTGTGGCCCAGGCTGGAGCGCAATGGTGCGATCTTGGCTCACTGCAACCTCCGCCTCCTGGGTTCAAGCGATTCTCTTGCCTTAGCCTCCAGCGTAGCTGGGATTACAGGCGTGTGCCACAAGGCCTGGCTACTTTTTTTGTATTTTTAGTAGAGATGAGGTTTCACCATGTTGATTAGGCTGGTCTCCAACTCACCTTAGGTGATCCACCCACCTTGGCCTCCCAAAGTGCTGGGATTACAGGCATAAGCCACTGCGCCTGGCCAATGTCTCACTTTTTAAGACAGCAGGTTTCATAAGGCCAAATTCCTGAAAAAATGTTAGAATTGATTATTAAACAAATGGTTTATCACTGATTAGGGGAAATGCAGTGTTCCCTGGCAGCTAGCGTGGGTTCACCAGGAGGAAGACATGGCCAACCAAACTCATTTCCTTTATGATACTCAACAATGGCTTATTGGGAGAAGTCATTCATTTGTTGGGCCTTTCACGCATGCATGCGTTGGGTCCACTTGGCAGGTAATTACTGAGCACTTATTTTTGTTTAAAGTCCTATGGTTGGATGACATCTAGTGATAAAAATATTGCAATCTCTGCCCCCAAAGAGTTTTCTTTTTAATGAAGGAGACAACCACGTACACAGATAACTATAGTACAATAAAGTACTCCGTAAGTGCCACAAGTGATATAAACAAATAGACCATCCTTTTTAGTAAGGAAAGAAAATGTCACAACTCCTGTATATATTTTTTTAATATTTCCAATCTTTATCTATTTTGTGTATATTTTATATTGACAAGGTCTCTCATGATTTTATAGACTGATGGGGCTCAGGACATATCACCCCAAAATATGACCTTAGGAGACCAGAATATGCCACCCTCAAATATACTTCTGTGGCATATTTCGAGCTGGTTATTCTGAGAAACTGCAGACACAGGAGTAGCACTGAAAAGCTGCTCCTTTGTTAAAGAAATTTGCATCTGTAAAGGAAATCTATGTTAGTAAAATTGTCTATATCAGGGAGAGAGTTGCTCCAGACAACTTTTATTGCCCAAGGTACTTTTTATCTGCCCAGCAAGATAGCTTTCATTCATCATACATTTCCTCCCTTCACCCTCCCACTGGTGGTCACCACCTCCTTGCAGCCCCGGCCCCTCTTCCTTTGTGTAGCTCAGGACGCCGTATCAGCTTCAATAATCTGACTCTTCATCGATTCTCTTGTTTTGTGGGACTCTCATGTGTACATGTGCAATTAAAAATGGTTTTTCTCCTGTTAATCTGGTTTATGTCAATTTAATTCCTAGCCCAGCCAAAGGACCTAGAAGGTGGGGAAAGCCGTGTTTTGCTTCCCTACAGTTGGTGCCCAGTGTGGGTCATCACTGGCTGGGACCAGCTTGCTCTGGGACTGCTGCAGCTACAGGATCCTGGGACCCCTGAGAAAACACTGGCCACAGGTAACATTTTGTACCAAATGAGGTTCCTGGATCTGTGCCTGCAGAGTCTGGTCAAAATGAGAGTGGTGGCTGGGTGTAGGGGCTTATGCCTATAATGCCAGTGCTTTGGGAGACCCAGGTGGGAGGATTGGTTGAGACTAGGTGTTTGAGACCAGCCTAAGCAACATAGGGAGAACACGTCTACACACACACACACACACACACACAAATTTAGCTTGATGTGGTGGTGCACACCTGCCATCTCAGCTACTCAGGAGGCTGAGGCAGGAGGATCACTTGAGTCCAGGAGTTTCAGGCTGCAGTGAGCAATGATTGTACTACTACATTCTAGCCCGGGTGACAGAGTGAGACCCTATCTCAAAAAAAAAAAAAAAAAAAAAGAAGAAAAAGAAAAAAAAAGTGAGATCTAAATTTAGATTAGAAAACGTGTGTGAATTAGTTCCTGTGGAGCAACTCTGATGTTTTGGGGGACTATGAGTATTTTTATTTTCTGACCCTCTCCCTCCCAGAGATGGTCATTGTTTTCCTGCCTGTGTTTCTTGTGTCATGTGTCACAAGGAGGAGACTCCCAGAGCAGGATCAGTGGCATGCACCCTACATAAGCCAGTGGTTTGATCTGGCCTCACAGGCTGCTGAGTTCATGGTTCTCACCATATTGGTGTCTGTTTAGACGAACTTTGCTGTGTGACCCTGAGGTAGAAGAAAATGGATGAGAGTCTCCTTCCAGCTTGTTTTATGTTGTGAGATCCTGTCTTTTTGATCAGAGAGAATACTCTCTGGCCTCTGCCAGGCTGGGGTGCATGTGTCAGCTTGTGTCAGGAGGCCAGTGCAGTAGGCTGGGAGCCCGAGTCACAAGCCATAAGCAGTATTCTCTCTGTGACTGTGCCTGCTTTCGGGAGTTTGTCTTCAGAGGTCCCAGTTCAGAGGGCCCTTGTCATCCCAACCTTTGATTGCTTGGTTAGCACTGGGAAAGTCCAATCCCAGTAGGTCCTGCCTGGCGTCATAGATTGACAGGCTGGTGCCTGGAAGCTCCCCATGTGTCCAAGGGAGGCTGGAGGCACCATTTTCACAAACACCATCCCTTCTACCTGTGGCCATGAAGATCTTAGCTTTCTTTGTCAGTCTGTGGGAATGAACTCTTCAATCATGGGAGCTGTGTCTTTTGTGCCCACTTTCTAAACCTGCAAGTTACCTCTGGGTCTTTCTATGAAAAGACTTATTGGAGCTGAGTGGGGTGGCTCAGCCTGTAATCCTAGGGTTACAGTCTCGACATGCATCACAGTGTAGCAGTCTCTCATTGCCTGAGGTAGTACCTGAAGTCCTTTGTCTCCCGACCAAGAAATTTAAGGAGCATGGACACCAAGGGTGAGGCTGGAGCAAAAGTTTAACAAATGAAAGAAGAAAGCTCTCTGCTGTGGAGAGGGCACCCAGAAGAGGGTTGCTGTTTTTACAGTTGAATGCAAAGGCTTGTTTATGAGAAACCAGTGAGGGCTGAGCATCAATAAGGCTAGAAGCTCCACCCTGTTCTTCTAGTGCACATGCAGGCCCTTAGCTTGAGTTACTCCATATTGCTTTGTTACCTTTACTGTGCATGTGTTAGGGGACGGAATTTTCCATTGCCGGCCTGTCTGGGCAAGTTACCTGTGTAGCCTTTCTTATCTGTGCAGCTGTGGGCACGCCTTTGGCAAGCCCCGCTGTGCAAGATCCCTTATGTGTGCCTACAGACTGTTCTTTTGTTTGAAAGGATTCAACAGAGAACCCACTTTAACTGCCTGATCAGGTTTTTTCCATTCTCCTCTCTCACTAGCATTTAGGGAGGCAGAGGCAGGAGGATTGCTTGAATCCACAAGTTCAAGACCAGCCTGGGCAATATAGTGAGGAAGGAAAAAGAAAGAAAGAAAAAAGAAAGAAAAGACTTACTGGTTTGAGTCACTACCTCTGGGATAAATACATTGGCTATATTTGAAAAAATTTTTAGAGAGCTCGCATCCTGAACAACTGTCTTACTGATACCTGTGGGATAATCCAACTGAAAAGAAGACATAATGGATTTAATGATTAGCCTTAGGGCCCCTTTAGCAAGATTAAAAGCAGAAATCAAGTTTAGAACCAAGTGAAAATTGCTTAAATTTGACCTAAATTCCTCTTCTGTGCTCTCATATATCCACAACTCCCTGGCCCTGACCCTCTGGAAGATCTCTGGAGCTCTGGGCCCCTGATTTAAAATGTCACTCCTCCAAATCCAGCTCCATTTTCTCAGTAAATTCCATTAGCTCAGGCGGGAAACAATTGTAGGAATGGATTTGAGTTGAGTCTTGGTGTTGGGGTACCACTTAGTTATTAACCCTTTCCCTCCCATGGATAGCTATTGCTTTCCTATATGTCTTCTTTTGCTTTTTCTTCCCCAAGAGCTTTGTTTGACTTTGCAACCAGCGGGGACACTTGGGTTATTGGGCCTGTGTGTGCAGGTGGCCAGCCAAAAGGTTGGAAACCTCCAAGAATGTGGCTGGACAGAAACATGGGTGCAGTCCATTGGCAGCTGGCACACCAACTGTTGCCAGCTCTCAGGAGCATTGTCTCAGTGTTTCTCTCTGTGGCTGTCTTTGAGAGTGACCCTGGATTGTGAAACGGCTGCATCTTTTCTATCTCTCTTTGGAGATGCTTCACGCATCCGTGGTTCAGTGGTGAAAAGCATGTTTGTTTTAGTCTTGAGTCACTTGTTAGTTATATCTTCGGTTTAGAGCTTTGGTTTATATAGAGCATGATAGAAACTTTTTCCTTTAGCTCTTCCCTCCTAAGCTAAAATGGAACTGTGTACTCAGAAATAAAGAAAACAGTTTATTAAAACTTTTCAAAGACAAATAGCTCTACCTCTAAAACACAGGAATATTTTGATTTCCATTCTAGTTGGAAATCTGTTTCCTTATATAAAGGAGCAAACTGAGAATTGGACGGATTGGTCAGCATCTTGACATTCAGGCTGCAACCCAGTGCTTAGGGGAATTAAAAACAACTGTCCTTGTCTTACATGTTGAGGCTTTATCACAACAGGAATGTGCCTCTTGAAGCAATTCAAAGCCCACCTAGCCTTCTTACCAGTACCCAAACCTCACCTGTTCATCTCAAGATGCTTGCGGAAACCTCAACAAATCAGAACATTGGAAACAAAGCTGTCTTGCATTTAAGAAAAAGAAGGAAAAGTTTAAATAGATTTATCCTAGGCTTCTGATAATAGGCAAGTGTGCCCCCAAAACCCTTTCCTGTTGAAAACTTGAATTCTTTCTCTGTGCTTTTGAGATGTAACTTTTCTAACCTGTCTTATCTAAGAACAATCCTTCTTGAAGTGCAAACTTCAGGGAGATGATTCTCAGGTTAAAAATAAAGAAAAAAAAAAGAAACTATTTGGAAACTGGCAAATGAAAAGTCTTGACTACAAAAGCATGAGCCACCTGAGCAGGGAATCTTCACTGGTCCCATTTGCCAGATCCAGCTATTCTCTTATAAGTGAGTTTTGAATTATTGTATCTGGTACATGATTAAAATTTAGAAAGATCTGTCTATATGTTTATGTATGTCTATGTATGTATGTATGTATGTCATGTAAAGTGATATTTTCTGTCTCTGGATGAGGTCTATTAAATTTGCTTAAAGAAAAATAAGTGCTTATAAAAATTATTGTCTCAGAAAAAGAGGAACTAACCAAAATGCTTTTCAACTTCATGTAACCGATAAAATTTGGTAAATAAAAATATTATTGGCCAGACCTGGTGGCTCACGCCTGTAATCCCAGCACTTTGGGAGGCTGAGGTGGGAGGACTGCTTGAGGTTGGAAGGGCAAGACCAGCCTGGGCAACATAACAAGAACCCTGTGTCTACAAAAAATAAACTTTTTTAAATTTTTATTTTCAGACTGCATAGTAATCTCCAGAATTCTAATAAGGAAACTGATAGATTCATGAAACTGCTAATAACATGAAGCAGAATAAGAACTAATTACATAGTTTTTCATAGGCGTGGTGGTGCACGCCTATAGTCCCAGCTACTTGGGAGGCTGAGGTGGGAGGATCCCTTGTGCCCAGGAGTTCGAGGCTGCAGTGAGCTATGATTACACCACTGCATTCCAGCCTGGGCGACAGAGCAAGACCTTATCTCTAAATAAGAAAAAAATGAATATTATTTGTTTAATTAAAACAGGCATGTCTTCAGAATTGTTAGCATTAAATATAATGCAAACAAATTTTCATCTCTTAAATGTTTAAAATCATAAGATTATGGGTTCAACCTAAGAGCAACTGTGCAAGTAAAACTGCAGTGTCCATTGCTGCGTGTATATCAAGCACAGCAGTAAGACAAAAATCCAATATTTAACTTTTTATGTTATTGCTTTTGTGACTCTCATAACATGCAGGTGCTATGAAAATAGTTAATGGAAACAGCATTTCCATTATTGCTGAATAGTTGAATAGTTCCATTCAACTATTAAAATAGTTAATGGAAATGATGGCTAGCTTTATCTAATGTCTTATTAATTTTTATGAATAATCCAAGTATAATTGTTAAGAACAAGTGAATTACACAGATGTAAGAATGATAAAGGTTTATAAATGGACTTTGAAACAGTAATTATGTTTTATAATATATCTGTTTAAAAAGGTTTCCCAATCTCTTTCGTAACTATATCCTTAGATATCTTCATCAAATGTCTAGTTTATTTCCAAATAAGATAAAATACTGAAACATTAACTGGTGAACATAAATTTAAGTTTATTTACATTTGGGTTCTTAAATTTTATAGAAAGACAAAACATACTTGGGTTAGTAAATATGTCCTGTTCCACATTGAAAAAGTATTCTAAGAGGAAGCAGGAAGCATATATTTCTAGAAATGATGAAATATGCAGTCAACAAATGTTATGTGACAGTTCAAAATTGCTTGCTTCCTAGGTTTTCACTGGAAATTAGGGTTACTAAGTCTTAAAATTCTAATAATGTAATTAAAACTACTATAAATGATAAGCAAAACAATTCTGTATGGAAAGTGTACAAGAAAAGTAAGTTGTTATAAGGTATGAGTTTTTTTGTTGAGGGAAAATAACTTTGTCTAGTTTAGAGGTTATTAAAAGGTTGTTTCAAAATGAAAGAAGGAAAGATGGGGGAAAACTGAACGGATATGAAGTTGGGAAGAAAGAGAGAAAGAGGGATCCCATAGGGTCAAACTGACTGAAATGGAATACATTTATTATAATGATTTTTAAAATGAGCCTTAATATCAAAAGTACACTGATGCAAAACTAGAATTTAGTCTTCTCTTCTAACAACAAGGGTGCTTTGTAGTCTTAATAAGAGATAGTGAAATTTTTTTTCCACCTTTTGAGTGATCTGCCTTAAAAAAAAAAGAGGGTTCTGTGTTTTATCAAAATAATTTCCTGTGCTTCCTGTTTTCATTATTAGGTCTTTGATTACTTAAGAAAACTGAGTCTTCTCAATATTAAAAGAGTTGAGGCTTTTTATGATTATGTAAGCTTTTAAATATTTGCCTTTAAGATCTCATGTCACTTGGATTTTACTTCATAATGATCTGTGATCCTATTTAATCAAGTGTTTAAACCTTTCGATATTGGCACGTTCCAAAATCAAATTCAAAATTAATCTTTTTGACCTCGAAATAACTTTGGGATTTTTCAGACGGGCCCCTGGAAGTTTTCAAAACCAAATTGTTCTCTCTTCTTATAAAACATACCTGGTAGGCTAATTAGGCTTATTTTATGTTACATTTGCATGGAAAGCATTATCAAGTAGGAAATGATGTTTAACTTTCTTTGAGTTATGCGGATATATGTTATTACATGCAATTCCTAGAAATCTGCTAAGTTCTGATAAATCAGTCATGATTCTAGTTGTTATTTTAAGATGTTGTTTGCCATGGAAATACAATGAATAATAAAACAATAAAATAAATACAAATTTAAAAATAAAACAATAAAAATAAACAAATAGCTTGTCAGGTACATCATTATTATAATGCACTCTCATCTGATCTTTAACCATGGCTATTTTAAGTCTTTGTCATTCATTTATTGTTTTACTTTAATTCTCTAAAAGCTTCTTTAAGGAGATTTACAGAAAACACTCTGACAAATATTTTGGAATACAGGTTTCTGATAACTTTAAGATCATACCATGAGACTGCATAGTAATCTCCAGAATTCTAGTAAGGAAACTGGTAGATTCATGAAACTGCTAATAACATGAAGCAGAATAAGAACTAATTACATGCAACTGAATGAGCCCAGGAGGAATACTTTTTTTTTTTTAGGGGGAGTCTCGCTGTGTCCCCCAGGCTGGAGTGTAGTGGCGCTATCTCGGTTCACTGCAAGCTCCGCCTCCCAGGTTCACGCCATTCTCCTGCCTCAGCCTCCTGAGTAGCTAGGACTACAGGTGCCTGCCACCACGCCCGGCTAGTTTTTGTATTTTTTGTAGAGACAGGGTTTCACCATGTTGGCCAGGCTGGTCTTGAATTCCTGACCTCGTGATCCACCTGCCTCGGCCTCCCAAAGTGCTGGGATTACAGGCATGAGCCACTGTGCACGGCCTCTATGGATTTTTTAAATGGCAATATAGTTATTTGCATAAGTTTAATAAGAATCTGTTCTTGTAACGGGACACAATTGGAAACACTGATTATGTTACCAATGCTTTGACTGGAATGTCACATTTTATAATATGCCAGACAACTTTAAGGACCTAAGGTTGACTTTATGGAGCCAATGAAGCCCTTGAAAAACAAAACAACCGATGTGGTACCTTGAATCCATGGTTCATATGGAAACATTAAAGGTGGGTAAGGAATGTCACTTCTTGGCAGGCCCAGGAACCTCAGGATATTTTAGGGATCTTGAAAAGAGAGGAATTCACCCCAATCTACAGATATTACAGACAAAGTTTGATGGCAAGTCCTTTGCTTAGCTTCCTAGCCTTAATAGGATTTTAAAAGTCCAATCTGAGATTCCTTATTAAAAGTTTCAGAAAAACAGACTTCAAAGAGCTTATATGATCAATCACTATTCTTGCTGCACTTTTGTAAATGCTCAGGCCAAGTTTAAGAAGACTAAAGTTACTTTGCAGATATATTAGTCTTACTGTAATTATTTTTGGTAAAATTGGAGGTGACTGTAAGAAAATCCATGTTTCAGTAGAAACTATAGGGTACCTGTTGTTATATTCTGGCCTTCATGTTCCTTGAGATGTTTATCTACCTCTAAACTGGACTGGAACCTAAATTTCCTTAATATCTGGCTATGATTCTACAAGCTAACATTTCAGAATTTCTCCCCCCTTTCTGACTTGGAATCACTAAAAAGCTGTCCATTTCCGGAAGCCCTGCAAGCTGAAGGCAGACGACCCGATGTGAACTTTGGAGAAATCACCACAACATCTTATGTATGGATAACCTTTGTGCCTATTGCCCTGTGGGCCACTTAGACCACCAGAGACATTCAAACTGCAAAAAGTGCTTCGTTATAACCCACAATCTAGAAATTTTCTCAACTGGCTGCCCTCCAGACTCAGAAATTTGGTTTATTCTCTGCTCCAGTTATTAACTTACATTTTTCTTTTGTTGGCATAGAAATGACTCTTTGGTGGATTATTGGACAATCTACCAACTCAGTTTCTGGACTAAAAAACTTCTTGGGAGAGTTTCAGCCTGTCCGGGGCCTGTTAGGAACCGGGCTGCACAGCAGGAGGTGAGCAATGAGCCTGGAAGCATTGCTGCCTGAGCTCCGCCTCCTGTCAGGTCAGCGAATGCATCAGATTCTCATAGGAGTGTGAACCCCATTGTGAACTGTGCATGAGAGGGATCTAGGTTGCACACTCCTTGTAATTTAACTAATGTCTGATGATCTGAGGTGGAACAGTTTCATCCCAAAACCATCTCCCAACCTCCGGTCCGTGGAAATATTGTCTTCCACAAAACTGGTCCCTGGTGCCAAAAAGCTTGGGGACCTCTATTCTCTGGTGTATTTCATGCTGGTTATTCTAAGAAACTACAGACACAAGAGTAGCTCTAAGAAGTTGTCCTTTTGTCAGGGAAATCTACATCTATAAAGGAAACCTACAGTAATGAAAGTATATTTATCAGGAAGAGGACTGCTGTAGACAACTTTTACTTTTTATCTGCACAGCAGGACAACCTTTGCTGACCATGCATTTCCTCCGTTGACCTTCCATGGCTGGCCACTGCCTCCTCCTGGAGGCCCCAGGCCCTTCTTCCTTTCTACAGTTTAGGACACTCTATCAGCTTCAAACATCTGACCCTTGAGTCTCATATATTGTGGGATTTCCATGCATAAGTAGTATATAATTTTTTTTCTCCCTGTTCATCTGTATTATGTCAACTTAATTTATAGCACAGCCAAAGAACTTAGAACAGTGGAGAGAAGCCATTTTTGCTCCCCTGCAGACAAAATGAAGGAAAGTGAAGATATTTGAGTTGGATGATGATAACGAAGTGATTTGGAACTCATGGAACAACTATACATTAAGTGGGTTACTTGATGAATTAATATCAGCCTCAAGGGAGAGCTTTAGTGATGTGCTGCTGGGCCCCATCCCTGGCCATGTACTGATTAACATTCCAGTTTACAGTTGCCTGCAGACATAGCAAACAGCTTCATTTAATTCTCAGGGAGCCGGATCATTAAATGTATTCAGATGAGTGGAGGCTATAATTGCTCTTTGCCTTGTGTTAGGACATATACAGGTATGTTGTCACCGCCTCTGAAAGATCTTGAGAAACATGGACAAACCGAAAGTAGAGTCAGAGAAATTAACCATAATAATGATAACAATAGCTACATGTACTGAGCACATACCACACGTGAGCACTGCGTTGAGCATTGCATTGGCACAACCTCACGAAGTCCTTACAGCAGCCCTGTGAGGCGGACACTATTGGCAGTCCCATTGTGCAGTTGGACACACTGAGGTTTGGGAGGCTCTGTGCTCTGGCCTCTGCAGCACAAAGACTGGTGGAAGGGTCTGGCCTGTGGCCTGGAGAGGGCGGTCTGAGCCAGGGAGGGCAGTGCCATCCTATGTGTGGACGAAGGCTGAGGGGAAGGCTGTGGGTTTATTCCGAATGGAGCTGATGCACAGAAGTGGAAGCAGAAGGTGGGAGCTGTGGCGCGATGGCAGCTCCTGTGTAAGGAGGGACTTCGAATCTTCTGAAACTGCCTTTGCAGAATTCTAAGTAATGAGAGCAAGCTAACGTGACTGACTCCATCTTGCTTCTAATCTCATAGGCTAACTTATTTCTTGTTTTGTTTTTTGCTTATTCTGGCATGGAGGCCAAGATAACTATGAGAGGAATTTAGTTTATAGTTAAACTTTGAGGCAAGGAAAACTGAAACCCCCGCTCCCTTCCTGGGAGAGTGAAGCTGCATTCAGGAAACAAGGTTTGAATTATGGTAGAGGCTTGAGCTTTGCTAAAGGATAGGCAGAGTTAAACAATGAGCTGCCATGCTTAGCTTGTTTTTCTACAAATTGTGTACTGCCCCAGGGTCATGCAACCAGGGTAGGCAAGATTGATAACTTCTCTGACTATCCCTAGAGATAACATCACTACTGTGAAACCTAAAGAAGGGGCCTTTGAGATATTTTTTCAGATTTAGCATTTTCTCAGACCAAGAACCGCAACCCGGTCTTGAGACCCGCACCCGGGAACTGATGCACCTGCGTGAAGACGATTTTAGGCACCTCTGTGATGCCATCCATTGCTTCAGTTTCCCAGCCCCTGCCTGCCAAAGTACCCTTAAAATACCCCGGCCTCCGAATTTCTGGGGAGACAGGTGTGAGAAGTTTCTCCCGTTCTCTTGGCTCTCCTGGCCCTGTGGTCATGAGGCCTTCCTCTGGGGCAGTGCCTGTTCTCAGCGCATTTGGCTTTCTGGGCAGCGGGCAAGATGAACCCATCGGCTGTTACGCTTCGGCGGCACATTGCTGTGGAAGGCCAATGAGAGGCTGCACAGCTCCTCCTCAGGGATGCCAGAAGAGGGGTTCCACCCTGGATGACTCAGAGATGCTCTGCTCCTGTGTGGCCCGACGGACCTGCAGCCACTGCTTACAGACAGTGGGTTTGCCAGCCACTAAAGAGCCTTCACACGGCTTCAGGGCAGCCTCAGCAGAGGGACCACAGATGGCTTCACTGTGGAAACACGTTCGTTCTGGGGAGGTCAGATTCACGGCCTGAGGGGTGCAGGAAACAAGCTGGAGTGGCCATTACCCGAGCTTTCCCTTTTTTGGGGGGAAATAGAAAATAGCCTTCAACGTTTACACCTCCTGACATGAAACTGCAGATTCGCTGATTCTTCAGCTAATTTGTGCACATTCAGCGTTTGTCAGTCTGACAGACTTTCCTCCCCCAGAGCCACCTGGATTTAGGAAATGCCAAGCTATGAATAATCAGGCCGACCTCTCCCAGATCTGAAAGCAGAAAGGAAAGAGCTTGGGCATTTAAATGCCCTTCAGGTTGGAGAATGACCCTTCAACAGGATGTTTTACGTTTTAAACTTTATAATCAGCAAATCAGGGGTAAAAATGGAATTTAGGGGAACCTGAAGCAAAATTCTTTTCATTCTCTCTCTCTGTCCTCCCTCCCCACTGCCTGCATATAACATGCCCTCCCCACATCTGTGGATCTCCGTGGCTCACAGTAACATGACAGTGGGAGAGCACAAGCCATCAGTTAACCTGAAACAACAGGACTGATTATTTTCACAAAGTAGGAGAGGCAGAGCATCTAGGGTTTGGTCAGAAGAATGGATTCCAGCCTCAGTCAGTAATTAGCTGTAGGACCATGGGCAGTGCAGTTTCATGTTCTAAGTTTCAATTCTTCCCTATTTTTTATTTTAGAGACAGGGTCTCACTATGTCACCTGGGTTGAACTGTAGTAGCACGATCATAGCTCACTACAGTCTGACCTCCTGGGCTCAAACGATCCTCCTGCCTCAGCCTCCCAAGTAGCTGGGGCTACAGGCGTGCTCCCCCATGCCTGGCTGATTAAAAAAAATTTTTGTAGAGGTGGGGTCTTGCTATGTTGCCCAGGCTGGTCTTGAACTTCTGGCCTCAAGTGTTCCTCCTACCTTGGCTCTCAAAGTAGCTGGGATGACAGGCGTGAGCCACCATGCCCAGTCCCAATCCCTCGCTTTGTAAAACAGAAATAATAACAATTTTTCATGATAATTGAAACTCCAGGATGGTTTTGAGTATCACACACCATAGTGCATGTTGAATGTTGGCTAATTGCTCTACGTTATTTCTATAATGATTATAAGATGGAGACCTCCTGCTGGCTTGGAAGTGTTCACAGAGCTGCGTATTTGGTGTAGATGTAGTGTTTGTTTTATGGATCCTCAAAGGATTGGGATAATTAGCTAAATAAATATTGGCTAAGCCAGCATGTGTAAGGTAATCATGCCCTTAGCTCAGTAACATGTACAGAAAAGACCCTTAAGGCATGAGGCCAAAGTGGAGATTAAGAATGACTCCCCAGTTAAGGAGACTCACCTGGGGAAGTGTGAGCCCTGGACGAACAACACTTGTGTGGTCACCTGGGTCTGGCCATCCACAGGCAAGAACAAGACTTGCAGGGCAGTCATGCAGCTGGGTGACTAGTGGGGATGATAATCCTATAGCAAAAAGTTAAAAAATAATAATATCAAATACCCTTTGCCAGCACGGTGCAGAGAAACACTCATTTTCTGGTTGGAAAATCTATAATGCCAATAAGGCCTCAGAAATGTTCATAAGCTTTGACTTCAGCCAGTCTAGAAGATTACCTGGGAAAGATCTTAAGGAAACAGTCACATTCAAGAGCACAAAATCTTAATTGTAACATTGTTTAAATTAGCCAAAAAAATTAGGAAGCATCTATGTGCAACAGTAGGGGGTGGATTAAATGAAACAGCAAACATTCTTATTTTTATTATTTATTATTTATTATTATTATTTTTGAGACAGAGTCTCGCTCTGTCACCCAGGCTGGAGTGCAGTGGGCACGATATTGACTCACTGCAACCTCCGCCTCCCAGGTTCACTTGATTCTCCTGCCTCAGCCTTCCAAGGAGCTGGGATTACAGGTGCCAGCCAGCAGGCCTGGCTAATTTTTGTATTTTTAATAGAGATAGAGTTTCACTATGTTGGTCAGACTGGTCTTGAACTCCTGACCTCAAGTGATCCACCTGCTTCGACCTCCCAAAGTGCTGAGATTACAGGCTTGAGGCACTGTGCCTTCCTTACAACAGGTAAGTGGCATGTCCCAGTTTCCATGGCCTAAGTAACAAAGACTTGCCCAGGACTGAGACCATCTTACTCCAGTGCTTTTCTCTAGACAAGGAGCTGTCAGGAAAAGTTGCTCTGGAATTGAAACAACCCCATGGGAGCTTGCATGTGATCAGAAATTGCATGGTGGGTCTGCAGTGGTGGGCCAGAGCGGTCTGAGTCGGTGCAGCAGGTAGCCACAGGGCGTGGCACTCGTAGAGGAGGTGGAGTGTCCCCGGCCCTGGCCTGCTCTGCAGAGAAGACCCTTTCTGGGTCTGGGTTTAGAGCAGAGGGCTGCCGACCTTGGGGCTGGCCAGGCACGGTCTCCAGAAGGAGTCCTTCTCTTCCTCTTTCATCATCATCTCTTCTTCCTCCTCCTCCCCTCCTCCTCTTTCCCTCCCTCCTCCTCCCCCCTTCTTTTGTCCCCATTCCTGTCCTCTTTCTCCCCTCCTCCTCCTCTTTGTAGAGAGAAACCCAATCCTCCTTCCCACTCCCTTCTTTGGCTCCCCCTTGTAGACGCTGGGAGAGAGGGAAGTTTTGGAGACATGATCTGGCTTTCTTCAATTAGCATCCTTTGAACACTAATATTTTACTCTCAGATTTAAAAACAAGACAGAGGAAGTCAGTGCCCTAAGATTTCAAATATTATCTCAGAGGGGATCAGAGATTTTATGTGATACCATCTGGCCTCATCAGTATCCTCTTCATCATGACCACTGTCACCACCAGCACCGTGCAATCCATCCAGGACACCAACCCCTCTTCAATGCCATTTCCTGTCAACTCCCAGGGATAGCCCTGCTCACAGATACAAGGTGCGATGTTGGGCCAGCCATTCACAGAAAGAAGGTGAAAGGGCCATAACAGACAGGGCAGTACGGACTCTCTGTTTCCAATGCTGGACTTGAAGGGAGTATAAATTAACATAAATAAACTAAAAGTGACTTGAAGCCACATTAGAGTCTTATCTGGGAGGCAATACAGTGTCATGGTTAAGCATGAAACTTGGATTGAAGTCTCCATTTCTCACTGGTTCTGTGACCTTGGTAAGCACCTCTCTTGCCTTGGTCATCTAATCAGTAACAGGGGGGTTATCACAGTGCCTGCCCCATCAGACTGCTGGAGTCATGAGTGAATAATGATGCAGAACTCTAGACCGCGTCTGTTTTCTTCACCCATTGCATACCTAGTACTATCACTGGCACATAATAGGCGCTTGGTAAATATTATGAGAAAGACAGATGAGAGAATAAATGAATGATGAACAAATGAATGAATGAGAACATAGTAAGTGCCTAATAAATGTTAATTATTAGCATAGTGAAGTATCTAATTCTTCCATCCCTCTTATAAGGATAAGAAGTATAATTTTATGGATTCGCTTTTTCGCCTCTTTTTCTCACATCTATGGATGGTAAAACTGTTAGCAGCAGGAGCATGATCCAATGCAGGCATAACCAGGGATTTC
The DNA here is from genome assembly GCF_002776525.5 of Piliocolobus tephrosceles. Lineage (NCBI taxonomy): Eukaryota > Metazoa > Chordata > Mammalia > Primates > Cercopithecidae > Piliocolobus > Piliocolobus tephrosceles. The sequence goes on along the minus strand of NC_045440.1, from coordinate 40,173,486 downwards.
TGAGGACAAGAAGGGCCTGAGACATCTATAAACTGGATGATCATCATGGAAAACCATTGAGAGTGGAGTCTGTCACAATCTGCTCTCTTACAACATTGTGTTGCTTTTTTCTTTTGAGACAGAGTCTAGCTCTGTCGCCAAGGCTGGAGTGCAGTGGCACCATCATAGCTCACTGTAGCCTCAAACTCCCAGGCTCAAGCGATTCTCCTGTCTCCCGAATAGCTGGGCTTACAGGTGCTATCACGCCCAGCTAATTTTTGTATTTTCAGTAGAGACAGGGTTTCGCCATGTTGCCCAGGCTGGTCTTGAACTCCTGACCTCAAGCGATCTTCTCTCCTTGGCCTCTGAAAGTGCCAGCATTACTGACACGAACCACTGCACCTGGCCTGTGCTGCTTTTATATTATCTTTTTCCTCCTTTTTCCCCTTTATCTTGCTCCTTTTTATACATAATAGTGCAAAGAACAGGGGATGCATGAACTCTGCTCTGGAAAGATACTGGACAAATCGTGTTATCTCCCTAGGCTGCCATTTTATTCTCAAAATGAGGACATGAGCGCCATCACTCTCTGAGTTCTTGTCCAGTCTATCATAGTCTGGTTCTGTGATTTTTAAAAATAGCTTAACGTCAAGATATATTTGAGTGCCTAAACTTGCAGTTTCAAAGTGTAGCCTGGGGACCCAGGGAGCTCCCCAAAGACCCTTTCAAGGGGTTCTAGGGTCAAAATTCTTCACAGTACGGCAATGTTATTGGAATTTTTCACTTTCTCTCTCTTGGAAGTGTAAAGGATATGAAAAGCTCATTAATATTCTTTGTGATTCCACTCTGTAACCAGCCTTTAAGAAATTACCACTTGCTGAGTTTTTATGTGGCATACAAAAGAATTTTACAGTTAACTGAAAAGGCTATTAAAATATTCCTCCTTTTTCCAACTACATATCCAAGTGAAGCCAGATCGTCATATACCTCAACCGACACAACCTATTCTACCACATTGATGTAGATAGCAATATGGGAACGTATCTGTTTTTTCTTAAGCCAGACATTAAACAGATTTGCAAAAATGGAAAGCAGTGACCCTCTTTGCACTGATTTTTTTTTGGAAAATATAGTTATTTTTCAAAAAAATATGTTGTCTATATTAATGTGAAATTGGTTTATTATGCTATGTTCAAATGAACTAATATATACATAGTTTTAGAAACTCTCAGCTTTAATTTCTGATATAGTAAATCTTGCTAGATATAACTCACATTTAAGAAGAGCTCTATGGGGCTGGGTGGAGTGGCTCATGCTTGTAATCTCAGCACTTGGGGAGGCTGAATCAGGAGGATCGCTTGAGCCCAGGAGTTCAAGGCCAGCCTGGGCAACATAGTGAGATCCTGTCTCTACAAAAAATAAATTTAAAAAATTAGCTGGGTGCAGTGGCACAAGCCTGTAGTCCCAGATACCTGGAGGCTGAAGTGGGAAGATTGCTTGAGCTCAGGAGTTCTAGACTGTAGCAAGCCATGCTCGTAATAATGTGCCCCTATCTGGGTGACAGAGCAAGAATCTGAGAGAGAGAGAGAGACAGAGAGAGAGAAAGAAAGAACTTTATGAGAGAGAAAGAAGAGAGAAAGAAAGAGCTCTATGAGAGAGAGAAACACACACACACACACACACAGAAAGAAAGAAACAGCTTTATGGGGTCCTTAATATTTTTTAATGTAAAAGGGTCCCGAGATCAAAAAGTTTGAGTTCCATTCAACACTATTCTAAGTTTACCAGAATGAGTGGGAGTTTGTCCTTGAATTTTTAAAAAATTAATTAAGCATCTGTTGTTTAACCTCTTAAAGCTTTTAGTTCCCCCACCCTTCACGCAGACTTTTAAAAAAGACTAAGGTCACTTCTCTGTTTTCATCGTGTTTTGCCTGAATGTGGGAATTTCGTAGCACTCTAAGCCAGTGCCGAGCAGATGGAGATGTGTAAGGTTTAAGCGAATGAGAATCAAGTTTTCAGAATCTGGAATATGTTCTAAAAATATTGATCTCTTAAACTCGTAGCCTGAGCAAACATTTAACGTTAAATAAAGTAAATCAGTAATCTCTCTCCCATAGTTACCCTCTCATTGAAAAAGACCAGATTATTTTGGCAATTAATTAATCCCTCTCATAGCCAGGGAGAGAAACCAGTCAACTCACCTTGTGAGTTTAGTATGGTATGATACTAAAACTGGAGACAATTTAGGAAAGTAAAATGATAGGCCAATGTGGGGGTTTTAAATATGTACATATTCTTCGATATACTTCCCTTGGACAATTCCCCTGCCGTTGAGGGTGGGCTGGTTTAGTGATTTGCTTCTAGCAAATATGTGATGATATGTGATGTCTAGACTAGGCCGTGATAGCCTCGTGGCTTCTGCCTTCTCTCTTGGGTAACTCTGGGAAAAGCTAGCTGCAGTGTAAGAGGATGGTTGGCAGTCCTGTGGAAGGTCCATGTGGTGAGGAGCTGAGAGCTTCTGCCAGCAGCCATAGGAGGATCTTGGAAGTGAATCCCAGCCCCAGTTGGGCCTTCAGATGACTGCATCCCCAGCTGACATCTTGATGGCAACTTCTTGAGAGATGCTGTGCCAGTACCACCCAGATGAATTGCCCCTGAATCCCCGATCCACAGAAACTCTGAAATACTAAATTTATGTATTTTAAATCAGCACAATTGGGAGCTACTTTGTTATGCAACAGTAGCAAAATAAAATAACCAATATAACTTACCAATATACAGGTGTAAAAATCCTGTAGAAAATTCCACAACTCTAATTCAGTGGTGCTATATTACAAATAATTCATTATGACCAAGAAGGGTTTAACCCAAAAATGGAAGGATAGTTTAGTATTAGAAAAATCTATTAATGCAGTGTACCACCTTCACAAAAAAGGAAAAGAAAAATTTGGATTTCAACATTCATTCATGATTAAAATTTTAATAAACTGAGACTAGAAGCTAACTTCCTTAACTAATAAAAAGATATTCACAAAAGTCCTACATAAACATTATACTTAATGGTAAAACTTTAAAAGCAGCTCCATTTAAGTCAGCAACTAGATAAACGTCCTATCATTGTTTCCATTCAAAAATATATTGGATATCTTACCCAACATAATAGAGCAAGAAAAACAAAGAAGGGGCACAAAAACTATAAAAGAAGAGAACAAAATGTCCTGATTTGTGAATAATAATTGTCTATAGAGAAAAATCAAAGAGAATCATCGTCAATTTTTTTGAAGGCTAGTCAAGTGAAGCAGTGGGAATGGAGAAGGAACAAATAAATCTGTAACTGAATGTGATCAATTAGTTGTAAACATCACTGCACTTGGACCAGCCAGGGACAAACTATGAGACCTCATAAAAGAGCTCAACAAGATTTCTGGCTACAGGCTCAAGATACAAAAATTTATATATCTATAGACTGTAACAACCCAATAAAAATATCAAACAAGAGAGCAAAGGACGAAGAGAAGCTTTGATGCTTTTTTTTTCTCTCTCTCTCCCTCCCTCTTCCCTTCCCTTCCCTTCCCTTCCCTTCCCTTCCCTTCCCTTCCCTTCCCTTCCCTCCCCTCCCCTCCCCTCCCCTTCTCTTCCCTTCTTTCTTTCTTCTATCATTGTTCTCTCTCTCTTTCTTCTTTTAGATGGGGTTTCATTTTCATTACCCAGGCTGGAGTGCCGTGGCATGATCATCGCTCACGGTGGCCTCAGTGACTTCCCAGGTGATCCTCCCACCTCAGCCTCCCCAGTAGCTGGGACTACAGATGCGAGCCACCACGCCTGGCTAATTTTTTCTATTTTTAGTAGAGGTGGGGTTTTGCCATGTTGCCCAGGCTGATCTCGAACTCCTTGGCTCAAGTGATCGGCCTCCCAGAGTGCTGGGATGACAGGCATGGGCCACTGCGCCTGGCCGTTATGATGCTTTTCTAGATGAATAAAGCAAGGAGACTTCCTCAACAATACTAAGACTTATTACAGACAATATTAAAACTTATTATAAAATGTATTATTAGTTGCAGTGGCAATGAAGACAGTATGACATCAGTACTGAGATAGACTTACAGGCCAATGGATCATAGACTCTCCAACAGACTCATGCATGTGGAGACTTAATAAACGATGAACATGACACTGCAGTTCAGCGGGGAGAGGATGGGCTATTCAATCATTGATGCATGGATATTTCATTATCCACATGGTAAAAATCAGAACTCAACTCACATCACACACAAAATAAGTCAAGTGGATTTAAAGACCTAAATACGAGAAAACTATATTTTGTCAGGTGCTTAAAGCAGTACCTGGTACCAGGAAAGCACTATATATATACACATATATATATATATATATGTGTATATATATATGTTAAACAAAGGGTGGGGGCTTGTGAAGAGGTTTGGGGGAGTGGAGGGGAGCACTGAATTTTCAAGGCGTTCTCATAAACCGGGAGCAAAACTTTAAAGGCCTGGCACTGCACTTCCAGTGTGGGGACAGCTTTTGTGGCCCCCTTTCAGAGACTGGGGGGAAGCACACCTGTAATCCCAGCACTTTGGGAGGCTGAGGCAGGCAGATCACTTGAAATCAGGAGTTTGAGATCAGCCTGACTACTGTGGTAAAACCCCGTCTCTACTAAAAATACAAACATTAGCTAGGCATGATGGCGAGTGCCTGTAGTCCCAGCTACCCAGGAGGCTGAGGCGGGAGAATTGCTGGAACGCGGGAGGTGGAGGTTGCAGTGGGCTGAGATGGTGCCATTGCACTCTAGCCAGGGCAACAGAGCAAGACTCTATCTCAAAAACAAAACAAAACAAAACAAAAACCCTATAAAATAAATATAATACAGAAAAAAACTGTATAAGCTCAGGGTAGAGGTGGACTTCTTAAATAAGACAAAAGAAACACAAACCATAAAGAAAATGATCGACATATTTGACACATTAAAATTGACATTGGTTCATCAAAAGATACCATTTTAAAAAGTGGAAAGAGCTACACACTGGGAGAAGATATTTTCAATGCACATAACTGAAAAATGATTCGTATTCAGACTGCAGAGAACTCCTCCACCTCGGTAAGAAAAAGCAAACAACATCACAGAAAAATGGGCAAAGGGCTTGAATAGTAATTTCATAGAAGAAGAAAAGTAAATGGCCCATAAACATGGGAGAAGATGCTCAATCTCATTAGTAATCATGGAAATACAAATAAAAAGCACCACGCCATACCATTTTATACCAACCAGATTGACAAAAACGTTAAAGTCTGACAATACGAAATGTTGCTGAACTTGCAGGCAACCACATCGCCCTGCTATTGAGAGTGTAAATTGGAAAAGCCAATTTCAAAAACAAGTCAGTGTTATCTAATAAGAGGGAAGATACACGTACGGTGCAATTCAGTAATTCTCCTGCTAGCATATACACTAGAAAGATCTTGCACATGTGCACTGGGAAGCTTTTATAAGAATGTTCATAGCAATAATGTTTCAATAGGAAAGCTCAAATTCCATCAGCAGTAAAATGGATAAATATTTATGGTCTTAGCAACTCAGGAGGCTGAGGCAGGAAGACCGCTTGAGCCCAGGAGTTCAAGGCTGCAGTGAATCATGATGGGGTCACTGCACTCCAAGCCTTGGCGACAGAATGAGATCCCATCTGGAAAATAAGTAAATATTGTGTACTATTTGCCTTCAGTGGAATATCACACAGCAGTGAAAAGGAATAAATGAATCATGGCTGAATTTCAGGAACATCATGTTGTAGCAAAAATGCAAATAGAAGAATTCACACAACATAATTCTATTTATTCACAGTCAGAAAACATGGCAAAACTAAACAAGACATTGTTTGAAGATACAACCATAAGGTGAAACTCCATCTCTACTAAAAATACAAAAATTAGCTGGGCATGGTGGCACGTGCCTGTAGTCCCAGCTACTCGGGAGGCTGAGGCAGGAGGATGGCTTGAACCTGGCAGGCAGAGCTGAGATCATGCCACTGCACTCCAGCCTGGCGACAGAGCGAGACTCCGTCTCAAAAAACAAACAAACAAACAACAATCATACAACCGTAAGTGGCAAAACTATAAAGAGAAACAAGGGATGATAAATACAAATTCAGGATAATGTTTCCATCTCTGTTGGGGAGGGGAGCACGGCATGAGGTCGATGGAATCCCATGAAAGATGGGACATTAGAACCCAGAGCCTCTTTGTTAGCTGGGTCATGGGCGCATGACACTATTGGTTTATTATCTTTTTGATGCCTTCCAGATGGGTATAAATATAGATGGGGAATGTGTATTGGCTAACTGTGAACTGAATTAGTGTTAATCTAGTGCAAAATGGTGCACATGACCTCCAGACCCTAGATCCAAATGGCTTGGGTAGAAACCTGGCACCGTGTCTTCTTGAGTAGCTCTCTTAATCTCCCCGTGTCTCCATTTCTTCACAACGACTGGATCTGACAAGAGTGGATTACAGCGAAATTATAAGGGTTATATGTAATACTTAATATTTTGTCAGGTGCTTAAAGCAGCACCTGGTACCAGGAAAGCACTATATATATATGTTAAACAAAGGGTGGGGGCTTGTGAAGAGGTTTGGGGGAGTGGAGGGAAGCACTGAATTTTCGAGGCGTTCTCATAAACCGGGAGCAAAACTTTAAAGGCCTGGCACTGCACTTCCAGTGTGGGGACAGCTTTTGTGGCCCCCTTTCAGAGACTGGGGGGAAGCAAGGTATTCTATGGCAGGTAACTTGGGAAGTTCTTCGGGCAGTCTGTTGATGAAGGGAGGGACAAATATCACTCCAATTCATAGTCCATGACATGCCTGTCCTTAGTTCCTTGTCATGGGGGGAGCTGCTTTCAGGGGTGAATTTGGGGGTCTCAAGCACATCGTGAGTCGGCTCCCTGAAACCAAGCTGCGTGAGTAACCAGCCCAGCACCTTCTCACCTGGGTGTTGGCCTGCCCCGGAACACACCTGGCTTTTTCCTCCGCTTCCTGTATCCAAGGGAGAGGAGCCTTATGTTGCCTGAGGGGACCTGGTTCTGGGGTTAAATTCTGAAATGATCTGGCTCCCAGAGAAGCTGTGCTGGCCCATCTCAGGCCTGAGGGACTGGGGAGGCACCATGTTGCCACCAGAAGCACTGCAGAAGGAACTAGCAGGATCCTAAGCTTTGGAATTATACTGTCTTCCTAAAGGACGTTTCCTACGTCATGTGACACTCTGGGTTCATGCTGGTGTTCTCTCTTCTGAGTGTGGGAACTCCAAACAGAAAAATATTGTTCCTTCTCTTCCCTGGATGGTGAAACGGCTTCTAGCTTTCATCACTCCTGCTGGTGACAACCGCAGGTTTGTTCCAGAAGCCGTTACTGAGCACTTGCTGTGTTCCGAGTCCGCTATTATTTCAGCCTCATTCTTGCCCCTGAGTGGGGTGCAGGCCATACTGCCCCTTCATGAATGAGCCTAGCCCAGTATGTGTTGCCAAGTGAGATCATCTGTCCTTCAGGGTGGCTGTCTGAAATCATGTCTAATGTGACCTGCTTCTTTTACATTTTTTAGCTTTCTGTCTCCCTCAAAACAAACAAACAAACAACAAAAACAGCCATTGTTTTGAGTCCAAGTGCTTCAAAAGTCTCCTGCTTAAGGACGGTGCTGTGGTAGACATGGCGGTTCCTTCTAGCCCAGATGTGGCCTAGAACTGTGTCAGCTCTGTCAGGCACTAGTACCCGGGGAGATGGCCCAGCCCCTGTAGGGTGCGCTCCAGCTGCTGTGGGAAACACAGAGGGGTCATGAAGCCGATCTCCGTGGCATCTTTCCGCAGCAGCTGTGCCCTCATGGCAAGGCTGGTTTGGTGCTGCAGGAAAGCTCTAAAGCCAGATGGCAGCCTTGTCAGGGGACCTAGACCAGTGTGGGCCCAGCAGGAGGCCAAGCATCACGTGAGGAGAGCTGGAGAGACCCTTCTCAGGGAAGACTGCACCAGCGGCCCCCAGCGGTGACACCCACCCCTAGAGGAAACCATGGAGGGAGACAGCCCCCACCTTACTGGCACCACCCCCAGGCTCCAGGGAGTCTGCCATGCCCCTGGCCCGGCAGCTCAGCTCCTCGGGGTCACCTGTTCCCTCTGCCAGCCACCAACTGCCATTCTAGGGCGCGGTATTTTCACTGATAAAGCCACTCTGGGCATATGACACCTCATCCCATTGTTGGATGCGGAGCTTGCAAAAGAAGGCTTCCTAGGTCAGGCCTACAGGAGCTTGGCCTGGGATGGTCCAGCCTGGCTGGCGGGCAGCCCCGACCTTCTGGCAGCTGGGGGACCGCCTGGGCGCCCCGCCACCCCAACCACGGCCTCCTAGCCGCTGTTTGTGGTGACTCACCTCTGGTTCCCAGGAACGTTGTTATTTTTGACCCTGATGTTATTAAGATTGTGCCCAGATTCCCTGCAAATCGTCCACTAAGCAGCATGGGGCCCTAGTGAAAGCACGCGGAGAACAGAGGGCCCAGGGTTGCTGGGCAGCGCGCTCCGGAGGCTCCCCAGCCTCGGAGAGCTCCAGCCTCCCGCGGGGGTGGTCGGGGGTATGGCCGGAAGGACTCCTGCGCCCCACACCCGCAGCGCCGACAGGTTGTGGACCTGGCCCAGCTTTCCCTGGCTGCTCCCAACCCCGGGGCACCCAGGGCCCAAGCTTCCTCTACAGAGCCTCCCCATCCTTAAGGGGGGGAAAATCAACCAGGAAAGGCAAATTGTGTAGACACCACTACAAAGAAATTCCCGCTTAACATTGCTTCCCCTGCACCCAGCGACTTTTAGACAAGCAGAAGAGGAGATGCCCTGCCCGCGACTAAACCAGACTCCCTTTCATTTACTACCCTCTCAGCGTGTGGCCTGATGTCCAACTCTGGGCTCTGAATTCAGCTCTCCCAGGCTGCTCCCGATCCCGGGGCACCCAGAGGTCCGCGCCGGCAGAGGCCTGGGGAGCGGGGCCGCCTGGGGTTGGTGGGGCAGGTGTTCTTGTAATCTGTGGTCCCCAGGCGGGCGCCACCCCTCCGCCCGCCCATGCCGGGAGCGCCCGTCACGATAGCGCGCGCCTCCGGCGCCGATAAGGCCCTCGGGGGCCCGGCCCGTACGTCACAGGCCCCGCAGAGGCTGCGGGGAGTCAGCCAGCCCCAGCTGCTCCTCCTCAAGCCCCGAGGGCCCCTTGGCGGGCCCCTGCTGAGGGACCGGCATGCCCTGGTCGGTGGGCTTCCGCAAAGTGAGTACTGGGCGGCTGGCTGCTCGGGTGGATGGGGGCGGGGATGTCAGGAGGGGGCCACCCAGGCCGCTCCGGTGGACAGCACGCGGGCAAGGGCAGCTTTGCAGCCCCCTGCCTCCTCGCGGGCTCCCTGCCTTAGCAGAGCGGCACATCGGCCTTGTAGCTGAAGGGAGCAGGTGGACTCAGCCCTACTAGCTCAAGCCAGTACATAGATTTTACATTCAGAGATTTGCTGTCAAATTGAGTTCCAACTACCTGGGTCTCTGAATTATGTCCTGTCAGCAACAGCGCTGAGGAGGGATGGTTTTTGGATTATAGTCCAAATCTATTGAGATCCTAGAAGCTTTCCTTTGAGTCAGCTAAACTGCGTTTTGTAGGTGTATCATCACAGGCTGCGGAGTGGGCCTCCCGGCTAGGGGGCTGCCACTGTCATTTGGAAGGGGACTTTGGCTCGTTTTCTCAAAGACCCACGGAGGCCGGTGGTCTCATGGTCACACCTGCTCGGTTCTTTGGATTTATGTTGTTAATTCATGGAGGGAAAGACGTCTACCAAGGAAGGAAAAGAGCAGTAGTATGGCCCTGGGAGATAGGCTCTCATGGATATTTTTCAAGTGATAATGGCGCCTTAGCAAGGCCAGCCCAGCCTTCTCGTTCTCCCTGTGTAGATAGGACCCGTCCTATCTCTGCCTGGCAGCATGGCCAGCCTGCACCATGTGTCAGTGTCCTGTGCTGGGTACGATTCTTAGTTTGGTGATGGGTTCAGAGCCCAGAGTTGGACATCAGGCCACACGCTGAGAGGGTAGTAAATGAAAGGGAGTCTGGTTTAGTCGCGGGCAGGGCATCTCCTCTTCTGCTTGTCTAAAAGTCGCTGGGTGCAGGGGAAGCAATGTTAAGCGGGAATTTCTTTGTAGTGGCATCTGCACAATTTGCCTTTCCTGGTTGATTTTTTTCCCCCTAAGGATGGGGAGGCTCTGTAGAGGAAGCTTTAGTTCCACCAGCGGCAAGCACTTCAGGTTAAGTTCGTAGAGTCTTTTTCCTCTCACAGGGCCACTCTAGGGCAGAGGTTCAGGGTGAGCCTTGGAGACCTGCTCATAGCCAACTTTGGAAGGAGGCAGGTGACTGCAGGTGTCCCGTGTAATGTGTGAACTGTCTTCAGACTCAAACACAAGTCTTTTGCAGGAATAAAGGATGGCCAATGGAAAAAAAAATGGGTAAAATTAGCCTCCTTTCACAAACCAAGTCACAGTCTCAAGCCACTTTTCTCTGTGTCTCAGTTTCCTTGTCTGGAAAATGATCTGCTGTGAGACTGAAGTGAGGTACTCGGTTATGAAAACATTAGCAAAGGGGACAGAGGCTTGAAGTTGGTTATTGTAATGAGGATCCCTATACTCAGCTCACCCTTGACTTTATGGGTCAATTATAATTAGTTTCTTCTCTGTTATTGGTATATAATAATTTACTTCTTTGTGGGATACATGTGAGTGTTTGTCTCATGCATAGAATGTGTACTGACCAAGACAGGGTATTTGGGGTGTCCACGGCCTTGAATGTTTATCATTTTTACGTGTTGGTATCATTTCAAGTCCTCTCTTCTGGTAACTTTGAAATGTACATGGTATTGTTGCTATTACAGTATAGTCACCCTAATCTGCTATAACACCAGAAGTTATTTCTTCTCTCTAACTGTATGTTTGTACTCATAACCAATCTCTCTTCGTTCTCCTTGCCCCCCACCCACCCTTCCTGGTCTCTGGTATCTATTATACTATTCTCTAGGTCCAAGAAATCAACTTTTTTAGCTCCCATGTATGACTGAGAACATCCAGTATTTGTCTTTCTGTGCCTGGCTTATTTCACTTAGCATAATGACCTCCAGTTTCATCCATGTTGCTACATGATTTCATTCCTTTTCATGCCTCAGTGATACTCCGTTGTGCAGCTGTAATTAGTTTTTATATTTATTTATTTAATTATTATTATTATTATTGAGATAGAGTCTCACTCTGTTGTCCAGGCTGGAGTGCAGTGGTGTGATGTTGGCTCACTGCAACCTCTGCCTCCCGTGTTCAAGCAATCCTTGTGCCTCAGCCTCCTGAGTAGCTGGGACTACAGGTGTGCGCCACCCTGCCTGGCTAATTTTTGTATTTTTAGGTCTTGGTCTCACCATGTTGGCCAGGCTGGTCTCAAACTCCTGACCTCAGGTGATCCACCCACTTCAGTTTCCCAAAGTCCTGCGATTATAGGCGTGAGCCACTGCACCTGGTCTATAATGGTTTTTAAACCCAGGTTGCCACCTCTCACCCCAAAATGGTTCTGCCAGTGTCTCTGCAAAACCAGCTGACTTAGTTTGAGATTAATCAAACTGAAATATATTTAGAAAAGCAGGGTTTCAGTTGTTGTTGTTGACAAAATGAACAGAGAAAACAGAGTGGTTTCTAAAGGTAAAGTGACTAAAAACCTTTGTCCTCGAGGTCTGTGTAACAACCTTTATGGCCAGGCACGTGGCTCATGCCTGTAATCCCAGCACTTTGGGACGCCGAGGCAGATGGATCATGAGGTCAGGAGTTGGAGGCCAGCCTGGTCAATAGGGTGAAACCCCATCTCTATTAAAAATACAAAAAATTAGCCAGGCATGGTGGCGTGTGCCTGTAGTCCCAGCTACTCAGGAGGCTGAGGTGGGAGAATCGCTTGAACCTGGGAGGTGGAGGCTGCAGTGAGCCGAGATCACGCCACTGCATTCCAGCCTGGGTGATGGAGCGAGGCTCTGTCTCAGAAACAAACAAACAAACAAAACAACCTTTAACAAACATTTATGAAGCACCTATTGTGTATTAGGTCCTGTTGGGGCACCGGAAATATGGCAGTGAATAAAACTGACAAAAACTCTGTCCTTGCAGAGCTTATTTCCCGGCAGGGAAAGGAAACAGACTAAAAACAGAATAAAGGAATCAACTACATTCTGTTGAAAGGTGAAAAGTCAGTCCTGTTATTGAGGGAGAGGGAAGCGGGCAAGGGAAATAGGATATGTGGGGAGTTCTGCAATTGAAATAGAGTGCTCTGAGACAGCCTCAGTGAGGTGCCATTGGATAAAGAGGTGAAGGAGACAACCAGGCCCAACTCCAGAGGAAACAGCACATGCAAAGGTCCTGGGGCAGGCGTGTGTCATGGGAATAACCAGGAGGCCAGTGTGGCTAGAGCAGAGTGAGGCAGGAGGAGCAGGAGGAGGTGAGGTCGGAGAGACTGGGAAAGGGGCACAGCTGAAGAAAATGCAGGGCTTTGTACATTGATATGGGGATTTTACTTCCGCCTCGAGCGAGATGAGAATCATTAGACAGTATTGGTATGATGCAAATGGCACCATTTGACTTCTACCTATATCTATGACTTCCTAATGCCTTTGAAACCAGGGATTCACATTTTGTAGGGATGGGCTACCAAATTAAACCACCTGATATGGTGTGGCAAATGGTGTTATCATGCAATTCTAATGCAACTGTTCTCAACTTGCTTCCCTCTGGGATACATAGGGCTGGTTGTTGACATTGTTCTGCATGACATATTTCATGACCATACCTGGGTATTAATAATCCCCCTCTCTCTTACACTTTCCTATTTAATGAGAAAATAGATAGTGAAAATAGAAAATAGATGCTTCTTACTTAATAATTTACCACTGGTAATATTTAAAAGGAGATGGGAGCCACTATAAAATCACAATTCATATGTAGTATATGAACTTGTGATCACAGCTGCAGAAGATCCTTCGTGGTCTTCTTGGGACCTTGGCATGGATAAAGTGGACCAAGGTTCTGGAGCATGAGCTGTCAAGAAAGCTCAGGTGTAAGCAGGCAAGAGCAGCGCTGTGATAAAGGGGAACCTTGAATGTGTTCTAAGTTTTCAAAACTAGCAGTGGTCTTCTTACAGGTGGTCTCACTCCCTCTAATCCATTCTTCACACACAACCAAAGTGCTGTTTTAGAAGGGCAAATCTTACCACTTCTCTTTCTTGCTTTAAATCTTCAGCCGCTTCACAGTTTTCTCAGGACAGTGTAGACTCCTTCCTGAGATGCCTCCTGTCCTGATCCTGCACTGTTTTATTTTGTTTGTTTGTTTGTTTGAGACAGGGTCTCACTCTGTCACCCAGGCTGGAGTGCAGTGGCACAAGCATAGCTCACTGCAGCCTCCAACTCCTGGGCTCAAGTGATCCTCCTTCCTCAGCCTCCTGATTAGCTGGGACTATAGGTGTGTGCACCTCCACGTTCGGCTAATTTTTGTATTTTTTGTAGAGATGGGGTCTCACTATGTTGCCCAGGCTAGTCTCAAACTCCCAGCCTCAAGTGAGCTTCATTCCTTGGCCTCTCAAAGCACAGGGTTTATAGGCATGAGCCACCGCACCTGGCCCTGGACTACTTCTTACTCACGATAATTGTTCCAGGACACTGTCAGTTCCTTCAACAGACTGCACTTGGAAATTTTTATATAATATTCAGAAACTCCACATGGGTGGGACTCGGGCTTGCCTTGTTCACTGCTGTGTCCTTGGCACTTAGCACAGTGCCTGCCACATGGTAGATGCTCATTAAATGTTGGTTGCATTCATGAACGAACAGTAAATTATTTGCAGAACACCTCGTGGTTGATGACTGCTTAGCAGTTTGCTCACAAACCTGCGATTGAAAATTATTGCTCTAGGGTTTGCGTGGATGCCTTTTTAGATACTCTGCTCTTGGGATTTTTTTAAATTCATAAAATAGTTTCTCCTTCCTCTGAACTCTCATTGCACTTTATCAGAACCTCCCTCAGGGCCCTCCTCATTTTCCACATCTCCCCGCTTATTTATATATATGTCATCTCTCCTCCACGCTGTGAGCGGGCGGGAGGCGGGCAACAGCTCCATCTGACTCATCTTTGAGTCACTTCCTCTTATTTTCCCTGGCTTCGACCAAGGTCTTGAACCTGAGGCTGGAAAATAGATTTGTTAAATGAATTAATTGGAAACCCATGAATGAGTCTGAGCTCCTGCTTCTCCTTCGCTTGCCCAGATCGTGAGCTTTGGCTGTTAGGAAAATGTTGGGCCAATTGATGTTGGGAAAATTTGGAAAATAAATTTGCAAGCTGGCCCCGTGCGGGAGTAGGTGGTCACAGCCTGACGCCCCCGCCGGCCAAGGGTTCTCGGCACAGCCCAGCCTGGACTGCAGCCCTCTCGGGGCAAGTGTGGTGTTTGTCATCACTCTCCGACAGGCAGTGACAACCAATTAGAAATCTAGTGAGAAGTGGCATTGTTTTTCCCGCTGCCTCTCACTCACCCTTGACCATCACCCTCCCCTCGGGTGCTGCTCTCTGAGCAGAGGCTGATTTATCTCCTGAATTTACAGTGGGGACTCAGGAAGAAAAGTGCATTACAGGAGGAAGGCTGACTGCTGCTAATGGGCCCGGCTGAGCAGCTGCTGAAACCTATTAGCGTGTAGGGGAAGGTGGTGCAGGAATGAGACAGGGTGTGTTGCCTGTGCAGAAAACTTGTTTACAGACAGATTAGGAAAAACAAAGCAAGCAAACGACCTTCTGCCCCCAGACTTTCTCTCCTGCAGGAACTCCTGGAAGGGTTTTTCTTCCTGAGAAAGCTCTGGGCCCCCCAGTGGTGTCTGGAAGGCAGCAGGGAGCCTCTTGGCCTTCCCCCAGGGTGATATTGGTCAGAACACTGTTATGCCCTTTCCAGAAGTGGGAAAGGAAGCAATATTTTGGAAGAAAGGGCACCTGGTTTCAGTTTCCTTCAGAAAGTTAGTGCCTGACCACTTTGGGAGGCTGAGGTGGGTGGATCACGAGGTCAAGAGATCAAGACCATCCTGGCCAACGTGGTGAAACCCTGTCCCTACTAAAAATACAAAAATCAGCTGGGCATGGCGGTGGTGCGCATCTGTAGTCCCAGCTACTCGGGAGACTGAGGCAGGAGAATCACTTGAACCTGGGAGGTGGAGGTTGCAGTGAGCAGAGCTGCACTCTAGCCTGGAGACAGAGCAAGATTCTGTTCAAAAAAAAAAGAAAAAAGAAAGTTATTGCCTCCCAGTGGATCACCTGAGGTCAGGAGCTTGAGACCAGCCTGGCCAACATGGCAAAACCCCATCTCTAAAAATACAAAAACTAGCCAGGCATGGTGGTAGGCACCTGTAATCCCAGCTACTCAGGAGGCCGAGGCGGGAAAATCACTTGAACCCAGGAGGCGGAGGTTGCAGTGAGCCGAGAGGGAGAGGCCGTCTCAGAAAAAAAAAGTTAGTACTGAGGAAAGCTGAAAAGAGGCTGGCAGAGGCCCAGCCCTTCTCCACACCTAGGGGCGCAGCCACTGATTGAGGGTGATGATGATTTGCAAACAGTGGAGCGGATTCCAGCTACTCAGAAAACCTATTAGCAGCTCGTGCAACTGCCTGGTGCCCTCTGTCCTGCTCTCTGCCCACTCTGGCAACCTCTTCTCTGGGTGGGGGAGCTGGGCTGGGCCAGGGTGTGTACCTGTAGTTTGCTTTTTCTCCAAAGGGAGGCAATGGCGAGAGGCTCCTCATCTGCCATCTATCTAACCTCTAACATGTCTGAGTCCTGCTTGGGGCTGGCTAATGTTCTGTCTACACGGCGTGATTTGAAGATGCCAGAATGTCTTCGTAGTCCTTGAATATCTCCCCCAACCCCCATTAGCCAGGAAGTCTAAAGTTCCACCATCAGAGATTATTCCTTAGGTTGTTAAAGGGGTTTTATATCTCAAAGGCTTCCATTAATTGCATGCATTTAAAGCTGTATAATAGGATCTTGAGTTGTACAGATGCAGGGAACTAGTGGGATTAGTTGAGGATTAGGCATACACCAGGAGTGAGATTCAGGGCAGTTCATGAATTGGGAGGGCGGGGAGGTGCAGAGGTGTTGGTGCAGTGGTTAGGAGGGAAGGGGAAGCTCGCTCCCTGAGTTAGGATAGGAATGGGCTCAAGATTCCTTCCCAAGCTGGGTGCAGTGGCTCATGCCTGTAATCCCAGCACTTTGGGAGGCCGAGGCGGGCGGATCACCTGAGGTCCAGAGTTCGAGACCAGCATGGCCAACATGGTGAAACCACGTCTCTACTAAAAATACAAAAATTCGCTGGGTGTGGTGGTGGGTGCCTATAATCTCAGCTACTTGGGAGGCTGAGGCAGGAGAATTGCTTGAATCCAGGAGGCAGAGGTTGCAGTGAGCTAAGATAGCACCATTGCACTCCAGCGGGGGTGACAAGAGTGAAACTCTGTCTCAGAAAAAAAAAAAAAAAAAATCCTTCGCAAGTGGTCAGATACCCTAGGACAGTCTGGCCTGTCACAGCATGGAGAGTGCAGTTTGGTGAGTGATGTAGGACTTACAGTGGACCTGGAGGCAGGTGACAGGAATTACCCGGATTCTGAACGCCTTTTTCATGAATGCGTCATCCAGGTGGCGACAGGGTTGGCCCAGGAGTTGGCTGGACTGTGTGGCCTGAGATCCCTGGGGTTTTATCCCTTACCTCTCTACCAGCTTTTCAAACCTTGTGTGTGGAATTATATAGTTTTACCATACAAGAAGCACAGAACTTTCTTTATATATTTCATCTTAATGTGGTATTGAAACTGTCGGATGTAGGTAACACTGTCCTCAATTTCTAGATGAGGAAACAGGGTTGAACAGTTAGTTGATTGGCTTACGTTTCCCAGCAAGGTTTCCAGCTCACGTCTGTCTCCTAACCCTTTAAGACAGACACTCTTCACCATACTGGTCATGCTGAAACTGTTATTTAGATGCCTGTCTCCTCACTAGTCTGCAGTCCCAGTCCCAGTACCCAGACTGCCTGGTGCAGGTGAACCCATCCACGCAGGGCCTCGAGGCTGGCAGTGTGAACGTAGGGACCCAGCAGCACAGCATATGGTCCAGCTTGTGGGCACCGCAGCCAGAGCGGCTGACCTCCAACCTGTGCTCTGCTGCTTTCTAGACGTTATCCTTTGCCAGATACGTGCCCTCCCTGCATCTCCAGTCCGCACCTGGAAACCGAAGACCATCATGGTTGTCCTGGGGTTGCTGTGAGCAATACAGGAAATCAGAGCCACCTTTTGGGAAATGTTGGTGATTTTATAAACTTTTTTGGAATCACAGGTTCTTCTCTGGATCAATAACTCTTAACCTTCTAAGAACTTTGGAAATTTAAAAAAGATCTTTCTACCTTCCACGTACCTTTGACTCAGGCCAACAGAATGTATAGAGTAGGAAACAGTAAATCACACAGTCCCTTGTTCTCAGAAGTGGGAAATGCTACTTTCGAACAATATCATGGAGGCTGAAACAGGGAAGAGTGAACACTCTGGCCAAGAAAGCCAGGGAGTGTGCCAGGGAAGCTTTGCAGGGGAAGAGAACTTTGAATGGGCCTTGAGGAATCTGTAGAATTTCACAAAACAGAAAACCTCATGAAAAGTGTGGCTTGCGTGTTTGGGAGAGGTGTGGGACCCAGTGTTGAGGGACAGGTCGGGTGGACCGAGTAGGAGATAAGGATGAAGAGATAGAGAGGGGCTGGTTTGAGGAGGCTTCTGAACGTCAGCCTGAGACTTTGGTCTTTAATCCACGGGGTTGGGGAAGCCCACAAAGGTTTTGAGTAGGAAAGTATTACGGCTTCAGGAAGCCCCCTGTGGCAAGACCCTCTCAAAGAGGGGTCACTGGAGTGAAAATACTGCCCCTCTACTGGTAAGGCTTGATGAGGTCCTAAATAGAGGGAACTGGAAGATCATGAACGTTCTTGAGTAGCTACTGTGTACCTGCCACAGTGCTATGTGATTAAATATCGCAGCGTATTTAATGCTCGCAGCAGCCACATAAAAATTACCCATGTTACAGATGAGGAAACTGAGATTGCAGCTAGGAAGAGTGATGAAATGAAGTTGTTTATTGGGGATATTGACTGGCTGATCATGCAGGTGCCCTTGTGGTCTGAGATATAGTTCCGGTAGCTTGATTTTGAGACACAACCAGAGGATAGCAGGTTTGGAAACTGACTTAATGCACCTCACAGGTGTTGTTGTTTGCGTCAGCACTCCAACTTCACAATGAGAAATCCTCCGCTCCTCTGCCTTTCTTCTGTGTTCTTGTTCACTTGTGTTCTCTGGTCAGTGAATTCTGTCCTATCAAGAAAACCTAAAAGGCAAGTCAGTTACAACCAATGTCCTGGTAAGGGCGCAATCAGAAAAACAGGAGGCGACATCATCTTGAATCTGTCGTCAAGACTGTGCTACAGCATGATGAATCATGCATGCCCCATAGCCGAGAGCACCATGTTTGTTACAAATTACTGATTAAACAACATTGGAATAGAAAATGAGTCTCATTGCCCAGTGTCAACGCCAATCCAATTGATAACAGCTGCCTGGGATGCTGTGTTGAGAGAGATTCTGAAGGCACTTTTAGACTTATGGGCAAGAGTGCTCTGATAACTTAGCAACCTCTGCCAGGGGCACTGAGGGGCAGGGTGGTGTGTTACTGGGAGTGTTATGGTAGCCATTTCTAGGTCACTGGTGTTTTTCCTTCTTTTCCTCCTCCTCCTCTCCTCTCCTCCCCTCCCCTCCCCTCCCCTTCTCTCCCCCTCCCTCCCTCCCTCTCTCTCTCTCTCCCCCTCCCTCCCTCCCTTCCTTCTTCTTCCTTTTGAGACAGGGTCTTACTGTGTCACCCAGGCTGGAGTGCTGTGGTCATGGCCCACTGCAGCCTCCACCTCCTGGGCTCAAGTGATCCTCCTACCTCAGCCTGCCAAGTAGCTGGGACTACAGGTGCAGGCCAGCATGTCTGGCTATTTTTTTCTACTTTCTGTCTCCTTCTTTAGTTTAGCCTTAATCAGATGAGCCATGTTTTGACTGCTGTTTACTTAAGAGACATCCAGTTTTTCAAGGATGTTTGAAGCTAGCTGGGGCTATGCATCTGTGTTGATTGCACTGGTTTACCTCTCAGAAGGTCATATGATACCACACGGTTTCCAGTTCCTTATCTCTCCCAGCTACCCCTGTCAGGTTGGGCTGGGGGTAGGGGGATGGGTCTCCCTTAAATATAGGTCAGAGAGCCAGTAAGTGGCAGGGTCTGACCTAGGACTGTGTGAATTCTAAGCCCAGCTCTTTCTACTAGCTGAATCCATAAGTTGGGGAGGCTTTTCATTACCAAATGGGTGTGAATTGCCATTCAATATCACCAGCCAGAGCGGACTTTTCCCACATTTTTTACATAATCACCCACAAACTGTGACTGCTCATCTCCACTGGCCTCCCCCAGGGCCAGCCCCTCCACCACTGTTTCCCTGCCCCTGTCCAAGCCCAGCCCACCCCTCTGGGCCAGGCCAGGGCCTGCCCTCCTGTCCAGCTTCCTGGCTCCTCACGCTCTGGGCCCCTTAAGGCCATGACCCCCATCAGGCATCCCTCTGTGCTTTGGGATGTTGCTGGCACTAAATAAATACATGTGGAGTGGAAAAATGAATGACCACCGGACACCCCTCTGACTTAAGTGTGTGGGAAACCATGAAAACGTGTCAAACTTCTTGCATTGAGTGATTTGTTAAAGGGAACTTGTTCCACCATCACCTTTGTTCTTTTCTTTTTATGGAATCTGCCATAGAAACAGCCTTTCATTAGAACCACTATGTTTCTCAGATTTGGTTAAAAAGCATCTGCAGGCGGAGTGATGAACTGGCAAATTGAGAGACTTGAATTTCCAGGCTCCATCTAGATAGTCTCCCTGCGGAGTTTTGAAAATTCACTTCGTTTTCAGTGTCCTCATGCCTGCATCTGAGAAACGGAGATGCTAGTGTGTGGCACCGACCATCACAGAGGTGCATGGTAGTGAGTGCTGGGCCGGGATTAGCAAATTGCTCCGAATGTCTCAGGCACAAAGAGGTACTTAAATAGCCACTCCAGGATTAGGATAACTGTTCTGAGCCCTTCTGTCGACTCTGTTAGTTTGTAACGTGGCCAATGGGGGCTTGTCCCTAGCCTTTGAATAAATGGGATGGCTTCAGAGCCAGCAGTGGCTGGGGCAGCCTGAAGGTGTTGTTGAAAGATCTTTGCTTTGCTTGTTTGCATCTAATTTTATTTCTTTACCAATAAAGATGCTTTCTCTTCAGGGGCATTATTATGACTGTGACCTGGGCGGAGCCTGTCTACAGGGTCCCCTGGGTTCTCTCAGGGCTCAGTGGCAGCATGCAGGGCTGCCTGCAGAGGCCCCTCCAGCCCTGCCTCCTACAGGGAGCCCACCCTCTGAGATGTTCCTAATTCCTGGCCCCTGGCAAGACGCAAGCTCCTCCTATTCTTTCAGTGTCTGTGGTGGTTTCTCTGAAAAGCACTTAAGAGCCTGGAAGGGGAGATGGGCTGTGCCTCGACCACCAACGCCGCCAAAAGGAACCTGCTACAAGAGGTACAACGCTTTGAGAGAAAACTGCAAAGGAGGGAATAGGGACGATCCGCAGGGAGGCGCCTTTAAGTTGTCTGTAAGGGACACTCCAGCGTGCAGGGAGAAGGGACGCAGGAGGGCTCCCAGGCGGAGAGTACGGCTGATGGCAACGCTGCCCGGCAGTGCGGAAAGCGTGAAGTCAGCTCCGACCCTCCGCTGCCAAGTGGACCCAGAAGGGCTAGGCAAGGCTCCGCCGGGGTGTTTAAAGGGTCTGGAAAACACCAAGGAGCAATGGACGACTCTGAGCGGGAGGACCCTTGGCAGTGCGCGATCTGGAAAGGAAGGAAGCCTGGATACCGAGATCAATTCGGCAGCGCCTGCAGGAAGGCCCAGACCGGAAGTGATGAAGACCCCTCCTCAGGGATGCGCAGCGAGCAGGGGCAGCAGTGGTTGGGACTGGAGTGACCACACTCAGAAGAGGGGAAGGTCGGACCCCAGCCAAGCCTCACTGAAGAACCATGCAGGCAGGAGCGCATTTCATCCCCATAGTTATCCCGTGAGGTCACTGCAGGCTACAGATAAGGACACTGAGGCACAGAGAGATTGATTTACTCACCTCTCCATAGCTAGACAGCTGCGGACTAGGACAGGAAGCCAGGCAAGCTGGCCTCAGAGTCAGAGTCCTTAATCACAAAATCATTCTGCTTCATGTGGTTTTATTATCTAATTAATTGCTTTTAGAGACAGGGTCCTGCTCTGTCACCCAGACTGGAGTGCAGTGGTGTGATCATAGCTCACTGTAACCTTGAACTCCTGGGCTCAAGTCATCCTCCTGCATCAGCCTTCAGAGTAGCCAGGACCATAGTCATGCACCACCCCCCTGGGTAATTTTTTAAACATTTTTTGCAGAGAAGAGGTCTTGCTATGTTGCCCAGGCTGGTCTTGAACTCCTGGACTCAAGTGACCCTCTTGCCGTGGCCTGCCACACTGCTGGGATTATAGGAGTGAGCCATCATGCCCAGTCTCATTCTGCTTTCGTTTGAGGGGCAGAAACAGGAAACTCAAGAGAAGAAGCCGGGGCTCGAGGGCTGGCAAAGCCCAGCGTCGCTTCTCCAGGTCCTGTGAAGCATTTCAGATGGGACCCTTGGAAGCCCGCTGACCACATGTGTGACCCCAGGGGAGGCCCAGCTTTTGGAAACTTTGTATCACCTGCTTTGCCCATTCCTTCAAGAAACCCTGATTTGTTGAAGGAACATAGTTCGTTCCACTAGGTACAGGGTTTTCTTCTGAACTCAGAAAACCAAAAACAAAACCACCTTAAAAACCGTGTACGCATCAAGACTGAAAGCCCAGATGCATTGCAGGATGTTTGTTTAATTTGCAAAACCTTCACCATGAGGTTTCTTTGAGTAATTAGCTCCCAAGTGCATATGAAAAATATTATAGATAAAAACATTTGTGGAAAGCAAAAAAAAAAAAAAAAAAAAAAAGCTTCAACTGAATAGATTTAGATATACTTGCATGCTAAAAAGTGTCCAAAATGTTTCTGGTTTTCTCCTTGCCTTTCATATTTGTCAGCGAATTTAATGACAAACATCAATTACCTGAAAAATGCCCTTGCGGTAGGTGGTAGCACTGAATTGTATTACAGATCTTATTGAAGGAGTGAATACTTAATATACTAATGTTCACATGTACAAAGCCAGAAAATTAGGGAATTGATTAATTGTATCCCAAAAGGATGCTTTGCTTTAAGACGGAATTCACTAAATGCTGAGAACTATTGCATTGAAGTTCTTTGTTTTGATGGTGTTAGTTCCTGGGGACCAGGAGGCTAAGAGTGGGGAATGGGATAGAGAGGGTGAGGGTGAGAGAATGGGGTAGAGAAATATAGTGAAATGTTAAAAGCTCGGTCAGAGTGAAAATAACCATCCTTTTCCAAAGCGTGTTTGTTATGTGGGGGAAATAAAGAGTTTTAGAGTCGAATGTGATTATGGAATCTTGGCTTAAACACTGTTCATCAGTTTCTCCAAGAATGCTCACACCTTTTTTTTTTTTTTTTTGAGGTAGGATCTTGCGATGCCACCAAGGCTGCCTAGGCCAGAGTGCAGTGATGCAATCATAGCCCACTGCAGCCTCTATCTCCTGGGCTCAAGTGATTCTCCCGTAGCTGGGACTATAGGTGCATACCACCATGCCCAGCTCATTAAAAACAATTGTTTTTAGAGACAGAGTCTTGCTATGTTGCCCAGGATGGTGGCAAACTCCTGGCCTCAAGTGATCCTCCCACTTCGGCCTCCTAAAGTGCTGGAATTAAAGGTATGAGCCACTATACCTGGCCCTGCTCAGGGCTTTAACATACTTCCTTGGTTTGTGACTCTTTAAGGACAAGGTTTGCATTGTCCACATTTACTTACCCAGAGCACCCTTTGGATTGGTGTGGGTGACATTACACAGGGCTGGTGTTCCTGGGAACACACTTTGGGAAATGCAGTGTCAGTCTTCATTAAGAGGATGGCATTCAGATTTTCCTTTATTGGAGAGACCTTGATCGTTGGATGAACGTAAGCAGGGGTTCAATGAGGAAAAGGGTCTTTCTCCATGCCTGGGAGAAACCTTGGAGGAACAGAGGAAAAGAGAGTACTGAAAAGGCTGAAAAAAGTCCAGATTTGTCACCAGGTTGCTACTAGCGAGTAGAGATTCACTCCTTGGTGCTCCAGGGAAGAACCTGGGAAAGGGTGGGGTAGAAGTCACAGGAAAGCAGATTTCAACTTGAGATGAGAAAGAACTTTCCAAAAATTAGAATTCTCTGAAGAGGGAAGTATTTGATCAGAGTCTTGTGAATAATTTTGGAGGACGGACAGTTGCACGGACCGGGAGTAGGACTTGGGAGACCTTCAAAACGATCTCCTTCAATGACTGGATTACCAGTTAGACAGCTCTCAGAGGAAATAGGACTTGGTTCACAGAAACCCCATGCACTGCATTCAATTAATTAGGTGCACCGTTACTTTGCTAAGAATTGACTTATTTGAATGTTGTCTAATTTCTTCCTCCTCCTGGGCCTGTGTAGCTTTGATAGTTTGCATGGCTGGTTTAACAGCTCTCTGTGGAAATGAGAAAATCATTCAATCAGATGAAATGGATTTGGATGAGCAAAGGAGCTTTCTTCAGTGTGGATATTTTAGAAACGCCTATACCATTTAGATTATAGTAGTTAGAAATCTTGGGACTTTCTGATCAGCTAGCATCTAATGACCAAGTTAATGAAATACTTGAAATTTGATAAGCTGAATAGGATGGAATATTTTCATCTAATTTGGGATCCAGATTTATACCTTGTTTACTTGGATTTGCTAGGTGATTAGAGAGGCTCTAACTCCAAATGCATAAGATGAAGTAAACATTGACGTATACAATGTGATGTATTTCGATTCAAATAAAATGCTTAGAATTCAACTCACCAAGAATCTGAGACCCCCTGAGATGGTTCTCAACAGGCGGCCCCGTCCTTCCTGGGTGTCAGGAAGTACCTGGAGCAAGGAGGGCCCTACAATGTTTAGGGGAAGACTTGCTAGATGCAGGGCTGACTCAGTTCCTACGCTGCTCCCTCTGGGAAATAAGATCTTATTTTGGGGAGGAAACTGGGGAGCGGAATGGTTCAGTGGCTTGCTGCTTAGCGGCAAATAGATAAAAGGAGACACAGAGGGTGACAATAAGGGACTTGCAGAAGGGCAGCTTTACTCCCCCTGTTTGAAATACCTATCCAAGAAATGCCAGGCAAAGCCTCACCCGACACAGTGGGCTCCTCTGCAGCAAGCCCCTGCGTTTTCTTCTTGGCCCTGCGTTTTGGCCTTGTGAGTTTGCATGTTTGGTTTGAAAGCTCTCTATGGAAATACTCAGTTATTTTTTCCATCAGGTGGCCCCATGGCAGGGGGTGTGGCAGGAGGAACCCTTGCTGAAGGGCCCCCGGCCCAAGTGAGATGGAGCTGGAGACAAGCACATAAGCAATGTTTCCTCTAAATGGAGGGCTCTGCACATTGTCACAAACCCCCGTTTTGTGCCTAGCCTTTACAAATCCCAGTTATTTAAATCCCTGGGTTTACTTAGCTCCATTCCCAGTTTGGCCAGGGGTGTTTCTTGGCACTCTGTCCCTGACTGTGACGTGGACCCTTAGCTGTGAGGCAGCTGGGGAGCCGCCAGCAGTGGGGACCCCCAGCCCTCACTCAGTGTGCTCTCCACCCTCTCCTAGCCCCAGCCCCCGGGATGGACCCTGAAGCTGACCTCTGCCCCCAGCCCTCTTGGCCTTGGAGACCCGCTGCCTCCCTCCTGGCCCTGGGTCACCACCCTGGGGCAGGGTCTGTGCTCCTCTGGCTCTGTTGATTGCTGGTCTCTGCCCTCAGCTCCATTCCTTCCCATGAAGGACAGGGAGGAGCCATCTGTGCAGACTCCGGTGGGGCGACTGTGGAATGGACTGGCCCAGACCACAGGGGATGTGGTCTCTGGTGCCACCTCTGTCATGCCTTCTGCTCTTGCTGGGATGGGGACTGAGGTGTGTTTATTCCTCTGCAGAAGACAACAGTAGTGTGGTAGATGACTGCAGAAGGGAGGGCAGGGTGGCGGAAATACAGTGAGAGGGACTAGGAAGGTGGTCCATGGACGTGGTACCCACGCAACAGGCACTGTGCATAGCTGTGCTGGGGCGAGAACAGATTCTCGTGAGTTCTGCCTAAAAGGCGTGTCTTAGAATTGGCTGGTATGGTGGTCCTATCCAGTTGGGGAATGGCTGCTCAGCAGGGAGTCCTAGCTGGTAGGCTTGTGTGTGGTCCAGAGCTTGCCACCTTTTAGAGAAACTTCTGAGGGCCAGGAGATTGAGGTGGCTGGAGAGGCTTTGGCGTGCATGGGCCACAGATGGACCCCACTTCACATCACCAACAAGACCTCCTGTTGGCTTTCAGCTCTTCTCTACAGCCTTCCAAATGGAGTCCCCAGTGAAAACAGAAAGTGGTGACTGTTTTCCAGAGAGGGAGACTTTCCACAAATGTAAAAGAACTAGGCAGAGATGTTTCTCTTGAGCACTTCTGGTTAGACATTTTACAAGTTTTCTAGTGAGAAGAGATTAGAAATTTAAATGCCAGAACCACTCTTGATTTCTTTTTGTAGTATATGCTCTCCCCACCCCCAGCTGCATCCTCCTCGTCATCCTCTCCCCCAACCCTGCCCCCGGCCCCAGACACTAACCCCTTGGGGCCCACTCTTGGTTTCCTTGTCTCAAGTTGCCTTGATATATGCACACACACACACACACACACATCCATGCATGCATGCACAGACGCACACACGTACGAACATATATACACAAATACAAACTCATACATGCACATACTTGTGCATACACATACACATGCATACACACACACATGCATACACAGGCACATGTGCACACACATGCATGCACACACATGTGCACACATGTTCCCTCTGGGTGGCCCACAGAACACACATTCCCTTGGCAGCCAGTGCCACCGAGGCCTCAGACTCCAGGAACACCCTGACCCTCGGTGTCTGAGACACATCGACCCACTACGGAGGGAAGAATCTACTGAGGGAGAAGTGTCCCCTCCCATCCCCACCCCCTGGGTGGGCAGAGGAGAACGTCTCACCCCCCAGAGAGGAGGAGAATAAGCTGAAGGCTCTCTGGTGAGTCACTCAGGTTAACTCAACAAACTCCTACGGGCATTTGAAAAATGTTAATGCTATTCATGAATTCAACTGGAGTCTAAGAGAAAATAATGGAAAGTTATTGGTCAAAAATCGAGAAGAGGCTGGGTGCGGTGTCTCATGCCAGTAATCCCAGCTCTTTTGGTGGCCGAGGTGGGTGGATTGCTGGAACCCAGGAGTTCAAGACCAGACTGAGCAGCATAGGAAGACTCCATCTCTAAAAAAAAATTCTAAAAGAAATGAACCCAGGCCAACTCTCTGGTCCGATTGACCAGTTGCCTCCCAGGTGAGTCCCCAGGGAGGCCCTGGGAGGACTATGTCAGCTGTCATTGACTTCAGCATCCTTCCATTGGCCTCAGCACAGGGTAGGCACTTGGCAAATGCAAAACACTAATTAGAGTTAGTGGCCTGAACAAGGCACTACTGTGCTCTGTAGCAAAAGCTGTCGATGGAGAACCAAGAACCTCCCTAGAGTCTCTCTCATGGCTTTCCCAGCCAGATCCCATGTCTCTCTTACTCATTACTTCCTCAGAGTTCCTGAGCTTCCTGTTGTTGCACAGGCATCTTTGAGGCACAAGAGCAGAATGCTTGTGGGGGCCGAGTTGGCTCCGGTTGCTGAGTTCAAATCCCAACCCCGCCACTTCTCTGCTGTGTGACCTTGGGCAAGTTTTTCAACCTCTCTGTGCCCTGTTTTCCACTTGTAAAATCAGGATAAGTAGAAAACCTGCTTTATAAAGTTGCTGTGGGGGTTAAGTGGGTGAACACTTGTAAAATGCTTAGAGCAGTACCCAGCACCTTCTAAATGCTATCGAGTCCTGTCTTTTCTTTCTTCTTTTCGTTCCTCCACCAGTGCCTCTAACTGCTTGTCCCATGGGCATCAAACTAAAGACTGAGCACAGTGGCTCATGCCTGTAATCCCAGTACTTTGGGAGCCCAAGGCAAGAGGATCACTTGAGGCCAAGAGTTTGAGACCATCCTGGGCAGCATAGTGAGATCCTCATCTCAACAAAAACTAAATGAAAAACATTAGCCAGGTGTGGTGGTGCTCTCCTGTAGTCCCACCTCCTTGGGAGGCTGAAGTGGAAGGCCCACTTGAGCCCAGGAGTTCGAGGCTGCAGTGAGATATGATTGTGCCACTGGACTCCAGCCTGGGCAACGGAGTGAGAAAAAGGAAAAAATAAAGTTGCCTAACATCTGTAGGTGTAGAGAAGGACATTCCAGACCAAGCAAGGGGCATATCTCAGGGATAGGAGAGGGATGGGGTGGGGCACTAGAGTGGTCTCCCACTGCATGGAGCTTACCTGTCACAACCTGGGCATGTCCAGGTACTGCGGCCTTATCCCCGCCTGCATCCAGCTCCCCAAGTGTCACTTCCTCAGAAAGGCCTCAGGGACCGAACACCATCGGGCACCGCACCCCACAGCCCTCTCCATCCCCACTCCACGTTTGATTTTCTTCTTAGCACTCACCACTTCCCTGTAGGATAAATAGATCTTACTGCTCATCTGTCTCTCTCTCCTCCCTCCTATAGGAATGTCAGCTCTGTGTGCGCAGGATTCCTGCCTGTCTGTTCAGTGTCGGATCCTAAACAAGGCCTGGCCCCTCCACAGGCACACACATAATTTTTAAATGACTGAATAAATCTAAAAATCATCACTTTATTTTCCTCTTTGTATAAAATCTTTGTGAGGGATGGAAACTCCCTCCGACCTCACGACAGGAGACATTTAAGGCTGTAAAGGCTATACGATCATTAGCAACGAATCATTCCTTTACATAACATTCACACAGCTTCCTACAATAGGCATATTTATGTTGTCGTCTAACATATATGTTTTAATTTTCAAGCGTTTGGTTCTGGATCCACATGTTCTCTCCAGGAGGTCAGGAAGCCTGTGTTCTCTGATTATCTTTTATAATCAAGAAGATTCTGGAACACAGTGGCCTTCAAAAAAGCATTGGTGGTGTTGAAATAGATCCCCACGACTTCCTAAAACCTGGCAGTCTTTGAAGATTCTGTTCAATTCTCACTGCTCCATCAAAGATGCCCCCAGAGCTGTAGCTCTCTCTGATCTCAGCCACTCCCTTGAACTCCTGGCGGTTCGTGTTGCAACCTGTCATTTGGTATTTAATTGTACACTGTCTTGGGGCATCTCTTGAGCTATTATCTTACTGAGTATGTAGCCCTTTTATTGTCCTATTTTTCATAGAACTCTATCTTTCACCTCTATTAGTTTGCAGTCTTTCCAAGAATAGGAACCAAACAGCATTTACTTTTTTTGTGTCTACCACTGGGTGCTCAGATTGTACAATGCAATTCAACAGTTCACATTTGAGTGAAAGAATAAATGAATGAGGAAAAAGCCTATCTATCTAGTCCCATCGAATTTTTCCATTGAGACTTTATCTCTGTGACCCTCACCCGAAAAGCACTTGAGGCACTAGAGGTGGATATGGATATTGGCAATGATTTTCCTTCGGAAATGTTGATTGGCATCTTGGTATCTTATTTCAGAAATCCTGGAAATGTCTCTCTCTGAAGACTAAAGCTCAGTCATTCCAGAAATGATGCGTTGGCTGTTTTTGTGTGATGCTTGATTCACTGTGCATTTTTCATTCTTTCTCTAACACTTGACATCCCTTTATTCAGGAGTTCAAGGTCATGGGTGCTGAGACAGGTCACTTTGAAAAGGAGCTTATGAAAGTGGACTTCAGCACTGATGTTAGAGTAGAAATTAGGTCTTCACTTCACAAATTCATGCAACTGCAGAGGTGAAAAGAACGTTGCCGACACAGCCATAACGTTGTTGCTGTTGTTGTTCGAGACAGAGTCTTGCTGTGTCGCCCAGGGCCCAGGCTGGAGTGCAGTGCCGTGATCTCAGCTCACTGCAGCTTCTGCCTCTGGGTTCCAACGATTTTCCTGCCTCGGCCTCCTGGGTAGGTGGGATTATAGGTGCACGCCACTATGCCCGGCTAATTTTTGTATTTTTAATAGAGACAGGGTTTCACCATGTTGGCCGGGCTGGTCTCAAACTCCTGACCTCAGGTGATCCACCCACCTCAGCCTTGCAAAGTGCTGGGATTACAGGTGTGAGCCACTGCACCTGGCCGTAATTCTTTAAAAAGACATGAAGCCAAGGCTTTAAGAGGGGGCCCTCTAGATACCCTTCAATATTGTGCAGATAAGAAATATCCGGATTAGACACATACCTTAGGATTCCCCTAGGATGGGCAGGGTTTTCTGCAGATAAGCAACATAGAAAGAAATGAAGCTGTGGTTGACAGTTTAGAGCTTATTTCCTCACCTTTTAAATTTAAATAGTTATAAAAAGGGTGATATAAATACTGTATGAAAAGATACCTGAAAGAGCAGCCAGCCAGAATTCATAAGAGGATTAAATAGAAAGCTAATGGTCCCTCTTCAATTATTAAAATAATACGATGAGCCCCATGTGAAGTACTATGTGGCACCTGCTCTTGTTGCCTTGGTAGTAAAGAGAACACAGGACTAGGAAGTTGAGGGCTGATTCCAAGGTGTTTTCCAGTGGTAGCTGCTAAGCACCCTGTTGAAAGGAGTTTAAGTGCGTCTTGGAGGAAGGAGCCTGTCTTCCTGTTGTTAAGTTGTACAAATGGAAAAATCCAGGAGGCACGGGTAGGCCAGTTAGTAATTTAATTGGGTTTAATTGCAATGTTTTGGCTCTGGGAAGAGAGGGGAAACCTCTGCAGTCAGCATTTAGCCAGTGGAAGCCACCCCTTATCAGCAGGGTCCCAATGATGACGAGTAAGTGGGTTTTACAGCAGGGGGTCCCCCGGGCTTGGTCTACCTCATTATCCTTTCTTGGAGTTTAGGATCATTCTGGGCCAGCTGGGAAGGCCTAGCACCAGCTCCTGGAGCTTCTTTCTCTTGGTTCAGAAGTGTGCAATGGAGGTTACATGATGATGTTATTGTTGTAATTCTAGAGAACTCGATTGGAGAGGCTGGGATTATTGATTCAAGGTCTCCCCATTTCTCTATGGCTCTTGTAAAGGACAGATTCCCCCCTCTTTAAACCCTGGAGGGCCTAGTTCATGGAAACAGATACCTCACATTTCTGCATTGAACGTGATGGTGATTGGTGGCTGGCATCTTTTCTGAATAGAGATAATGGCCAAATTATTAAAGATGCCCCGGTTGCACCCAGATTTCCAAGACTGAGCAACTCTTACTGGAGAATATTGAATTTCAGTTTTCCCCTCTACCCTAAAAATACCTTGGGTTGCAGGATGGTGCAAAGCTCAGGGTCAGTCCCTCTGCTGTGTTCCATGCACTGCCCCAGGCATCATGTTACTCCTGGGGGACTTTGGACAAATGACTTAATGTTTTTGTGCCTTAGCTACTTCTGTGAAATGGGAATAATAATAGTTGCTAACTCATAGGGTGGTTGTGAGGGTTAAATGTGTTAACACATCTAACATGCTTTGAACAATACTTGGCTCACACATTGTAGCTATTACTATTATTACTGTTATTATTAGAAATAAGGTCTCATTCTGTTGCCCAGGCTAGAGTGTCATGGCAGGATCATAGCTCACTGCAGCCTTGAACTCTGGCCTCAAGCGATTTTCCCACCTCAGCCTCCCGGCTAGCTGGGACTACAGATGCGCACCATCATGTATGGCTAATTTAAATTTTTTTGTGTGTATGGAGAAACAGAGATCTTGCTATGTTGCCCAGGTTGGTCTCAAATTCCTGGCCTCAAGTGATCTTCTTGCCTTAGCCTCCCAAAGTGCTGGGATTACAGGCGTAAGTCACCATGCCTTGCTGACTGTAGCTTTATTATTATTATTGTCTTCAAATCGGTTCCCCCTTCTTGCTCTTAATTCTGTATCTCATGGTCTCTGTGGTGAATCATCATGGGCTAGAGGGTGTGGATGGGGCCTTCCAGGCCCCGTTCCCAATGGATGGTTCAAGGCTACCTTCTCCATGCAGGGAAAGCCTTGCTCCAGAGGCTGAACAAACTCTAGGGGTACAGACCCCAAATTCCAGGGTCACAAACCCCTCTGGAATCTTGGGCAGGTCTCTCTGGCTGGCAAAGGGCCACCCATCTGGCTGTGTCCCTTGGGGTGAATTGTTTAAATAAAGGAGAAGCCTCAGGGGACCCCCTGGTTGGCCCTGCCTGCTCCAGATGGCAGCTCATATCAGACAAAGTTGCATTTCTAAGGAAGGGTGGGAACCTTTCTTCATTGCTGAGGGTGAGCGTGCCATGCAGGGCTGTCCAACCCCTGGGCATCCTTCAGAAACTCTGGAGCCATGGGGCTCACTGCCAGTACTTAAGCCTGTTTGGCAATTTGAAAAAAAAGGAGTCCCTATTTTCCCTATTAGCACCGTCCCAGTGAGTTTGATTTTGCAGTTTCTCCGGTGTGTGCTCCTCCTCCCCGCATACCAGCAGGCTGCAGAGGAAGGTTTCCCTAATGTTTGGAAACACTGAAGGTAGTTTAGTAAATGGGCCTGTTCTGGCAGTGCTGCTCATCCACGTTTTCCAAAATGTGTGTAATTTCCACTCTAGTCTCGGCTCCCCAGTCCACAATATGTTCTGAAGTGTCAGTTCTAAATGCAGCCCATTCCTTGCACAGTGGGGAAATGTGGCATGCTCTGTGGCATGGGCCAGGGCTCTTGGTGATGTGGGTGCACTTGGAATTCTATTTAGGCACCCATGTGACACCCCAACATCTTCCCATCCTCAGCAGAAAGATGTAAACTATTGAAGAGCTGTCTGCTTCGCTGTCTTGGGACTGAAGAAACAGAATTGCTCTCTTGGGTGTGACTGGCAATTTAGGACTAATGGAGATTGTGGGGAAAGGATGGATAGGGCAGGTTGGGGTGTGAAGGCCTTTTTCTGCAACACGGCCCTGGCCCTGGGATGGGAAGCACCTGAAACTTCTCTGCCTAGAAGAGGACAGTGGTCCCAAGGCTGTTTCTACAGGGGCCATAACAGCACATGGGGGCATGGACAGTTTAGTCAACCAGCCCCGAATATCTGATTCATTTAGAAATCTGAATTGACTGGATTCCAATCCAGCTAACGTTTATTAAGCCCCTGTTGTGTGGCCAGCATTGTGCTTAAACTCATGTCTGTTGTTTTGAGCATGTCTGACGGGAGCTCCTATCTGGTTGACATGGGGCACATAACTGCATCGTGTTCCACTCAGGAAACATGTATTGAGTGCTGCTTCTGTGCTAGGCTTGGGGATTCTGAGTTGGGCAGAGATGAGAAGAGACCCCTCATCTCCTACTTCCCTGCCCAGGGAGTCCTTGGTGGTCCCAGAACTGTTAGGCAGAAGCATTTGCTTAATCTCAAGGCATTTTGTTCTTTAGGAATTCTGGTTCTATTTCTTATCCAAAAAGAGACACAGATACTGAAGCTGAAATTTGTTATTGTACATAAAACATTCTGTTCGCTTCATCTGGTTATTTGATGGGAAACAGTGGCGTTTGGATGCCTGTTTATTTCTCACTATTGGTAAAATCATCCTGTCTCCCGCAGGCTTGCCACTTGGGTCCACTCCTCATCCTCCTCCAGCACCGTGACTGGGTTTCTGGGGAGCTGGGCACTATGGCCATGGGAAACTTAGACTTTTGGGGTCTTTCTGTTGTAAATTCTTGGCTGTGGGCTCTGCAGTGCATGCAGGAAGGAGCCGGGGTTCCAGAGCATATGATTTGAAAATAGGAAGAAGGGGAAGATGCCAGATATATAAAAAGCACATGGATTTTTTCACACTGGGGGTAGGAGGTTTAAAAAAAATCTCAATTCTGAAAAATAGACCTAGCGTGCAAACCCTTTTCCAACTCACACGCTCATTAGGAGTCAAATTCCACCAAAGCCGTGCCAAAGAGTGGGCCTGTAACCCAAGAGATCCCTTTGGAAGGACTGTCAATATCTGATCCCAGGAATAAGGGGAACCCCTGCGTGTGTGAAGAGAAAATCTTAGGTTCAGCTGTGCCTCCCCGCTTCCCTCCCTCCTCCAGGGATCTCGGGTTTAATGTTGGCCCTTTTTGGAATCCACACAGCACCTTTCTCATGGGTTTAAAAATAGACTCTAGGGCTGCCAACCCTCTTAAAAAGAACATGATGGAGATTGGTGCCAACTCTGTGGGGCCTGATCTGGGCTCTGATCACCTCCCTAAATAGACCCCCGCACTTGCCATCCCTTACTCCAGCCAGGCTGGGTGCCCAGGGTACCTTAATTGACCACTAGGCACTCCCCACACAAAGTTAAATAGAAAAACAACCAAGACTCCATTCCCCTCTCCCTTTCTTCTGTCACTGCCATCAAGGTTAAGAAGGAATGACCAGGTTTGGAGGGGGTCAGGTTGGATTTCTGATTCAATTCAATGTGACATTTGTGTGGAACATTCTGTAAAGTTTCTTCCTAGTTAATAACATTTCCCTGACAGCGATGCTCCTGGTGGCTGACACACTCCCCAGGGTGGTCGCTAGCTGGGTCTGAGTGGCGATAAACCAGCCTGCCTTTCTCAGTAAAGGGTGGAGTTCCTGGTACCCACCCTTATCGGTGGTGCCCAGAGTCTCTAGGAATGGGGGTGGCTCCTTGGGTGGGTGGGGATGGAACAGACGGAAGGAGAGTCAGAAGGAGAGCTGAACGGGTCAGCGGGCCACAGCTAGCGGCAGGAGACTGCAAGGGCAGCTGCGGACAGGGAGCATGGGGGCACAACTGAGTACAAACATTGTTTCTTTGCTGCAGAGAATATGGGCATTGAAAAGGGTGCATTGTAAGCCCAAGAGGTCTGGGTGCAGGGCAGAGCTTTGAGATTTCTTGGGGTCCTGATTTCGGCCATGGGTGTTTGACCCTGGGTAATCAGTGATGAGGCCTCGATTTTCCAGTGTTGAGGTGATATCAGTGACACCCCACACCTCTGGGGGAGATGTTAACCTTTGACAGAAGCTTTAGTCGAGAAGAAATGGAGGGGAGGAGGAAAAAAGAGGGTCAGCTGTCATTGATGGAACACTTGCCGTGTGCTGGAGATGGTGGTCAGCATTTTACATTATCCTCCCAATATTGGAGAGATGGGTGAAGCTATTTTCATTTTACTAATGAAGAAATCAACGCTCACAAAAGTTATTTCCTTTATCAAAAGCTGCACAGCTCTACTGATTTAGAGTCTCTTAAGAAGCTGTCCAGAAAGCAAATAGTGTTGTTGCTATTGAGTTCTGGGTTTGAGTTGATCAAATAGGAGGGTTAAGCGGGATGGTCATTGCCAAAGGGCCTGAGCTGCCAGGACGCCCTTCTCTCGAATCCTGGGGCTGCCCTGATGTCCCTGTAGAGAGCAGCCACCTCAAGTCCCACCATTTGAAGCAGCCTGGACCTGTTCCCCCAAATCATCCTGGGGAGGCAGAGTCGCCTAAGAATCCCACTTGCATGGGATTCTTTGCTGCAGGCTTGTGTTCTTGCAGCTCATGAAATCCCTGCAGGAACTGACAGCAGCAGCAGCCTGTCAAGTGTCCCCAGAGTCCCTGTCTACACCGAGAACAGCCCACCACATCAAGCCAGGAGCAAGCTGGGGATTTAAGTGCTGCACAGTCTATGTCTTCCCTTTCTTCTCTCCCACATCATCCCCGCTTGGCATAGCTGCATGTGGCCCAGAGGACAGAACCCCACAGGCGAGGCCTCCAGCGTTTCATTATGCTTGTCCGCAGAGAGACCTGCAAGGAGACAGTCAGTAAAATATTTAGCAAGATGGGAAAAGCCTGAAGACTCCATGAAGCTACAGGCTAGAACAGTGGTCTGTGTCTGCCAAGAGTCTTTAGCCTTTTCTTCAGCCCATCAATTCCTTTCTGGTGGTTTGTTTTGATCTCACCGGCAGATCTTAGCACATTAAATGCCTACATCAAAATGTGCAGCCTTGAAGTATGAACAAAATGGAGATGGAGAAGCAGGATGATTATTTGTGGTCTAAGGGTGTGGTGGTGAAGGAAGGTTGAGGGGACAGTCAGTTATGGGGAAAAGAACAATAGTTTAGCTTTCTGAATCCCTAGAGCCCAAAAAGACCCTTCCAAGTCATACAGCTTACCGAGTGGTCTATATGCCAGATCAAATGTTGAGGTTATTTTTTTTTCCTGCCATCCTGAAGGATCTCCTGCAAAGATTAACCCCTTTCTGACTAATGAGTTCTAGTAAGTCACATATCTCTTATAGCTGGAAAGTTCTTTCTGTGGAATCTAAATCTTTTCCACAGCAACTGAATCCCAAGACTTACGGTTTCTTTATGACTCATGGAAGTGGTGGGGACATCATTCTTCTAACACCAGTCAGTAATCACTGTGTTTAGCACTGCCCAGCACTGTGCCAGTCACATAGAGGAGTAGGTGGGGAAAGCAAGGGAGAGGGACTGGGAATTTGGAACATGAGAACCAAGCTGTCTCTGCCTGGGAGACATTTAGAATTCAGTCCCGGTGGCAGGGACCACACCTGGGAATTGGTACCATATAATTAGCTCCACTGTGGCATTTCAGGCTGCAGTGCTGGAATTTATGTTGCAAGGGCTCTCTCCCTTAGCTTTATCATCTCAGCTCCTTTAACCTCAGGCCTCACTGAGCAACATGTTTGTAGTTGTGTCCTTTCTCCTCCTCTTGGGCCTTGCCTGACTCATCGCCTGTCTAAGTTTCAAAGCCTCAACCCTAAGGAGGTCATGACTAATGTCAAGAATTCTTGGCAGTTCTGAGAATTTAAGTCCTCTGATAATACTTCAGCATCTTTCCCATTACACTCAGAGTGCTGTGGGTTGTATTCAGCTTCTGGTCCATTATGACTATCACATCTTTTTCTTTGTGATTATATATAACCCACAGTATTGTATAATATGAAGAAAGACACAGCTTAAGAATTATAAGAACTGAGTACCAAAATGCGACTGGAAATGTTTTGCTACTGAGCTTTGAATATTTTACTTGTAAGATCTGTTTATCTCACCTTTAAGACAGATATTCTGTATAGATAGAACTCTGAAAACTTAGTAAGAAAACAAACTTTCCAATTAAAAAATAGACAAAAGATTTGAACAGATGTATCACCAAAGAAGATATATAGGCTGGGCGCGGTGGCTCACGCCCCTGTAATTCCAACACTCTGGGAGGCCTAGGCAGGCAGATCACCTGAGGTCAGGAGTTCAAGACCGGCCTGACCAACGTGGAGAAACCCCATCTCTACTAAAAAGATACAAAATTAGCTGGGCATGTTGGCTCATGCCTGCAATCCCAGCTACTCAGGAGTCTGAGGCAGGAGAATCGCTTGAAACTGGGAGGCGGAGTTTGCAGTGAGCCGAGATCTTGCCATTACACTCCAACCTGGGCAACAGGAGCGAAACTCTGTCTCAAAAAAAAAAAAAAAAAAAAAAAAAAAGTAAAGAAAGAAAAGAAAAAGAAAAAATAAGAAGATATATGGATGGCAGATAAGTACCTGAAAAAGGTGTTTGATATTATCAGTTGTTGGGGAAATGCAACAGACCCCTTCTCTACAAAAATTTTTTTTAAAAAATTTGCCATTTGCTGCATCTATTAGGATGTCTGAATTAAGACAGACCATACCAAGTCTTGAAAAGGATGTGGACTGGCTGGCAGGAGGCAGGGAATACCAAGGGGCATGAGGAAACTTTTGGAGGTGATTATGCCCATTATCTTATGTGGCCCTGGTTTCAGGAATATACATATGCCAAAACTTAGTAAATTGTACATTTTAAATGTGCAACTCATAGTGAGTCAATTAATCCTCAAATAGAAATAGTTGCTAAAAAAAAGTATCTCTTTCAGTTCATTGTGAAAGTCAATTGCATTCATGTTTTTGAAAGTATCGTATATATGATTTATTCATTTGAGCAGGGAATTTTCTCTCTCTCTCTAAATATTAATGTTGGAACAGTGCATTAGAATCTCTTGAGATATTCCAGCGGGCTGTGATCAGGGATGTTCCAGTAACCATCATTTGTTAATTGGAGCTCTCTGTGTAGAGGATTCTAGCAAATCTGGAAGGTGGTTTTCAGAGGCGTGAGGCAAGAGACCTGGAGGGTGAGCTGGGCTTTAGCAGCGTGTGCCTGGGGAGGGAAGGGGCTGCATGACTTACATCCAGACAGGCTGCTGCCTTCCAGAGGGTGCCCATCCTCAAGTTCAGCCCCAGTGCTGTGGAGGGTCTTATGCCTGGAGAATTCTCACATTGTCGTCTTCAAATACCAGTTTTTTAACCCCCATGGGGAGGAGTAGTATTATTACACTTCAGGTCCCTGTTTTTGGCAATATCCTGGCTTTTTCTCTTGATCTTTGATTATCCCACTTCCTTGGGACGCCCGCCGATTGCTGCATGGCTTTGAAGAGTACCTGGTTTGCTTTGTAACATACTCTCATAGTATTTTCTTCTTTTTTAATTTTTAACTTTTTTTTTTTTTAGAGACAGGGTCTCACTCTTGTCACCCGGGCTGGAGAACAGTGGTGCAATCATGGCTCACTGCAGCCTCCAACTCCTGGGCTCAGGCAATCCTCCTGTCACAGCCTCCTGAGTAGCCAGGACTACAGGCGTGTGCCACCATGCCTGGCTATTTAAATTTGTGTGTGTGTGTGTGTGTGTGTGTGTGGAGACAGGGGGGTCTTGCTATGTTGCCCAAGCTGGTCTTGAACTCCTGGCCTCAAGCAATCCTCCCGCCTCAGCCTCCTAAAGTGCTGGGATTATTATCCTTCAAGATCATCCCCCACATTATCTGTTCCTGGCGCTGAGCACACTATTGTTAGGAATCTTGCTGGTGCTGCTAGTGCAGGGCTTTGGATCAGTTTGGCTCCAAACCAGTTGGACCCACCATTTACTAGTGGTGACCTTGGTCTCGACCCATTACCTCCCTGGGCTCAGATTATTCATTTATCCAACTGTAGTAGCGTTGCCTGCCTTATGGGTGGCTGTGAGGATTAAGTGGAATAATGCAGTATGTCCATCAGCTAATAGGCGCTGAGCATGCTAGTTCCTCACCAACGCACAGCTGTACTGTACAATGTCAGGGGACAGCGGGAGAGGAAAAGAGCATTTGGTATTGTGTCTTGACTGTGACTTGAAGCCAGCACGAAGCCGACTCATGATACAAAACACCTATGATCTGAACAAGCCATATTGCCAGGGGCCCAGTTACCTGACACTGCTTTTACTGACGGTTCCCTCATCCCTCTGAATTGAGCCTACTCTTGATGATGTCACCCCAAGTCTTCTCCAAAACCCCAGACATGGGTTTTGACATCTGCCCCTGAAATGACTGCATGAAAAGGTGATGGTGGTCCCAGGACAGAACACTGGTTGCTTACTGCACAGACACAGCCTCCGGTGACGCTAGTTAACCGCCAGCGTCAGAGCAGTGCGGGAGGCAGCGGGGAGTGACAGCTCTGCTCTCCTGCAACCCAGCTGCGTCTCGCGTGGCGGCTCTCAGGCAGAATCTGGAATAGGCTGATTAACTGGTATCTCAGGACACGATGGAAGAGCTCAAAACATGCAAATCGGTTATGGGGCATAAATAGAGTTTGCTGAGCTCACCCCGGCCGCGTCTCAGCAGGCTCCGGGGCCCATTTACCGGGGCATTCGGGGCGGCGGGAGGCAGGGCGGGAGGCCATGCAGCTTGGAGCTCCTCACCTCCATTGGACGTGTGTGCCTCCCCTCCACAGCGGCAGGACGCCCGCCCCGCGCCCGCCGGCCGGCACCTGCAGCTGGGGCTGCACCCCCGCCCGCGCCACCGCGCGCTACCCCTCCGCAGGGCTTGGCAGCAGGTGCCTGCTCTCTGGAGAGCGCTTCGCATTAACTTTCCCATCTGACATAATCATGGAGAGAAAATGAAGAGATCCCATTAGCGGCGGGCTGGCGGGCGGGAGAGCGCAGGGCCGGGGCCGGGCCGGGGCGAGCGGAGGGCGCCTGTATTTTTAGCCAGATGCCGTGTAACTTGCTGGCGCTCCCCGCGCCGCCCAGCAGATAACCGGGAGGGGGAGCGGGAGCCGGGCTCGGATTTCAGCGCGGGCGCCGGACGATGGCAGCGCGACAGGGCAGGTCCGGGCCAGACCCTGCGGTGAGTGCACGAGCTGTCGCGGTGGCCGTTCCGGGGCCGGGGCGCGGGGACCGGGGCCGAGGCTGGGGCTCTGCGTCCGTCCTGCGGGCCGTGGCTCCGTGCCTGGCTCCCTGGCGCCAACTTTCACGGGCGGGTGCGGGCTCGCGCGGCGGGGCTGCCCTTCTGCTGCCGAGGCTTCTAGCAGGATCCAGAGGAAAATTCCTCTGGCCTGAAGGCTGCGGCCGCGGAGGGGCTGGAGCCGGGGCTGGGAGGCAGCGGGACCTGTGGCCGGCCCCGGAGAGGCGCACCGGCGGGAGCTTGGAGCCGCCGCCGGAGTGCCCCGAAGGGGGCCGGGCCCTGGCCGAGGCCGAGTCCCCTCACCCCAGGGGGAGAGCCTGGCCACGTAGATTCAGCAGAGGGTGGGAGATGCACCGCCTTGGGCTGGGCGGGCCCCTGGCCTGCGGCACGTCTGGCCCCTAAAACTCAGAAACGTGAGGCGCCCGGAGGCCCCCAGGTAGCAGAAAATGAATGGGGCAGAGGAAGGCAGACCTGTTGGGCGCCCTGGCAAGCCTGGAGCTCTTCGCCGCTGTCCCCTTCAATCCTCACAACTCCCTGGCAGGATCCCCATTTTAGCAATGGGGAAATGGAGTTTTGGGGTCTTGGATGAGCACAGCATCAAGAGGCCAAGCAGCGCATCCCAGCCAGGTCTTCCCTGGCGACATCCCAGCCCACCCTGCCCAGCCTCCAGGGAGGGGTGCAGACAGCACAGGGAACCCCAGGGATTTTCCCAAGGTCCCAAGTTCGGGTTGAGAGATTAAGAGGGAGCCCAGCACTCCCGCTCAGGCGTCTTGTTTCCTCAATGACACCTTTGACTTGTTCATTTTATTTTTGCCAATGATAGTCAGACTGGGGAGTCTGGAGACAGTTTGTAAAGCTGTAACAGCACACCTTTCTGGAAAGCAAAAGGAAAGACACATAAAACACACACTCACTAGGGCCCAGTGTTCACCTCTGTTTCTCCATCGTCAAGGGAGTAAAGGCAGGGCCACCCGGTTATGCTGGCTGGGGACAGCTGTCTTTCCTCATACCCCAGTGCAGCGCTCCACATCAGGGCTGCTGCCTGTCTTCTGGCTGGGCTGCAGGTCCCCCAGGAAAGGACCTGGAATCTCTTCCTGAGAGCTCTGACAGTGGCTGTGTTAAAGAAACTGCATTTTGCTCCAACAAGACCCCTTGGGAAAGTGGTATTGCCTTATCACTGTTTACAGTAATTGATATTAGCTCAGTTTCCATTCGCCTTTCTAGATAGGAATTTTGTACTACAGATCTTGAGAAGGTCAGTCTGATTTGTTTTAGGGAAAACTTAGGCCACCCCAACCCCCAGAGAAGGTGTGAAGAGGCCCTGGGGTTCTCTCACCTGGATCTGCCTGCCCGTGTTTCTGAACGTCCCCTGCTCATGGGTGACAACATGTTGACATTCTGCAGTGTGTTTCCGGCCCCTCCCTCCCAGGATACTGGAGCCCCCTCGCTCACCATGTATTGCTATATTAGTATCTGCTCAGGAAGTGCAAGTTTAATAATAGTCTGGGTGTCTCAGGTAACCAGGATTCACCACCCTTTCAGAGCAGGCCTGATGAGAACTTAATTCCTAGGAAGAATTCTGTTCCCTTCCTTCTCTTCCATTCCCTTCCTCCTGACATGGGCACAGCCTCCAAACCCAGGCAGAAGGCTTTCTCCAGCCAGAGCTGAACTGGAGAGGACCCTTATGAGCACTAAAAAATGACTAGGTCAGCACAGTGGTGCATATTTGTAATCCCAACATTTTGGGAGGCTGAGGTGGGAAGATTGCTTGAGGCCAGGAGTTCAAGACCAGCCTGGGCAACACAGGGAGACCTTATCTCTAGAAAAAATAAAGAAATTAGCCAGGTGTGGTGGTGCACGCCTGTAGTTCCAGCTATTCAGGGGAAGGGGGTGTTGAGGCAGAAGGATCTCTTGAGCCCAAGACTTTGAGGCTGCAGTGAGCTATAATTGCACCACTGGGGGACCACTCTGGAAGAAAGAGGGAGACCCTGTCTTGAAAGAAAGAAGGAAAGAAAGAAAGAGAGAGAGAGAGAAAGGAAGGAAGGAAGGAAGGAAGGAAGGAAGGAAGGAAGGAAGGAAGGAAGGAGAGAAAGAAAGAAAAAGAAAGAAAGAGAGAAAGAAAAAAAGAGAGAAAGGAGAAAGAGAGAGAAAGAAGAAAGAAAGAGAAAGAAAGAAAGAGAGAAAGAGAAAGAAAAAGAGAAGGAAGGAAGGAAGGAAGGAGGGAAGGAGGGAAGGAAGGAAGGAAAGAAGGAAAGAAAGGAAGGAAGGGAAATGATTGGCCCAGGAAGCAGTATAGCACAATAGTTAAGAAGATGCTACGTAGACTCAAATCCTGGCCACACTACATATTAGCTGTGTGACTTTGGACAAATTACTTTTCTGTGACTTGGTCCCTTCATCTGTAAAGAGGCGATAACAAAACACCTGCCTTGTGACATTATTCTGAGGAGGGAGTGAATCAATTTATGTGGCATGTTTAAAACCTAGGGAGAGCTTTGTGAAAGTAAACTTGTTTTGTTTTGAAAGGAAGTTCAGGGACATCATATTGATTAGGCAGCAGGGATGCAGGCACAGCAGAATGTCTGCTGTGTGCAGATCCCCGAACACGCACACAGGTAGAATTAAATTAAAATGAAGCTGGAGACGAGGAGGGGAAGAGACACCAGAAGACAGCTTTGGTGGGGTGCACAGCAGAGGTGCCGGCGCCTCACTGGTGACCGGGGTTTGTGGACACGGTGGGTTAGTTTTCTGTATAGGATGAGCAGGCCTCCTGGCCTCCCAATCTGGGAATGGATGAGCCTTGGTCAGGTTTGTATTTTGTTGCTGTTGTTTTTCATGTCAGTATGCACTCAGGTAAATATTTTGAATGGAACACATTGGATTCATTGGACACTTCTCCTGCCCTGTTGCATTTGTTGGATGTACCCAGGACAGGTCATTGAATTGGAGGAGTTGGACTAGACAGATGGGCAGTAGGGGCTCAGCAGAACACGATGGTAAAGATGAGTGTCACATGCCAACAAGGGCCATTTGCTCTGTAGCTGAAATATTTCCTGGCCCTTAGGAAGTTCTCAATGAATACTCAGGGAATGGATCCATGGGTGCATGCATGCACATATGACCCCTTTATAACACAATCACTTGATTGTTCAGATCAAGAGAGCAAGGACCTCTATTCTGAGTTATTGTTCTCTCTTTATCCTGACAGGATATTGGTCTTGAAATAGGACCCCAGTAAATACATTGTAGAATTAAACTAAGTGATGTGTAGTTGCTACTGGGAGTGGCATCATGGCATCATTATCTGTAGTTCACCTCCCAGATGCCCTGAGGATCCTGCTGAGTCCTGACTACTCTACATCTGTAGAAGACCAGAACGAAAGAAAGAAAGAAAGAAAGAAAGAAAGAAAGAAAGAAAGGAAGGAAGGAAGGAAGGAAGGAAGGAAGGAAGGAAGGAAGGAAGAGCTTTAGCAGTTGCACTTCACTGCTAACTATCTAGGTGACCTTAGCTGGTCACTTTACTTCCCCAGGCCTCAATTTTATCATCAGTGACAAGAAGGGCTGGAACTAGATGGTTCCTTTCTAGAGACCTGTCTTGGTCTGAATAGAGTGCTCAGGGACAGAGCCCAGACCTAGTGGGACCTCCCAGCATTTTTCCTCTGCCGTGGATTGACTGTTCAATTGGCATGGGCATGCAGGCCTGCCCAGCTGCCCGCCTGTCAGGGCTGTCTGGACACCTTCAGGCTTGAAATTGCTGAGAACACCCTTGGGGTCAAGGGCAGTGGAAAGGCATAGACTTCAGTGGGGTACCCCTGGATTGAATCACCCCAAGTGTTTATCTGCAGAACTTCGGCAAGTTATTAACCTCTCCAAATCTCAGTTTCATCACTTCTAAAATGGGGATAATAATTATACCTACCCACAGGTTGTGATGAAAATTAAAAGATATAATGCTGGTAATACATTTGACCCAATGGTTGGTATTATAATTTTAGTATTCTATTATGGCAATGACAGAAACGGTTTCGCCTTCCTCAGTCAAGTCCAGATGGGGCTTCCCTTACCCTCTATGTATGTGCTTGTCTGTCATAAACTTTTTTTTTTTTTTTTTTTTTTTGAGACAGAGTCTCGCTCTGTTGCCCGGCTGGAGTGCAGTGCCGCAATCTCAGCTCACTGCAAACTCTGTCTCCCAGGTCCAAGTGATTCTCCTGCCTCACCCTCCCAAGTAGCTGGGATTACAGGCACGCACCACCACGCCTGGCTACTTTTTGTATTTTTAGTAGAGATTGGGTTTCACCATGTTGACCAGGCTGGTCTCTAACTCCTGGCCTCAAGTGATCCACCCGCCTCAGCCTCCCAAAGTGCTGATACTACAAGAACCACCGCGCCCAGCCAGTTTGTCATAAATATTCTTCTTTACTTCCTGGATTCAGTGCTTTGAACAGTCAAACAGTGTCATTAGTGGATATTGCGTCTATTTTTATCCACCCATTCTCAGGTTTTCAGCCTGAATCCTATTATTGTGCCATAAACGGTAGTTAATTGGTGGGAGAAATGTCTCTTTA
Organism: Piliocolobus tephrosceles; assembly: GCF_002776525.5. Taxonomy (NCBI): domain Eukaryota; kingdom Metazoa; phylum Chordata; class Mammalia; order Primates; family Cercopithecidae; genus Piliocolobus; species Piliocolobus tephrosceles. The sequence continues at coordinate 40,129,408 of NC_045440.1, read as the reverse complement.
ACAGTTTTATTCTTGGGGAACAATATAGTGTTTTTCCTAGTAATTGAATCTAGACAGGCTTTCTGAATCAGCAGGCATAAATAGACATTTATCTGAGAGACTAAACCTTGACTGGGTTTTCTCTGGAAACCCAGCTCGTGCCTAGAGAGCCAACAGTTTGATCTTCATTTCTGAAATATTTCCTGCCCCACAGATGCCTTGCTGAGGAACCTCGGATGTGAATGCCATGTGCTTTAGGTCAAGGGAGGCCTCGCCCTAGTAGACACTTAATGCTCTGGAGGATTCAAAAGAGATAGAAGACTTGGTCCCTGCCCCATGAAGCAAACAGTTTGGCTGGGGAGACAAGACTTGCCTGAATTAAATAGCTAGAGAAAGAGATATTTTAAGTGCATTTAAAAAAAAACCAAGCTCCTGTTTTGTGGTTTCTAGATTTAAAGATGGCAAATACTGAGTGTCTAAGCATAGTGTCATTCACGCAGGAAGTAGCCACCATCGGGGCCTTGAACAGAAGAAGGATTGGAATTAGCAAACCAGAGGGAGACAGAGCTTCAGGGCCCAGGGAGGAGGAACGTGCAGGCCAGGAGGTAGACAGAGCATGGGAATGTCACAGAGGACAAGGGAGGTGAGAAGGGGCTCCTGCCGCCATGGGGACAACGAGATGAGTGTGCTTTATGAGCAGGCAGCCACAGGGCTTGTACCTGAACTTGAGCTTACATCATAGAGGGCCCATGTGGGACCTGAGGTTGGGAAGGGCTGGCAGGAAGTCAGGATTTGGGGAAGACCAGTGAGGCAGGGATGGAGGAGGTTGGCTGGGAGGCAGAGGGAGGAAGTGGTACTTCTGCAGGCCTGGGGTTGTGGGTGGGGTTGGCGGGTGGTGTGGGGCAGCACCTGAATGTGGAGGGAGGACCCCTGTCTGGAAGGCTGGAGAGCCCTACTGCTGACACCCTGGGGACTCCCTGTTTCAATGGTGAAGATATGAAGCGCTGCTTTGGGGAGGAGGATGAGAGTTCTATTTGGTCTTCGGCTGTAGATTTGGAGTCTTGGTGTGTTTGAGGGTGTTCAAGGGTGGTCATCACTGGTTTGTGCATGAGTTTCCCGTGGCTGCTGTAACAAATCACCACACACTTAGTGGCTTAACACTACGGAGATGTGTTCTCTCAACGTCTGGAGGCTGGAGGTCTAAATCAAGGCCTCCACAGGGTCACACTCCCTCCAGGGCTTCAGGGTCCTCTTCCATGAGGCTCCATCTCCCAGAGGTTCCTTGCTTCCTTGTGCGTGGCTACAGTCACTCCAGTCTCTGGCTCTGTCTTCACATAGCTTCACCTCTGTGTGTGTGCATACGTGTGTGTGCACATGTGTATATGTGTATGTCCGCATGTGTGTGTGTGTGTGCACATGGGTCTGTGTGTGTGCGTGTATGTGTGCATGTATGTGCATGTCTTGCATGTGTGTGTGTGCATCTCTTGGTGTGCATGTGTGTGCATGCATCTGTATGTGTGCGAATCTGTGTGTGTGCATCTGCATCTGTGTGTGCACGTGCATCTGTGTGTGTGCATGTGTGCATGCACATATATGTGCATGCATATCTGTGTGTGTGCATGTGTATGTGTGTGCATGTGTGTCTTCTCCTTTTCTGTCTTTTATAAGGACATTTGTTGTTGAATTTAGGGCCAGCCAAGGTAATCTAGGATGATCTCATCTCAAGATCCATGACTTGATTACATCTACAAAGACTTGTTTTTCAAATAAGGTCACCTTCACAGGTTCCAGGGATGAGAGTGTGGATGTATCTTTTGGGGGACACCATTCAGCCCACTGCAGCATGCTTTTTTTTTTTTTTTTTAGGAGGGCTCGTAGAGGAAGGAGACAAAGTGCCTGGGTGGAGAGGAAGCCACTGTGGGTCTTCTGTGGGAATGGCGTCACATGCTTCTCCCATTTGTGGCTTGTCATATGACCACTCTCACCCCTTCGACTCAGCCTTGTATGCAACTATGCGCCAAGCACTATTTATTTCCTTTAAGCATCATGAAAAGAGGACAAGAAAGGCTTTACTCTCCCCAGCTTACAGATAAGGAAATAGAAGCCGAGGATGTCTAAGTACCCAAGGGCACTCAGCTAGACCCAGTGGAGTGGCTCTGAGTCTAGGCCACCAGCTCCAATGCCTGAGGACTGGACTTTAATCATTACATTTGTCTTTGTGAGTGTATTAGCCTGTTCTCACACTGCTAATAAAGATGTACCCAAGACTGGGTAATGTATAAAGGAAAGAAGTTTAATGGACTGATAGTTCAACATGGCTGGGGAGGCCTCACAATCATGGCAGAAGATGAAGGAAGAGCAAAGGCATGTCTTACATGGCAGCAGGCAAGAAAGTATGTGCAGGGGATCTCTTCTTTATAAAACCATCAGATCTCATGAGACTTATTCACTATCATGAAAACAGCATGGGAAAAACCAGCCCCTATGATTCAAATACCTCCCACCAGGGCCCTCCCAGGACATGTGGGAATTATGGGAGCTACAATTCAAGATGAGATTTGGGTGGGAACACAGCAAAACCATATCAATTGGTAAACTTTATTTTACTGTCCTCAGGTCTCACCCTCTCTGGCTGTCACTCATCTTTAAAGCAAACAGATGTTCCTGGGGGCAGGGTCTGAGCTGCATGGGGTGGGTGACGTAGCACCAGCTAAGGAACAGAAAGCCTTCACTCTCATTCAATAAATCTGGTGGGGGGCACCCGGAGTTAAAGCTGAGACCAAGCTGGCTGCATAGCTGGGAGGTTCAGCTCATGAATTTCGGAGTCACACTACCTGCATCTGAGTCCCGGCTGTGCCTCCTCCCTGCTGTGGGATGCTGCACAAGGCACTTCTGCTCTCTGTGCCTCAGCCCACTCATCTGTAAAATGGGACTCTGCAATCCTACTTACTTCTTGGGTATTTAAAATTAGGATAAAATGCATATCTGTGCGTGTGCATGTGTGTGAATATATATTATTGTCATCCTTTGGTATCCGTGGGAGATTTGTTCCAGAACCCACTGCAGATACCAAAATCCACAGATTCCTCAAGTTCCTCATATAAAATGATAATGTGTTTGCATATAACCTACCCACATCCTCATATATACTGTAAATCATCTCTAGATTACTTATAATACCTAATGTAAGTGTTTTGTAAATAATTGTTGTACAGCATTGCTTTTCTGTATTACTTTTTTTTTTTTTTTTTTTTTTTTTTGAGACGGAGTCTTGCTTTGTCACCAGGCTGGAGTGCAGTGG
>NC_045440.1:40083134-40126028 GCF_002776525.5 Piliocolobus tephrosceles | reverse complement strand
GGGGTTTCACCATGGTGGCCAGAATTGTCTTGGTCTCTTGACCTCATGATCCATCTGCTTCGGCCTCCCAAAGTGCTGGCATTACAGGCGCGAGCCACCACACCCGGCCTTCTGTTAGTATTCCTTTTCATCTTAGTATCGTTATTTTTATTTTCTTTTCCTGCAAATTTTCCATCCACGGTTGGTTGAATAAATGGGTTTGACTGTATATGTAAAGTGCTAATAATGGTTCTTAACACATAGTAAGTGCTATGTGCTGTTTACTTAAAAAACAAAAACACAGGACCGGGCATGGTAGCTCATGCCTGTAATCCCAGCACTTTCAGAGGCCGGGACAGGAGGATTGCTTGAGCCCAGGAGTTCGAGACCAGCCTGGGGAACATAGTGACACCCCATCTCTAAAAAGGAAAAACAGGCAAATAAAAACAAAAACACAAAACAGTTCCAAAGAGCCCCGGCTTGGTTCCTTTGGTGCCTGCATTCATGACTCTTGGGGCCAGGGACCTCTGTGATATTGCAAACTCTTCAGCAAGACCGTGGAGCCCCTGAAACCTCAGAGCAAGGAGACACCAGGCTATGCTGTGCTCTTGCCATTGGAATGGGCTCCCTCTCAAAGGCTGATTCTTCCTGAGTCCAAGCCAAGAACGTTTGCTTATAAAAATACTGAAAGGGGACCAGGCACGGTGGCTCAGGCCTGTAATCCCAACACTTTGGGAGACCAAGGTGGAAGGATTGCTTGAGCTCAGGAGTTTGAGACCAGCCTGAGAAACATAGTGATGCCCTGTCTCTATGAAAAAGTTTTTAAAAAAATAATTGGGCATGGTGGTGCACACCTGTAGTCCCAGCTACTTGGGAGGATCTCTTGAGCCCAGGAATTTAAGGCTGCAGCGAACTGTGCTTGTGCCACTGCACTCCAGCAGCCTGGGTGACAGAGCAAGACTCTCTTAAAAAAACAAAAACAAAAAACCACAGGAAAGGAGGCCTGGGTGTGAAGGCAGTTCACCCCAAGAACAGTCCAACCAGGGGCTCTAGGTCTCCTGTGCACACCTGGTGTCACTGTGGGTACCAGGGTGCCACATCAGAGGATGCAGGGGCTGCTGCAGGGGCCTGGGGCTTGAATGGGGCGGAGAAGTCATTAATATACCCAGGACACTCAACGCCTGTTGTTTTTCCTCACAGGCCGATGCTGCTACCAGCTTTCTGAGAGCAGCAAGATCAGGTAACTTGGACAAAGCTTTGGATCACCTGCGGAATGGGGTAGACATTAACACCTGTAACCAGGTAAGTGGGATGGAGGCAGGCCTGTTGTCTCTGAAGAGTAGCTCTTGCCTGATGCCATTTCCTGAGAGCTTTGAAACTGCCTCTATTAACCTTTTCCCAGTGGCCTCAAAACTCCCCCATGGCTTCTGCCTGCCGAAGGCCCTAACCTTGCTGTTTCCACTTCTGCCGTGGCCCAGGGCCCCACAGAGAAGGACTGATGCCTGCACAGTGTGGGCGAGGCCCGCATAGATCCCCTGTGGTCTCCTCGCTTAGAAGTTCCAGTCAGTCCCTGCTGTTGTCTTAGAATATGTGGCCTTTGAATTGGGGCAGGAGGAAGAGCCTTTGAAAGATACTGTGTCAGTAGGGATGTTCAGTCTCCTTTGTCCACTGGCAGTCTGTGTGGGTTCTCGGCTAGCCTGAGAAGAAAGTCGGGGAATGAGGCCCTGCTTTGGTCAGGTGCTGACAAAGGCGGGTGGGCTCGGGTTGAGGATGGTGGGGCTGGCACAGAGGCTGGCACTCCAGGGCTCCTGAGTGACATAGCTGAGCCTTAGCTTCAGGAGGGGCTGGCCAGGAAACAAAATATGTTCGGGTTGGGTTGGAGGGCAGAGACTCAGGCTTGGAGCCAAAGATCCAGGAACTGACTGAATAGAGAGGAAATGACCCTCCAGGAAGGGAACAGGTGTGTGGTTTGGGCTTGTGGATTGGTGACAGGTTTTGTTTGTTTGTAGATATTTGCCTGCCAATTAAGTTGTTTAGTTACACATGCTAATTGTTTCTAATTTAGAATACACTTACCCATTGAGAACTTTTTTAAACCATCTGAGCCATTAAAAATGTGTTCTTAATTGTGGTAAAATATACAGCATAGAATTTCCTGTCTTAACCATTTTTCAGCATACGGTTCAATGGGATTAAGTCCATTCATATTATCCTGTAACCATCATCCATCTCCAGAACTCTTTTCATGTTGCAAAACTGAAACTCTGTGCTCTTTAAACACTTATGCTTCATTGCCGACTACTCCCCAGCCCCTGGTGACCACCCTTCAACTTCCAGTCTCTACGAGTTATTATAGGGACCTCATAGAAGCAGAATCCTGCTATATTTGTACTTTTGTGACTGACTTCTTTTATTTAGCATAATGTCTTCATGGTTCCTCTGTACTTTGGTGGCTTGTGTGACTTTTCCAAGCTAGCAGGGCCAGATTTTCTGAATGTAGGTCAAGTTTTCCATGGGCCACGTGCCCCTATCCTACCCCCTCATTTACAGTTTCCCTACCCTTCCTGCCCTGTTTAAAATGCAAAATACCGTCCGGTGCAGTGGCTCACACCTGTAATCCCAGCACTCTGGGAGGCTGAGGCGGGCGGATCACCTGAGGTCAGGAGTTTGAGACCAGCCTGGCCAACGTGGAGAAACCCCGTCTCTATTAAAAATACAAAAATTAGCTGGGCATGGTGGTGGGTGCCTGTAATCCCAGCTACTTGGGAGGCTGAGACAGGAGAATTGCTTGAACCCAGGAGGCGGAGGTTGCAGTGAGCCCAGATCATGCCATTGTACTCCAGCCTGGGTGACAGAGCAAGACTCCATCTCAAATATAAAATAAAATAGACTGGGCATGGTGGCTTACACCTGCAATCCCAGCACTTAGGGAGGCCGAGGTGGGCAGATCACAAGGTCAAGAGTTCAAGACTAGCCTGGCCAATATGGTGAAGTCCTGTCTCTACTAAAAATACTAAAATTAGCCAGGCATGGTGGTGCACGCCTATAGTCCCAGCTACTTGGGAGGCTGAGGCAGAAGAATTGCTGGAACCCAGGAGGTGGAGATTGCAGTGAGCTGAGATCGTGCATTGCATTCCAGCCTGGGCAACAGAGTGAAACTCTGTCTCAAAAAATAATAATAATAATAATAAATAAGTAAATAAATAGATAAATAAAATGCAAAGTACTACCTGCCCCCACTCCTAGGACTGAGACCCCATTTGGATTAAGTTGGTCTTGCAGTGGCAGAAATTCACAACTAAAAGATCAGAGAGAATGGAGCAGTGTGGTGTGTGACGGGAAACAGAAGTAGGTGTCTGATAGGAAGCAAAGCCTCTGGCAGTGCACTTCAGAGGGAAAGTGAGGTATGTGGACCTGACTGGAATTTGCAAACTGGATGAGGGACCAGGCCCTCCGCCCCTTTTCTCATCCCTCCACCCAGAAATGCCAACATCCACATATCCACAGCCCAAAGGACATTGTGGTGGTTGTAACCAAGCATCTGCTCAGGCTGACCTTTGCATAGCAGGTTGAAAGTCTAAGCCCATATTTTGATGCCAAGAGGTGGATGCAGCAAAGTCTGGGGGCAGGGTGAAGGTCCTGGTGTGAGAGTTGTTCAGAAGACAGGGTCTGGGACCTTCTTAGCACCTCCAGAAGCAGCTGCAAGGCTGCAGCTGTGTTGCCCCAGCCCCCCATAGGCAGGGGGATTGCTCACTCTCTCCACCTGGGATGTGTTCTTGGGCTTGCAGAGATGCACATCTAGAGGCTTTCTTTGTTCTTACTATGGCTGGAGAATTGCAGATGTGTTTCTCTGCAGTCCAGTTCTCAGTGGAGGTGAATCACACCTTCAGAGGCCTTCCAAGGGTTAAGATTTTAGCTCTCAAAGGAATCCATTCAGCTAAAATGGGGACAACTGAACGTGTGTGAGACTTGAGCCAGGGCTCATTTTCTGTGTGAAATTGGAAGATTTTGATGCCACCCAGGGAATAGCTATGTCCTGATTGGTCTCCCGTTGGAGAGGCCTTGGGTATAACTGCCTTGTCACTCTGCCTTCTCTCCTCAGAGCACCTCTTCGGTTCATTTTGGGCTCAGAGAGCAGCAAGCACTGAGGCATTATTTGCACTTTATTGGCACCATTTCCGATCGGCTCAGCGCCAGTGACAAGTGGCTGTCAGCCCTGCTCGAGGTTGAGGGGAGGCTCCTGCCTCAGACTCAAGACTGCAGTCCTGGCTAAGCCTGGCCTCTCTTTCAAAGAGGATACTGCTGCAAGTTAGGCAATGAGTGTCAGAAGGGAACGAAAGACAGGATGCATCGAGTGCAAAGCCCCTTGCTGCTGGTTAATTCCCACAGCTGCCAGATGTGGCCCTGTTGGTCCCTGTCTTATGGTCTATGGCTGAGCAGGACAGGTAGCTGCAGGTGACTGCGCCTGGAAAGGAGCTGATCAGGGTTCTCTGAACCTCATTCTGGTTGCACAGGGCAGTTTGGTTTTGCTGTTGGCGGGAGAGTCCTGGTAGTGGGGGAAGGACTCCAGTGACTGAATCCATGCCTGCATGAAACCCATGAGTGCACCCAGCGGGATGATCCTGCATCTGCTTAATGTGCACAGGGCCAGCCTCTTAATGCTACTAGAGCTTTCTGCTCTTTAAAACACGCATAAAAGCAAGCTGTTGTCCCGGGGTCATGGCAAGAGAATTTGCTTTCAGCTTGAATCTTCTGAGCTGATGGACTGTGGTGGTGGTAACAGGGCAAATACTTATCCTTACATAAGTAACACACTTTCAAATAGTATGTTTTTGTGGAAAGAATGCATACTGTTTGCCATAACAGGAAGTAATTACTCTAAGTAGTGTAGAAAGAAGAACTCTTGGCTTATACAACAGACGTCTGAATATTCAGGGCAGTTCCTTGTTGGATAGACTGTGCCTACTAATGTTCTATCATCATTATCATTACCATGTCTACAGGAAAGAAGAAATTTATATGTAAGAACACACACATGTATGCATACATGAGCCCCCTTATACGAAGGCCAATTTTAAAATTTATTGTTTGCACTTTAGATGGCTGTGTCCAATGTACTTCCTGTGCATCTCCACATGTATATGGAGAGCTGGGCTGAAGGAATAGAATAATTTCATTTTAAAATCATGGTCCTTATCCACTCTCAACTGTAGTCTATTGGCAGTGACAGCTATTAATCAAATAATGACACAAACAGATATACATACCAAAAACTAGGTTAGGAACCATGAATGGAAGGCAGAGAGTATATGAGAGGACTTCCCTAGAGTCAGAGGTCAGAGAAGGCTACCATGAGGAAGAAACAGCTGAGCTGAGGGAGGAGCAGGGGCGAATGAGGTGAAGCAAGGGAGAACATGCTGGTCTTAGAGAGCAGCCTGTGCAAAGCCCCAGAGGCAGGGAAAGGAGCAGAGGGTTGAAGGAAGGCCAGAGTGGGCGCAGTGCAGATAGCACGAGAGGCCAGGCGAGGTGGAGCTGGGATCATGCTGGAGCTTACAGGTAGGGGCGAAAGTCACAACATTCAGCGACTGAGACAGGGACATAAAGATGGGAACAGGGTACAGTGAGAACTATGGGTGGGGGAGGGCGGGAGGAGGGAATGGGTGGAAAAACTACTGGGTACCGTGTTCACTACCTGAGTGACAGGATCATACATCCTCCAAACCTCAGCGTCATGCAGTACATTCGTGTAACAAACCTGCACAGGTACCCCCGAATCTAAACTAGAAGTTGAAATTATAAACAACTGGGACAGTGTGCCCCTGGGCCAGAGCAGTGTGTGTGCATGCATGTGTGTGCTCACCAGCTGCACCAGACCTTAACCCTATAGTTGCTGACTGAAGGGAAGAGGCCTGGGGGAGGGGGACAGTGGCCAGAGCAGCAGGGATGGGGTACTTAAGAGCCTGCAGCAGCCTGGGCGCGATGGCTCATGCCTGTAATCCCCGCACTTTGGGAGGCCAAGGTGGGTGGATCACGTGAGGTCGTGTTTGAGACCAGCCTGGCCAACATGGTGGAACTATTTAGTCTCTACTAAAATAAAAAAATTAGCCGGGCATGATGGCAGGCACCTGTAATTCCAGCTACTCAGGAAGCTGAGGCAGGAGAATCTCTTGAACCCAGGAGGCAGAGGTTGCAGTGAGCTGAGATCGAGCCACTGCACTCCAGCTTGGGCAACAGAGCAAGACTCTGTCTCAAAAAAAAAAAAAGCCTGCAGCAGTGGCCACTGACCTGGGAGTGGGGCATTTCAGCATTTAACACCTGCGCAGCTGTATTGCTGTGTCCTGGTTGAATATCCCCCCCTTGTAGAAGCCACATGAAGGATTCCAGTCTTTCTCCTGAGCATAGAGGAAAGTGAACCACAGATTCAAGCACAGGAGTGATATGATTAAGGGTGTGCTTTAAAGGGTCTCACTGGCTACCTCATGGAAAACAGGCGGAGGGCCCAGTGGTGCAGTGGGGGAGCCTGTGTGTGCCCAGCAGCACCGGAGGGATGTATGGGCAGCTTGGATGAGGGTCATGGCTGTGGAGATGGAGCAAAGCCAAGCAGGCTTGGGTGATGGGTTGGATGGGGCACTGAGGGGAAGGAGACTTGAGAATGACCTTCGGAGGACTGGCTTCCATGGCAGGTGGGTGGTGGCACCATCCGCTAAATGAGGGATGCTGGGAGCAGACCGGTGTGTGGAAACACGGGGGAGGAGTCAAAAGCAGAGCTGTGTCCAGATCCCGGTAAGGAGGCTCTGAGGAATTCGAGCAGAAATATATAGTAAGCAGTTGGATATTTGAGCCCGGAATTCAGATAAGAGGTCCAGCCCAAAGATAGATATTTGGAAGTCATTCAGCCTTCGAGGAAGTCAAGTGCTGGCGGGGGCTGATGAGAGCAGGGAGGAAAGGCATGTTGAATATACTCCCACTCACCTGTGTGGGGTCATCCCACAGCAGTCATTAAACACCCACTCTGTGCCAGGCCTATTCTAGGCACTGAACAAGACAGACAAAATAGTCTGCATGCTGGTGGCCTGTGTGTGCTGGTGAAGGAAATAGACAATAGCTAAGAGGATGGGCACATACATGAAGTCAGCTGATGGGCGACACTGGGGAGGAGGAAGGTCAAGGTGCCTATTTTGGTGGGGTGGTTGGGAGGGCTGTCTAGGGAGACAACTTTTAAGAGGCCTAGAAGAAGTAAGGGAGAGAGCCATGTGGTTTCTGGGGAACAGCATTCTTGGGAGAGCAGAAAACATGTGCAAAGGCCCTGGGACAGGAGTGACAGTGGTTTGCTTGGGGAACAGCGAGGCTGGAGTTGAGTGATGGAAGGGAAGGTGGTAGGCAGTGGGGTGGGAGGAGTGCCTGGGGCCAGATCAAGGAGGGCTTGCATTGGTGAGGGCTTATATTTTGCCATAAGGGTGAAGTCATTTGAAGGTGTTACACAAGAGATGCTTGTGCTAATGGAGGTTTCTAAACAATTGCCCTCGCTGCTGTGTGGAGGACAGACTCGGGGCACAGGGACAGGAGCAGCAAGACTGGTGAGGAGGCTGGTGTGGGGGGCCAGGTGGAACCCCGTGGTGGCTTTGAATAAGGGGGAGAGAAGAGAGGTGGGGAGGCCAGAGGACTTGTTGCCCAGGCTTGGAGTGTCATCACCTTAGATGTGGTGGTCTCAGCACACATTTTGCCGGGGCCCCTTACGCAGCCCGGGACTGGGTCATTCTTGCTGCTGGAGCAGCCACATAGCAGTGGGTTGGTAGACTCCATCTCAGCTCAACAGCCACTGTGAAGACAGCCCTGATCCCCATAGCTTGAAGCCATCCCTCCCTTTGTGATGTGTCAGTACCTCTCTTAAGGCTTAAGCCTAGCCGGCCCCACTATGTGGCGTGGTAACATTGAACAGGTCTTCCCTCCCTGGTGGGCTCCATGCTGCAGGAAGGCAAAGCCCATGACTGGGGACTCTGTTTCTCCACAGCACCTGGCATAGGATGTGTCCTATATTAGATGCTCTGGCATTTGTCTTAATAAATGGCCACATAATTGTGCACAGACCAGTATTAGCTTCACATGCTCAGTTTCCAGAATTATTGTTAGATTGATATCAAATCAAAATTTTTTCTCATGGAAACTATAGCAATACAAAAATACTTTCTGGGATGAAGTAACTGACTATATACATTAATGAGTCAACCAAATAAAATAAAACTAGAAAAGACCAGTGCCAGCCTGTGTCCCCTGAATTCCTACAATTGTCAGATTGACGTGGATGCTCCACTGGGGGCTGTGAGCTGGAATCCCAGGGGCAAAAAGCCTCATGGTTTTAGTTTTCTGTTCTATTCCGATGACGCTGACACTTGCTGGTTCATTTGGCCTTCCTGATAGGAAAGAAAGAGCTTGAGGCTCCAGGAGATAATTTTCCATGAAAAGGAGAAGCCTTGTCATCCGCGACTCAGCGTAAGGCAGAGTTAAAAGTGAGGACTTCCCGGAGCAGCCCAGGCGCGGTTGGTCCTCTTTGCCTGTCTCGTTTTTCTCCATAGTGCTTGCTACTGCCTGCCTTCATATGCATTTATATGTCTGCTTATTTTTGTCTTCACTAAATTGTAGGCATCTTAAGGGGAGAGGGCTTTGCTTTCCTTATTGCTCCATATCAGGATCCTGCTTAACCTATAGTAGGTGCTCATAAACTCAGTTGACAGACTGAATTAAAAAAAAAAAAAAGCAGCTATGTTGTTTGTTATAGCTATGAATGGTGAAAGCTTATATATTTTATACTTAGTCCACGTAGGAACTAGACTAAGCACCATCACTTTGTAAGAGCCTTGTGCAATCATGCATACTTAGGATAATGACTCCTGCAATAGGCACGGCTAAGATGCTGACATTAGCCCCACAGATCGAGTATTTGGCAATATTTGCTGCAGCGTCCAGAAGCTCAACCATCTGAATGATCACAAAAGCATAAACGATTTCCAGTGCAAAAGCCCACTGAAAGCACCTGAAACCATGCCAGTTCCCTGGATATGCCCTAAATTTCCACATGTGCATTAGGAAGCCCTATTATTGTTGGGCTCTTGTTTATCTTGAAGGTAAAGGGTTGCCAGCATTAGGAATAAATGGAGCACCTATAACAATAATTTCTGCTACAGTGTAGTATTTTCTACAGCGGCCAAATGCCAAGTCTTTTGATCAGGATTTCTTGGGCTCCGGTGATGGTGATAATTACAACCTTTCCACGCTATAGAATCTTAGGGCTTAGTGGAACTCACGGCATTCAATTTTCATTTTATAGCTCAGGAAACTGAGGTCTAGAAGTTACTTCTGAATATCCTATGCTGTATGACTTTGGATTTGGTGAGTTGGGCTTAAGAAGTCCAAGATGAGGCTGGGCGCGGTGGCTCATGCCTGTAACGCCAGCACTTTGGGATGCCGAGGCAGGCAGATCACCTGAGGCTGGGAGTTCGAGACCAGCCTGACCAACATAGAGAAACCCCATCTCTACTAAAAATACAAAATTAGCTGAGTGTTGTGACGCATGCCTGTAATCCCAGCTACTCGGGAGGCTGAGGCACAAGAATCACTTGAACCTGGGAGGCGGAGGTTGTGGTAAGCTGAGATTGCACCACTGCACTCCAGCCTGGGCAACAAGAGTGAAACCCTGTCTCAAAAAAAAAAAAAAAGAAGAAGAAGAAGAAGAAGAAGAAGTACAAGATGAGGCCAGGCACAACAGCTCACACCTGTAATCCCAGCACTTTGGGAGGACGAGGCAGGTGGATCACCTGAGGTCAGGAATTTGAGACCAGCCTGACCAACAAGGTGAAACCCCGTCTCTACTAAAAATAAAAAAAATTAGCTGGGCATTGGTGGTGGATGCCTACAATCTCAGCTACTTGGGAGTCTGAGGCAGGAGAAGCACTTGAACCTGGCAGAAGTTGCAGTGAGCCAAGATTGCACCACTGCAGGCCTGGGCAACAGAGCAAGACTCCATCTCAAAAAAAAAAAAATGTCCAAGATGAAATTTCTCTGCTCATTCATTTATTCTGCAAACACATATTGACCAATTACAATGACCCGTGCACCAGGCTAGAGACTAGGGCTAACTAGGATGAATAAATTCATGCCCTGTTCTCAAAGAACTCGGAGGCAGGTAAAAGGTCCAGCTTGTAGATAAAAGATTACAAATTCAGTATTGTAAGTGCCATCCTGAAGGAGTACAGCAGATGTTTTGTCCGTGTAATCGTTCATTCAACAAATATTTTTTGAGCTGTTCTAATGTTCCAAGAGCCAGCCAGTTAAAGGTGAGCAGGTCCCGGGACCTGCCCTTACATCGTTTCTGGTCTAAGGGTAATGGCTGGCCTGCTAATGAGTCAGAGAAAGGTCGTGAAGGAAGGAGTCTCCTAGTAGAGAACTGGGAAACAGGAATTGCTGTGAGAAGGAACGGACTGCAAAGGCTGGAGTGCCAAAGGGCAATGGGGCAGGGGGCAGTTTGGTGGAGTTTGGGGGACATGAAATGAAAGAGGATGAGGATGGTGGTCGATCCATCTTAGGAGGTTAGAGCTAGATCTGTATAGGTCTAGAACCTGGCACCTTTCTCTGTCGTCGTTTTTTTCTTAGGAACTGTTGACAAGCATAGAAAAATGTATTAAACTACATAGCTCTCTGATCCTACCTGCACCCCCAAAACACACAGAAAGCCTTCCTAATATGATGGTGTTGTGGTATTAAAGCTTCTTTAGACTTGGTGCCTTGGTGGAGCTCTGGAATAGTGATGAGGAAGAGAAAATGTTTCACTGGAGCCCTCACCTGGGAAATGAGTGTTCTGTGTTAAATAGTTAAACCAGATATGCAGCTAGGTGCCCCTATGCCTGGCACCTCGTGCCTGCTCCACCATTAATGTTCACATTACCCTGAGAGTTGATTAGAGCAGGTGCTTGACCAGGGAGGCTGGGGAGACTCAGAGAGGTGAAGAGCCTCAGAGCCCAGGACTGAGACGCCCAGCCCAAGCCTCTGTACTCACTCAGAGGATGGATTTGACACTGTGCAGCAAGCCTGTTACTGCTCTGGGTGATCTGCCCCAGACTGATTTCATTTTCCCTTCCTCTGCAACCAAGGAAGAGCTAGTTGACCAGTTCAGTTACATAAAAATCTTCATTTGTAGTCACAGCAGCGACATTCCGTGGAATCCTAGGGACTAGGCAAAGGGTGACTAGCACCTTCAGGAATGATCGGAACATAGTGCAAGGAAAGCACACTCTCTAAACTCCACTTTATGCTTTCATTGCTCTAGGAGTTTAGAATATGAAGACCAGATGTGATCTTCATAGTGCTGAGAGACTAAGAAAAAAGATAGGGTTGTGTGTGGTTCCATGAAAGTGCATTCAATTCTGCAAACTCTTATGCACCAGGCTCCATGCTAGGACCTGATTACCAAGGTGAGCAAAACACAGGATCTCAAAAAATTCAGGCCTTTGGGATAGACAGACACAAGCGCAGACAAATGCAATTCTGTGTGATGAGGGTCTTGAGAGAGTTATCAAGGGCCATGGGAACATGGCCAAGAAAGCAATCCACTTTTAGGGGGCTGGAAATAGGGTACAGTGTGGCAAAGAGAGCGGACAGCGAAAGTCACAGGCAAAATGACACTGGGTCTGGGCCTTGAGGAAGATTCACCTCTGTGGTTGTTAGAGGAAATGCTGAAAGCAGATCCCATGGTTGTGATGAGACTAGAGGAGGAATGAGAATTGGCCACGATTGTTTGCATTCGACTGTGACTTCTTTGGTGTAAATCCTTTCTGTCCGTTTTGACAAGCCTTGGCTCTGATTTTAACTCCCTTACGTTCCCCGAAACCACTGTTAACAGTTTATATGAATCTTGGCATATTTTTTTTCTGTACATGCAAAACACATGGTTTTCTGCAAGCTGTTACGTTGTCTTATTCTTGGAATTATGGAATTCAGAGGAAACTAGAAGCTCAGAGCAGTTTTGTCATTGCAAAGCAGCATAAATTGAAGGCTGGGAGGTCATAGATAAGGACAGTTTTAGAAGTCCAGGGTTCTTTTCTCCTGACCCCACTGCCCTTCTTCTGAAGGTCTGGGTCTTTTTTTGTTTTGTTTTTAAAAAGAATACCAAGATCTCGGGCACAGATGCTCTTTCTAGTCCATAGGAGATATTCTTAGCTGCTGAGCTGCATTTCAGAGTCCCATTCTCTCATTAACTCAAGCTCACACTTCCTCCTCCACCTTCCCAAGGGCCTATCAACCTCTGCAGTTGATTTGCTGCTGAACTACAGGATTTCTCAGAGCACAGGGCTGCTGCGAGTTCTGTACAATCAGAGTAGAAAGAAGGTGAGCTGAGGTTGATTCATTTCCTTGCGGAGCTCTAAAATCATTGTGCATTCCTTTTCTTTAAGGTAATGAAAAGGATTAGAGTGTTTTTCCTCCTCATGAGTATCTAGCAAACTGTGAATCCTAAGTGCTACCTGGGCAGGAGGGCTAAAGTTAGATTGCAAGAAAGCAAACAGGGAAAATGCTCAGAGCCGGTCGCCTCCCTTTCCATCTGTGCCACCTCTCTCTGAGTTTGTGCTGTCCTCTCAGTTTCTTCTCTTATTCTGTCTTTCCTGCCCCTAGGCAAGAGACAGGTTTGCAAAGGAGATCAGGTGTGACTTTCTACTATGGTTATGGCAGTTGCTTCAGCTCTGCCTGGCTTCTGATTCATTAGATTCCAAGATCATGTATTTTTAGCAGACCTTTCCCACCAAACGGTCTCTAGAAAGCGGCTGCAGGTGGTGTGGCCCCACAGAATGAGAGGCCTGCCCTTCAGAAGAGGTCTCCCCCATCAGCAGGTTTCCCTGTGGGTTGAGGGATGTTCTCTTAGCATGTTTGATTGCGCTCTGGGGTTTCCATCCTGGAATAATATCAGAACTCCAGTAAAAGTCGTGCCTCACGGGTCCTTTACAAATAGGACAGATGCACAGCCACTCAGAAGGATGAGGTGGGAGGATGGTTTGAGCCCAGGGGTTCATGACTAGCCTGAGCAACATAGTGAAACCTTGTCCTACAGAATAAATAAATAATTTAGAAATTAAACATTAAAAAACAAATTAGCCAGGCATGGCCCTGCACCTGTAGTCCCGGCTACTCAGGAGGATCGTTTGAGCCCAGAAGTTCGAGGTTGTGGTGAGCTGTGATCTCCCCTATGAATAGCCATGGTACTCCAGCCTGGGCAGCACAGCAAGACCCCATCTCTAAAAGCAAGAAAGAAAAAAACCGGCCGAGCATGGTGGCTCATGCCTGTAATCCCAGCACTTTGGGAGGCTGAGGTGGGCCGATCACAAGGTCAGGAGATCGAGAATATCCTGGCTAACATGGTGAAACCCCATCTCTACTAAAAGTACAAAAATATAGCCGGGCATGGTGGTGGGTGCCTGTAGTCCCAGCTACTTGGGAGGCTAAGGCAGGAGAATGCCGTGAACCTGGGAGGCAGAGCTTGCAGTGAGCAGAGATCGCACCACTGGACTCCAGCCTGGGCAACAGAGCAAGACTCCATCTCAAAAAAAAAAAAAAAAAAGAAAGAAAAACCAGGACAGATAGATGTAATTATAACTTCATACTGGCTGTGATTCCCAAATGTGTAGAAGCCCCAGTGGGCCACCTGTGCCCTACTTAGACCCCAGAATTACCCCCACAACATCACTCCTCTCCTGCACAGCCTCTGCAGCTCACCACCACTCCTCTTTACCTCCCATTGAAAAAATTGTTTAGTAGTTCCAAATCTACAGAAAAGTTACAAGAACCATAAAGAGAATTCCTGTGTCTCTGGTGTCTGCATTCTCTATGCCCGTTCTCCTGCACTTCCTGTCCCTGTCCATCTGTCTATAACGTAGGACGTGTGACATGATTCTGCACATGCCCAGACAGTCCAGTGTATACCATCCAAAAGTAAGGGTACTTTCCCACGTATCCATCCCACGTGCCTGCCAATCTGGAAATCAACATTGATGCAACACAACCATCCAATCCACAGATTCCATTAAGATTTTGTCAACTGTCCCAACAATTTATCCCTCTCTCTGTGCCTCCTTCCCTCACATCTCCCCACCCCTTCCTCTTTCTCCCTCACCTCCCTTTCCTGCTCTCCTCCCTCCTTTCCTCTCTCTCTCTGTCTCTCTGTCTATGTCTGTTTTCTCTCACTGCCTCTGTTCCCCTCCACCTTTTTCTTTCTCTCTCTGTTTCAGAAATCTCTCCAGGAAGATATTTTGCATTTAGTTGTCACATCTCATCAGCCTCCTTCCATCTGGAATAGGCCCTCAGCCTGCCCATTTCTCCTATGTTTGACTGTTTCCATGCTGTAGTTTGAACCTCAGCTGTCTGTCTGATGCTGCCTCATGGCCATATGGCCATGCTCGACAGGAATACCATAGAAACCATGCTCCCTCCCCACTCCTGGGGATGTTAATCTTGATCACCCAGTAAAATTGGTGTCAGCCACGTTTTTCTACTGTAAGTTCACTGATTTTCCCTTTGTAATTGATCAGTATTGTGTTGGGGGAGGGAAACATTTCAGTCTAAAGGGATCCATTGATGGGAGCCCATTGGTGACATCTGCCTGTATCAGCTACTGCTGTGGTGGCTCCAGAGAGTGATTCCCCATTTCCATCATGTCTTCTACATTTTTTAGCTGGCATTCTACAAAAGGATAAGCTTTTTCTTCTCCCCATTCGTGTATTTTTTCTTTATTTGTGTAGACCTGTTTGGACTCACGGATCCATCTTCCATTTGATGGGTTTCAACCTGATACTCCCATGACTTATTTCAACGGTCAAGTCTAAGCTGGGCCAGTAGGAGTCCTTCCCATCAGTTGGCTTCTTCATCCTTTGACATGTCCTCCTCATTCCTTGAGCATTTTCCTACTTTCTGGCACAAGGTGCCCCAGGCTCATTTTGTACTTGCCCTGCCCCAGCCCTGGCTCAGTGCTTCTCCAAAGATCCCTGGTTCCTATTAGTGGAGACAGCACTTAGACACCAGGGTCCGGTCCCCAGTATGCCAGTTGCTCCGGGTTGTCGTATGTCTGTGTGCATGCATGTGTGCATACACGAGTCTGTTAACTACATCTACAGCTATCTATGTATATATATTTTAAGAATCAATGCGATCACGCCAATATTTTTTCGATTCCAGCCCAGTGCTCAGAATTCTTTCTAGCCTTTCCTTTCCCCATGTTTGTACAGTCCTTCAGACAGCGGGAGGCCTGAATGCCACTGATGCCCATCCTCCTTAACGTATTCACTGACTCGTTTGCTCAGTGTGACAACTTCCCAGCCACTCCATTAGCTGTCCTCTTTCTCAGACCCCAGACATGCTGCTGCCCATGCCCTGCAGGGCACCTCTCTGCTCACTGCCCTATAAGGCTAACATCTCTCCCAGCTGGGTGGGGAGGGAGGGAGAAGGATGAGAAGGGAAGATGGGAAAGCACCCCTTCAGCTTTGATTTCCTTTCTGTTTTGGTTGAAATTTTGATGTAGACAATTTGAGGAAAGAAATCAAAACTTATATAGCTCTAGTAATTTTTTAAATGTGTCTCAATTCATTTCCTCTTCCAGCCAAACCATCGTGCCGTCGCTCCTTCCCTTCCCATCATCTGCTCTGTTTCCTGTGGCTCCATGGTCTTTGCATTGCTTTCTTCCCTACTCTTTCTTTCATTCTCATCAGTTTCAGAATTTGGAGTAAGAATGGCAGTTCTTGCAGTTTTGCAGAGATACCAAGGCCTTTCTATTTCAAACCGTTCCCCTTCTCTTGACAGGCAGAGTTAAATTCCCTGTGTCTCTTGTATTCATACATTTGGAAATCAATTAGTGCAATTGGGGCAATCAGAAGAGCTAAACAGAGGAATCATTTAACGAGAACAAATGTCTGGAATTGTGTATTTTGCCAATGGAATTTCTCACAGTTGGTGCAAGAAAATACTCCAAATTGAATCAATCAGGCTGAATGTGACTTTTTTCTTCTTCGTAAAAATGTTAAAAGAAACATAGCCAGCTGAGGTCTCCCTCCCCACCCATCACACAGATCCCTTTTCAGAACAATCCTGTCAATTGACATTTCACCTGAAAAAGAGCAAAGGCAGATGCACAACTCCAGGTGTGTGTGCTTGGCATGAAGATTTTTGCCAAAAAGAGCCTTAAAAGGTTATCAAAGGTTATCTGCTGTGTTAGGACCATTTGGAAAGAGATCATATGGGGCCAGCTGGCCTTAAGGGCTCAATACAGGGAGTATGTAGGATGCAGAAGGCTGCAGAGAGCATGGCTCCTACCCTGACGATGAGAAAAAACTCATTAATCTACAAAATGGTCATTTTTTCCTGAACCCATCTCATGCCTGCCTGAGGTAGTAAGGCAGACGAGTAAACAGAATTTCAAACAGAAGCAAGGCCCTCTAAGAAGCAGGCCACATAAATCACTTCAGCTTTGGCAGAGGTCGGGAAACAGTGGTGTTCACCATACAAGCCAAAATCTTTTTTTTTTTTCTTTTTTTCTTTTTTTTCAGATAAGGTCTCACTTCACCACTCGGGCTCAAGGGCAATGGTGCAACCATAGCTCACTGCAGCCTTGAACTGCTGGGCTCAAGGGATCCTCCCACCTCAGCCTCCCAAAGTGCTGGGATTACAAGCCACCACACCCAGCCACCAAAATCTTAAAAGTTCTTGAAGGCCAAGTGTGGGCTGGTGTGTCTGGAACAGGCTTTTCTCCATGGGCCCCCCATGAGAAGTATTGGGATACGTCAGGAGCCAGATGAGGCCCCCTCGGCAGCCAGGTGTGTAGGAGGTGACCGTTGGCTGTTCAGGCAGGGGTGGAGGGAGGAATGGACATGAAGCTTTCACTGCTTCTCCAGATCTTTCCCTCGTGTGAGGCAAAAACAGACCCTCTCACCTTTATTTTTATTTTTGAAAATGTGGTAACATTTATTCTGAGAATAAAACAGGCCTCCCGTACCCCACTCCTATGGGACACTCTGAGAGGAGGGAAGCCCAGTTCTGGGTGGAGTGGGCTGGAAGCCCCACCCATCTGTAAATGGGACTCCCAGGTCCCTGTGGGTGCATGAGGTGAACAAGGCAATTGCTCTTCCCCACCCACCCAGCATCCTCACCTGCCCTGTCCCTGTCCTGGGGACCAGAGATCCCTGCATGGCCAGGAGCCAGCCCAGCCTACCTGTAAGAGCAGGCC
Source organism: Piliocolobus tephrosceles (assembly GCF_002776525.5). Classification (NCBI taxonomy): domain Eukaryota; kingdom Metazoa; phylum Chordata; class Mammalia; order Primates; family Cercopithecidae; genus Piliocolobus; species Piliocolobus tephrosceles. The sequence goes on along the minus strand of NC_045440.1, from coordinate 40,108,798 downwards.
TGTTAACCCAGTGCTGTCCAGGTGTGGGAGGCAGTGCCTGGCCCAAGGCTGAAGCCCACAGATCTGCCAGTTGGGCCTGGTTTGCACCTGTATCCCAGGGGACATGGTCAAGCAAGGATCCGTGTGTCAGCCCCATAGGCCTGAGCTGGCTTATCCAGCACTCACTGCACCCCCAACTCAGGAACCTTAATTTGAAGTAGACATTGAGGGGTAGTGATTACATGAATGTGTATACAGAGTGCACGCATATAGAGATACACCAATCCTTAGACTGTACACCTAGAGGAGGAATAGAAACAAACTGCCTCAGCCGGAGGGGAAGGGTAGGAAACATTCCTGCCAACAACTTGCTGCTGCAGGGAAGGTAGGAGCAGCCACCCTGGGACTCCTAGGGGAGGGGCTGGAGATTGTGTTGGGCCCGGGATTCTACACCAATAACAAGCAGGCAGCTGGACATGGTGGCTCACGCCTGTAATCCCAGCGCTTTGGGAGGCCGAGACGGGTAGACCATCTGAGTTCAGGAGTTCGAGACCAGTCTGGCCAACATGGTGAAACCCCATCTCTACTAAAAATACAAAAAATTAACCAGGCGTGGTGGCAGACACCTGTAATCCCAGCTACTTGGGAGGCTGAGGCAGGAGAATTGCTTAAACTTGGGAGGTGGAGGTTACAATGAGCCAAGATCATGCCACTGTACTCCAGCCGGGGCAACAAGAGCGAAACTCCATCTCAAAAAAAATAAAAAATAAAAACAAACACACAAAAAAACAAGCAGGGGTCGGCTACTGCTGGGGGAGGAACAAGAAACTCACACCTAAGACCAATGCAAGTGAGACAGGTTTTGCTGCCACAGAGAAGGGGGAAGGATTGCTAAACATGGAAGAGAAATCCCACCTTGGAGGGCCAGATGTACAGAGCCTGCCTAACACTGAAGCTGGAGCACAACAAAAGAGAACATGCTCATTACTACCAGCCTACCATGTTATAATAAGCAAGAGCAGGCCACTGCTGGGAGAAGAGTAGGAGCATGGAGAAAGACTTCATTTAAGGCCCAGGCATGCAGGATGGCTGGAAGTTGAGGAAGGTCAGGAACACTCACACAAAAAAACCCTGGCACCCCAGCTCCAACTCAAAGTTCAAGATAACCACAGTCTACCTTTATAAGAATATGAAGGCTGTGGTGCACTGAAAGTAAAAACAAAACTCAAACTCAGGTCAACCCCTAAGATTGACTCAGCTTTCCCACCTCCATGCTGACAACTTCACAGAAGAAGAGCCATAAAAACTATTTACCTCAGTCTCTACTGCTCTTCTATGCTTGATGTCTGACACTCAACTAAAAATTATCACACACCAAAAAAAAAAAAAGAAAGAAAGAAACAATGAACTATTTTCAAAAGACAAAGCAATAAACAGAATCAGACCTAGAGATGACCACAATGTTGGATGTTGGAAGTATTAGATGGACTTTAAAATAACTATGATTAATATGTTAAAGGATAGTGGGAAAAGTGAATAATATTCATGAGTAGATGGAAAATTTCAGCAGAGAGATGGAAACTATAAGAAAAAGTACAATGAAATGCTGAAAGCAAAAGACACTTTCTCAGAAATGAAGAATTTCTTCAACAGGTTCATCAGTATACTGGACATAGCTAAGGAGAGAATCAAAAAACTTGAAGATAAGTCAATAGAAATAATTCAAATTGAAACAAAAGAGAGAGAAGGAGGGGGAAAAACAAACCAAAACAGAGCAGCCAAGAGCTATGGGACAACATCAGCTGGTCTAAAACACATGTAATTGGAGCTCCGGGAGGCAGTATCTGTAGGAAAAGGACTCTAGTGAACTGGTGTTTTCCTCCAGGAAAAGCCATATGGTTAAAAAATGGCCACAAGTTGTTATTGCTTTTCTTCCCAGCTTCTAATTTAGTGAAATCATTTACTCTTATATCCTTCCACTTCCTTCTTGCTTATCTTCTACACCCTGTTATTTGAGGGAAGAAATGTGTGATTTATCCACACCCCCAATCCCCTTTAACAGCCTGTCTGCCGTTTGGCTTCAAGAAAAGTGGCTGTGAAGGTGAGAGGGAGTCACCAAAAAGATTCAAAGCAAGTCTCAGCAAGCTGCCTTTTAGCAACCAAGCTAACTTAAACTTGATTTAGCTAAAGTAAAACATGATTCTCAGTTTTGAAGAGGTGGTAAATTACAGTTCATCTCTGTCCATAGTTACAGCTAAGAACAAATAGCTCCCATAATTTGCACTCCTCCTCCTCCTTCTCATTTCAGCAATGAAAAATCTGCTTAAAGAAAAAGGAAGTATTAGATATGGTACTTATCCACGAAATGCTCTTTTGGATATCAGAAGTGGTCTCCTGTATAAACTAGTTATACATTTAGTAAGAGAGCTGTACAAGCTCCTTTGTGTGTGTGTGCAGGAGGTTCGTTTTCAGATGTTCGGCAACTTCCGCTGCTAGATGGTGGTGACTTGTGACTGTCACCGCCCCTTAAGTAGGTAGACGCAGCCATCTACCTACTAAGACCAATTGCTGGAGGAGAGGTGCTGCTGGGGTCTGGATGTTTGTGCATCTCTTGTATCCAAATGCTTTGGGAAAGGAAGAGGAGGTTACTTGCTGAGAGAGCTGGTAGCATATTTTAGCTTATGGGTTTAGAATCTAAACTCAGACATGCTTCTCATCTTGCTGTTGTTAATGAACTTGCAACCCTGTCTTTGTGCAGGTGGGCTCCTCTGCCTTGAAAAGGCCTCTGTGAAGCTTTCTAGGCCTTCTTGACAGAGCAACTCCTTTCTCCTCTGCGCCACCTCTACCCCTTTACATGCTGTTTGGGACCTTTTTCACATGATTTTGCTTTTTTTTTTATGCATCTGTGTTCCCTACAAAACTGAGTTCTTCAAGGGAAATAGTTTGTATTTGATTCATTTCTAGCACAGGGCTAGACACAGACTAGATTCTCAATAAATATTTGTTGAGTTGGGTTAAGTAATTGCTCAGCATTTGATGGCAACAGTGCCCACACCTGTGTTTGAGACAAGTGCTTCTGCAGTCCCGTCCCCATGTGGTTTTTACAGGCATTGCATTCCCAGGCCATCTTGCATCTCTCTCATGAACTGTGCTCAGTGGGGTTTGATTCAGTGGCCCTGCTGAGAACAGTGGATTCAGATCCCCATAGTAATAGACTTGGAAGTGATTTAGGGTGACTATGTTAAAGACAAATTTACACTGAAGTGAGAAAACATTTTTCAAAAATCGTAAAGAAGACGGAGGTCACTGAGCCAGTATCTGGGGTGGAGGGAGAGTGCAGCTCTGCGAGAGACAGGCCTACTCAGGAGGCCCCCGTCGTGGCTAGGGTCCTTACTCTCTGCCCTTTGCGAGGGAAGCGCGGGACCCAGGAAGGGAAGAAAGGGGATTTTCTGCAGATCAGGGCGATGAATAAAATCCTAGAGATCAATTGCCGAGGTCACATCCATTCGTTAGCTCTAAACTTCATGGAGACCAGAAAAGGGAAGATATGCTTTCATCATCTGATAAAAAGAAACACAGTCGTTTCAGGTTTTGTTTTGTTTTTTTGAGACAGAGTCTCTGTCACCCAGGCTGGAATTCAGTGGTGTGATCTCTGCTCGCTGCAACCTTGGCCTCCCGGGTTCAAACAATTCTCCTGCCTCAGGCTCCTGAGTAGCTGGGACTACAGACGTGTGTCACCACGTCTTGCTAATTGTTGTATTTTTAGTAGAGACAGAGTTTCTCCATGCTGGCCAGGCTGGTCTCGAACTCCTGCCCTCAAGTGATCCAGCTGCTTCAGTTCCCAAAGTTCTGGGATTACAGATGTGAGCCACTGTGCCCAGCCAGTTATCACAGTAGTTTTTAGGGGGAAGAAAACCAAAACTCTTTTTTCCTGGGAATTCCAGGTTGGTCCTGTGTGTGTGTGTGCCCTGGAGAGGCTGTGTGGCCTCTGCCAATCGTTTGACTACTCTGGGCCTCAACTTCCTCAGCTGCAGATGAAAGGGTGGAGTTCAGGGACCTCTAATATCCCTTTCGTGTCCTGCATTCTCTGGTCAGATAGTATATCTAGAATGCCTCCGGACTGAAATCCTGACATTGGCCTCAAAGAGCAGGGGCCGGCCGTCCCAGAGCATTAGCGGCAAGCATTAGCTATTTTCTTTCCAGACTTGCTGGTTTTGCGGCTTTGATGCATTCAGGACCCACAAATGCTCATCAGAGCGACTGTGCTGCCCAAGTAAGCACTAAAACCTCAGCCGTCAGCACCAAGTCAAGGCTGGCTGCTTTGCGAGTCAGCTTCCCGCAGTAAGCAGCCTGCGGCAGCTGCCGGACTGTCACTCCAGCCGTGCCCACAGCCACAAACACCACCCCAGTTCCCAAGCAATCACAAGGCATCCGCTGTCAGCACCAGGAAGCTTCTAGATAAGGCTGTCGCTGGGTTGGAAGAGCGCTTGCAGAAATGCTGTGTGCTGCCTGAAAAAGCTCACCCTGCTCTGAGAAGCAGCAGGGACTCCTTCCTGCCCACCAACCCCAGAAAAGAGTTGCAAGATGGCAGAATCAAGAGTGACTCCGGGCTACTAGCACACTAGTCACTCAACAAATTGCTTTGCAGTGAATTTGTCTTGCAAATCGAGGGGAGGGGAACTGGTTTCTGCCTGCCCAGTGCTCTCTCCCCTTCTCCTGGATTCCCATTTGGCCCTCAAGCACTTTCTCCCTCTCTATTACCCAGACTGGCTCTGACCTAGCTTTCTCTGATAAACTCATTCACACCGGGTGAGAAGAATCCACACAGCTTTGGACCCTTCAGTGAATGGTGTGCAAAATCTGCAAGAGGAGGAAATCTAATGGCCGGTGGTCATTTTCAGGCGTTTGCATGAGGAAATATTTGGTGAACCACCCTCTCTTCCCTACACACACACCCTGGCAAGGCTGGTTGTGCTGATAGGCGGGGGTGTAGGGCTGCCCTGACCTAAATAGGAGGTAGTTAATGTTCCCTTTGCAGCCCCCTCTCATTTCTCTAACATCCAAGGCCCCTACATAAAAGAAGCGTTGGACCCCTTCCATTCTCCTGTCGTGACTTTGGGTGACTTTCCTCTGCTAGTTATGGCAAAGCAATTTGCCTAATCTGTGAATGGGCTAATGCACTCCCACTCCCATATAGAATACTTGTGTTTGAACAAGAACCTCCTGAAAATGATGCCCTGACACAGTGGGAGAGCTGGAATTTCAGGAATGCAGAGTGGGACTGCGGAGATATTTGGGGACATGTGAGTCAGGGACCCCACACATCACACCTGCAGAAACCAAGCCCTCTGTCTAGGTGGCGAGAATCTATTTCATGAGCTGGAGCCTGCAGTGGCTCTGAGGCCTCCTCTGGAAAGGAACAAGATAGAACAGAATTAATCAAAACGGGAGGCCAGGAGGAGGAGCAGGAGAGGAGGGGAAAATTGCTAGTGGGGAAGGAGGAGGACAGGAACAAAATAAAAAAGCAGGGGGTGGAGTTTGCTTGCTGCCTAAAATCATTTTCTACACGGAGCCAAGATCAGCTCCTTCATGTTTTCAGACTTATTTGTGGCTCCGAGTAGCACTCCTTGATGTCAGCTTTTGCCAGAAAGTTTCAAGACCTTTCAGGGCAAGGATCAGAAGAGCAGGAAGCATGAGAGTGATACATAAAACCTGAGCTTGGCTGCCTTCCATAAAGCACAGTGGCAGCTTCACCAGATGCAGCTGGAACTTTAATTGGTTAAATTTTAATTGGTTCTGCTCTTGTGGGCTAAGTGTTGGGCAGGGAAAATGGTTTTATTTGTTTGTTTGTTTGTTTGTTTTTGCTTTGTCTAAAGCTTAACTGTCAGCCAGCCTTCTTTGGTCACCTTTGAAATTATGGGATGGCAAAAGGGCTATTTTATATTTTATATCTATTTTTATTTTTGAGACAGGGTCTGGCCCTGTCACCCAGGCTGGAGGGCAGTAGCAGGATATCAGCTCACTGTAGCCTCAAACTCCTGGGCTCAGATGATTCTCCCACCTCAGCCCGCTGAGTAGCTGGGACTATAGGCACACACCACCACACCTGGCTACTTCTGTGGGTTTTTTTTTTTTTTTTTTCTTTTGTAGAGATAGGGTTTTACCATGTTGCCCAGGCTGGTCTCAAAATCCTGGGCTCAAACAACCAGGCTGCTTCAGCCTCCCAAAGTGCTGGGGCTACAGGCATGAGCTACTGTACTGGGCCAAAGGGGCTATTTTAATACTGATTTTTCTATTGAGGAAATCTTACAGCTGGGTGGTTGGTGGTATTCATTTCTCATATGAGCTTGCTTCACAGTTTAACATCTTACCAAACATATGTCTATTTCTACAAGCATTTAGGATGCACTGGTGTTACCACTTTGCTTTTCCTGGTCACTGCTGTGAAAATTAACCAGGGGTTGAAGCTACATCATTTTAATTAAGTGGGCTGCCTAAAGCGTGGCCTCGACCTGAATATCAAGGTCACCATGGGTCTTGTGAGAGCTTCCTGCGTAATTCCCATCTGGGAGTGGTGGGCCAGTTCTTGCCCTTCCTTTCCACCTCTGCTCTGCTGTGACCTGAGGCGTGAAGGGGAGGCCGGGTGGCCCTGCCCTGTGCTCTTTTCAACCCCTAGACACCCTCCACTCCTTCCCTCCAGTGCTGTGAACACCTCAGGGCTGGGAAGGGGCCTGGGCCCCCACTGGGACCTACAGAATGCACCATTTAACTAACCATCCCGTTCCCGCCTCTCTGCTCTTTACAGAATGGGTTGAATGGCTTGCATCTGGCCTCTAAGGAAGGCCATGTGAAAATGGTGGTTGAACTTCTGCACAAAGAAATCATTCTAGAAACAACAACCAAGGTATGTCTCCCAGGGAGTGGGGAGCTTTGCATTGAAAATTCAAGTTTGTGAGTCCTTCCTTAGAAACCAGTCCTTCATGAGAGAACTCAGGCATGCATCTGAATTTCTCTTATCCTTCCAATCACTTTCTACTGATTCTCTGAATCCCTGAAGCTGCCTGAAACAGACCCCGTTTCCAGAAAGATTCAGTGGGCCTTTATCCTCATCACTAGGTTATATATCTGAAACTAGAGCCCTTTCCTGGTTGCTTTATGCTTTCTCAGGGTCCTGGACTCTCACTCAGTGTCCAAGGGCTCTGGAAGCGCCAGTCAGGTGCCTGGAGTTGAATCCCAGCAGACGTACTTCACACTCTGTGACCTGGGACGAGTTACTTGGCCACTGTGAAGCCTCAGCTTTGTCTGTAAAATGGAGATTATAATGCTTAGTTGCAGGTTGGTATGAAAATTAAGTGAGATGGCATACATCAAATGCCTGGATGTATTTATTGGATGGATGTATTTACTGCTTATTGGATCTATTTATTGATTACTGGATATATTAATGATTATTAATTCCTATAGTAAGGAATCAATAAATACTGGTGACCATGTTGTTGCTGAGGGTTGTAGAAAAGAATCCAGATCTCTTTCATTTTTCCTTCTCCAGCAAGTCTTCCTTGTTCAGCCCCAAACTGATTTCCTCTCCTCGCTAATGACCTGGAACAGCATTCTCTTTCACGAGGAGGCGTTTGGCATGGGGCGACATCAGGCATCCACAGTAACGTATTTCACTCCATTTCAGTAGATTATAAACACCAGTGACTCAACTTCCGAAATCCCAGAGTTATGAAATTGATACATCTACAGATTGCAAAATAAGTTTCATTTTTTACCTGTCACACATCTTATTTATCAAACAGGATGCAGCCAGCAATTAAAAATAAAACCAAACAGGCTGGGCACAGTGGCTCATGCCTGTAATCCCAACACTTTGGGAGGCCGAGGCGGGAGGATCACTTGAGGTGAGGAGTTTGAGACCAGCCCAGCCAACATGGCGAAACCCCATCTCTACTAAATATACAAAAATTAGCCAGGCATGGTGGCGCAGGCCTGAAATCACAGCTATTCGGGAGGCTGAGGCAGAAGAATCGCTTGAATCCAGGAGGCGGAGGTTGCGGTGAGCTGAGATCATGCCACTGCACTCCAGCCTGGGTGACAGAGACAGACTCCCTCTCAAAAATAAGTAAATAAAATAAAAGAAACAAAAAATCATCTCCATTTGCTAACTCAAGTATTGTCTCCCCAGTTCTTGTTTTTTCTTCTCCTCCCTCCTCTGTTCCTTTCCCATGTTTTTCTTCTGGAGTTCTTTCCCCGCTAGCCTCTTATTTTCCATTTGGTATTTATTACACATGTTCTCACACACAGTCTCAATTTCAGTTCCATGCAGCAAACAGTTTGCCGCCTCTCAAGCAGAGAATGTAGAAGAACAATATGTAGAGAACAGATATAATTTATGGTTATGAAGTGAACTACCAAAATATTATGAAGGTAGAATCATCTCTCAGGTAAAATTCTGTAATTTTCATGTCATTTCCTGAATGTGAAAAGATCTTGTTGCACTTTTGGGTAAAATAACTGAGTTGCTCTTTCTGACTGGATATGGGGTATTTTTTTCCCAAATTCTATGTCAAATTCCGATTGTTCCCACCCTGCTTCTTGTGTGGATGAAGGATGAGATTATTTTCTCTGCACACTCCCACGTACCTGGCTGCGAGCTGCGTGCCGTCTGACCTGCCCCATGTGTGCCAGAGCAGCGCCTGCCCTGGCGTGCCTTCAAGGGCTGCGGAAACACGAGGCTTCAGTGCTTTGACTATTTCCGAATCTCCTCCCCAGTTTGTGATTTTGCAAGTGAACACTTGGTGTGTCTTTTTTATTTTTAGAAATTTTCTAAGCCAACGTGGCTTTGGAATACCATCCAGAGAGAGAGGGGAAAAAAGTGGAACTGAAACCGTGGGCTGGGGAAGAATCACAACAGATTGGGGACGGTGATGGGGCTCCCAGGCAGCAGAAAGATGAAAACAAAAAAAAAGAAAAAGAGTAAAAAGCCAAAACCAATTTAGATTCCTAAAATATACTTAGAAATTTTAAAAGCATAAAACAAATGCATTCTCTCCCCATCCTCCTATCTCCAGCTCTTAAAGACTGGAGCTCAGCACCTAAGCTATTAATGAACGGGGACAGCTTTCATCTCCACTGGAGAAAAGCCTGCTGTCTCACTCGGGGTCCCTCTCCCCCTTCCGCTTGCATTCACCCAGCACCCATACAACCATCGTCCCTGCTCTGAGCTCTGTGAGCCCCTGAAAATACAGAAATTGGGTATTTGTGGAGCAAAATACAGCTAAGTGATTTTTCCTGCTCCTTTGAGGCAATGTTCTTTCATATTGAGGGAGGGGCAGAGGGAACAGAGGCTCACAAATCCCTTTTCCTGTGACTCCCACGACTTAGGCCAGGGGCCTTCTTGAGCCTCATAATGTGTGTGTATAGATAGGGGAAAGGAGATCCACTTCCAGAATTTTCCCTGTGTTCTTATTCCTCACTTATGCTGCCCTTGGCCCAGCTGGCTTGAACCAAGATCCATAGCCAGGGTTCCACCACTGATGAGCTCCCCCAAACAGAGGGGCCTTCCCCTCCTCGTGGGGTAAGGAAAGCTCTCATATCACTGGAATTCAGGCAGGAAGGGTCAGATGGAAAGAAACATTTGACGTGAGCCTCTTGATGTCTCCGTGGCCTCTGTGCCTCCATGCTGGCCCAGGCCTGCTATGCTTATGCCCGGGAAGCGTGTGACCAGTGAATGAAACGACCCCCAATGCCTCCTTCTTTTCCATGGGAGCCCAGAAGACGCTACTTGGAGCTCAGCGTCCTGGTGTCTAGAAAAGTTTCTGGTGCCGGCAGCCCTGCTCCATTTGGTACAGCAGGTGCCAAGCCTCTCAATGGAGGCTCTTTGGACTTCTATGAAAAATTATTAATGAATTTTAAGACTTTCATATCTGGCATTTATTCTCCAATGGATACTTGAGGAAGAACTTTGTTCTTCATCAAATAGAACTTGAGGAGAAATCAAAAAGACAACTTCAGGAGGCAACAAATGGGAAGTGCCTGCCTTTTAAAAACAAAAACAAAAACAAAAAACCGGTTTTATGCCTTTTTTTTTTAAAAGACAGAGAGACTGGATCTCACTGTTTCCCAGGCTGGTCTTGAACTCCTGGACTCAAGCAATCCTCCTGCCTTGGTCTCCCAAAGCGCCAGGATTACGAATGTGAGCTGCTGTACCCAGCCCCAGGCTTTATGCTTGAATTACCAGGCAGAGTACAAGAAATAGACCTGGGCTGCTTCCCAGCCCCCAGGGTGGCCTCATGGGCCTGCCTCCCTGACCCAGGAAAGCTGGGTCAGCAGCGGCTGGTGGGCCACATGGCTGGGCCCCGGGCTGCTCCCTTCCATCTCAGTGAGGAAGCTTTTCCTTCAGGTGACAGGTGCCACCGGGCAAGGTCAGAGTCCGAAGTCCCTGCCTGTCGGTTCTTAAGTTTCTTGAAATGGATTAGTTAACGATTATGTAGTTTAGTAAAAAGAACTACATACTGTCTAAACTCTAAAACGAGGTTGTTTGAGATCTCTGCTCCTTAAGTAGTGCAGGGACAGATGGGTCTGACCATGGACGCATTTTCTGCACTCGCCCTATTTGACGGAAGCATGGAGTGGAGCCTGCCCACCCCCGCCCCCAAACTCCCTGAATGGGGGCGCAGGTGCAGGGCACCCAGGGGAGTCCACCCCCAGAGGCAGTGCTGACATTCTGGTCCAGGACCCCCGGGGGCTGGCAGGAGCCTGGCTGGAAGGCTGTGGGTATCCTGGCAACAGATGGAGGCTGCTGGTCCTGTCTGTGAGTTGTTGTTAAATATCCAAGAAGAATCCAGACAAGAAAACCTAAGAATATTAAACTCATGTTCTCAGGCCCATGCCTGTAATCCCAGAGCTCTGAGAGGCTGAAACGGGAGACCAGCCTGGACAACAAAGTGAGAGCCCGTCTCTGCAAAAATTTTAAAAATTAGCTGGGCACAGTGGCACACACCTTAGTCCCACCTACACGGGAGGCTGAGGTGGGAGGATCGCTTGAGCCCAGGAGTTGGAGGCTGCAGTGAGCTATGATGGTGCCACTGTGGTCCAGCCTGGGTGTTAGAGTGAGAGCTCCAATTCTAAAAACAAAACAACGTACTTTCTCAGCACCTGCCTTATTTCTCAGTCTCTGCTGTTGGTTCTCATCTTTTACGAAGTTTAAAACAGTTACATGCCTTGTTTTCCTTCAGTGTTTATTCTCTCCAGTTTTTTCCTCCTCTCCGATTTGGTGAACCATTACTCGTTACATTTTGCCTACTAGTATGTCGCATATTCTTTGTATTTTTCTTGGTCAGATTGTATTCCATTTATTAACCCCCGTTTATTTTCTGATTTTTCCTCTCTTCCCTACATACATAATAGAGTTGATCTGACCCTTTCCTTTACTGTCCAATACTTCCCTCACTCTCCTGCCTACCGTCTCTTTGTGCCCTCCACTGCAGCTTGTGGTCTGTGGGTATCCCTGGGACGGTGTCAAAGGTGTGGGCCTGAGGGACCCGCCGGCCTCCTTTCCCATTGCTCCCGGGCCTCTCAGAGGGCTTGTTGCCTTGCAGGGTTGCAGGCTGAGCGGAGCTGCAGGTCCGCGGAGGGTCAGCTCGCTGACAAGCCTTCCAGTGTGTGTCCTGAGGGACACCGACGTGCCGTCTGCTGGGGACAGGACACCGCACCCACACAGCAGATTAGGTGTTCAGAAGTTGTGTGTGTTGGCGGGGGCTCTTTTTTTCTTTCAGTATTATTTTTCTTTTATAAACATTTTGTAATTTTTAATTATTATGGATACATAATAATAATAACAATAAGGAGTTCTTTTGACATGGCTGCAGTCTCCTTCAACCACACCTCTCAGTGTCATCTGTCCCCTTCCTGCGCCACTCCAATCACACCAGCCGATGCTGGTGGTCTTCTTTTTAAATGTTTTTCTTTTTATAGATTGAGGGGGTACGAAGGCAGCTTTGTTCCATGGATACATTGTGTAGTGGTGAAGCCTGGGCTGTTAGTGTGGCCATCACCCAAATAGTGGGCATCTCACCCAAAGGATAATTTCTCATCGCCCCCACCTCCCACCCCCCAAGTCTTCAGTGTCTCTCCACCCTCTGTATGTCCATGTGTGCACATTATGTAGCTCATACTTACGAGTGAGAACATGCAGTATTTGACTTTCTGTTTCTGATTTGCTTCATGTAAGATACTGGCCTCCAGTTCCATCAGAGTTACTGCAGAAGACCTGATTTCCTTCTTTTTTATGGCTCTTGCAGCATTGTTTTTCATAGACAACAGGCAGGATTTTCCTCCCTGTACTTTCAGTGTGATTTCAGGATGTGCGAGGGGTCAAGCACACACGTGTGTCCTTTCTACCCCTTTTGGGCATGGAGAAAGCCCCCGGGTCCTTCAAGCAGCACCTGTCCACAGACCTTTGCTGGTCCCGTAGCAGGCCTAGTGGGAAACCGCCTCTGTTCCCTTCCCCTGTGTGTTTCAGAAGGGGAACACGGCCCTGCACATCGCCGCCCTGGCCGGGCAGGACGAGGTGGTCCGGGAGCTTGTCAACTATGGTGCCAACGTCAATGCCCAGTCGCAGGTAATGGCTCTCTGGTCTGTACTAGAGGGTATTGCCTTTCCACACGTGGTTCCTCTTTCCTGCTCCCTCGTGGGTCCACTGGCAGCTGTGTTAACAGACACACCGTGGGGCAGGGCCTAGATTTCTCGGGACCGTGTCTCCAAGCAGTGGTGAAGACATCCTTTATTATTTCTCATGCATAGACCGCACATCCTAAGCATGACGGGGTTGAACTGTTGTGGACCTAAGCCAAATAATATGTCCAGTTATGGCCCAGGTGGAGAGAGAAATGGAGGACTGGAGGAATGAGGCATGGGGTGCAGCATTGATGAAATCAATGAGGAGTATGTGAGCCGAAGAGATTGACCTACAGTGGCGAGGGGAGGCACAGCCCTCTGTGGCCTTTTGTAATAATCCCAGGACGCCAGTCACCGTGACAATGAGTTTCCTTAGGAGGGGTCAGGTGGGAGGAAATGGAATAAAGAGAGTGCTGTCCTCCAGGTGAGAGGACGTTGTGCTGGTGTCGGCCTTTCTTACATTGCGGGTGGATGCTAATGATGTCCTCTCTTGGTTTACAGAAAGGTTTTACACCCCTGTACATGGCAGCACAAGAGAACCACTTGGAAGTGGTTAAGTTTTTACTGGAAAATGGAGCTAACCAGAACGTAGCCACGGAAGTAAGTACCTTGGAAAAATGTCGTCACCACCGGAAGTCTCCCAGGTGTACAACCTTGCTTCAAGTGACACCTTCCTGGGTGTGTGGCTTGGGGTGCATCCATGTAGTGATAGATGACCTTCAGGTCGCTGCACTAATCCTGAGCACTGTCGAGTTCTGCAAGGGAATAATGACAAAGTTGTGGGTCTTGAAGAAGGCCCAGACACGTACCAAAGAAACGACGTCACACTTGAGGGCGTCATTCCCGCTATGGCCAATACTTGTGACTGGAGGGGCAGGCAAAGCATGTGTGTGTGTGGTTGGCAAGTTTGCATTGGGCCTTAATGAGAAAGGCTTTTGCCACAAAACCACCATGCACCCTTGGACAATTCTCGTTCGCTGTGGTCCTGAGTCTTGTCATTGGTGAAATAATGAAATTGGACTAGATAGAGCCAAGGAGTCTCTTGACTCTTAACTTTGGATGGCTCAATGACATGACTTTGTTATCATTCCGTTTTATCAGTTCCTGGGGTCCTGCGCCCCTTAGTATGTCCACAACTGAGGGAATTAGTAATAGTAGCTCATGGCCAAGCACAGTGGCTCATGCCTGTAATGCCACTGCTTTGGGAGGCTGAGGTGGAAGGATCACTTGAGGCCAGGAATTCAAGACCAGCCTGGGCAACACAGCAAGACCCCGTCTCTACAGAAAAAGAAAATTAGCTGGGTGTGGTGGTGTGTGCCTGATTCCTAGCTACTTGGGAGGCTGAAGTGGGAGGATCACTTGAGCCCAAGAGGTCAAGGCTGCAGTGAGCCATGATTGCACCACCGCACTCCAGCCTGAGTGACAGAGCAAGACCCTGTCTCAAAAATAAAATAATAATAATAATAGTAGTAGTAGTAGTAGTAGTAGTAGCTCACAATTGAATTCTCAGGGCCTGGTGTGGACTCTGGCCTTTGGTCAGTGTTAATAATGTTCTGCTTTGTCAAGGCACTATCCTGGCACCAGCAGATGGGGTGAGAAGGGGAGCAGGCAAAGAATCCGAGCAGTCAAAAGTTTCTTAAAACCAATCAAACTGGAAGCAAATTATAAAGGAAAACTAAAGGAATGCTACAGAAAAATTTGGCAGGTTCTGTGAGATTGCAGAGAAAGGAAGTGGAGGCAGGAAGGGCTTCAGGGAGGAGGTGGTATTTAGGCTGAACTTGGTGGATGAAGAGGGCTTTGGTGGAGGGAGGTCCCTCAGGCTGGCGCCGCTGGGAGCATGAGCCCGAGGGGCAAGGGTGTGTCCTGTGTGAAGGGCAGCTAGGTTCAGACAAGTCAGAGCAAAGCGTTTTCCTCCTCTGGCCAGGACGGGTTCACGCCTCTGGCGGTGGCCCTGCAGCAGGGCCACGAAAACGTCGTCGCGCACCTCATCAACTACGGCACCAAGGGGAAGGTGCGCCTCCCGGCCCTACACATCGCGGCCCGCAACGACGACACGCGCACTGCTGCGGTGCTGCTGCAGAATGACCCCAACCCGGACGTGCTTTCCAAGGTGAGGGCGAGGGGGAGGGAGGAGCCCTGGGCCGCGGATGCCCATGGGCTCAGGGCGCACCGAGTACGCCCTGCGACTTCCCAAGCAGGAGCCCCAGCGTGCTCACGGAGCGTCCCCATCCCAGGACGCAGAAGGGCCCCTGGACAGCCCCGTTCTAAATCCCTGGCAGCAGGGGTGGTTCCTGTTGCTCCAGGTCATCTGGAGCAACAGATGTTGTGCTCTGCGTCCAGGCGGGCAGGGCGAGTTACCCTGAAACGCCAGGAGGCGGCCTTACTGATGTTCCTTCATCTCTCCTCCCCGGCTGCCGGGTAGTGGAGGGAGGAGGCGTGCAGGAGTCGGGCCACCTGGGCATGCTCTCCGGTGTTCGGAGGCACTGTTGATCTGCCGTCTGTAGGGTGAGGCTGCTGGTTCTCTTTTAGTGGAAATGGATTTGCTGGAGTTATTCACAGTCCCCTCCTGCACCCAGCCCCTCCCCTCTTCCACCGGCCCCAGATCCACCGAGTTTTGTCTGGAAAACACCTGGGTGGGGTTAGGCCTGGCTTGAGGCTCTGGAAGAGAATGATGACAATGGACAGAGGCTGAGGCAGGAGGATGGTTTGAGCCCAGGAGTTGGAGACCAGCCTGGACAACATAGTGAGACCCCACCTCTTAACATTTCTTTTTTAATTAGCTGGGCATGATGGTGTTCGCCTGTAGTCCCAGCACTGGGGAGGCTTAGGTGGGAAGATTGCTTGAGCCCAGGAGGTCGAGGCTGAAGTGAGCTGTGATCACGTCATACTGCACTCCAGCCTGGGTGACACAGTGAGACCCTGTCTAAATGGAGGGGGGAAAAAAAGAAAAAAAAAAAAGACCATGGCACCATCACACTTTCTTTCATGAATGAAAATCTCTTTGTCGGTGATCACTCTGACGAACGGGCCCACAGAGTCTGAGGTTAGCATATCATAAAGTCGGTTTGCTCAGGGTAGATACCCAGCTTTCGAATACAGTACCACAGAGCCTCTCTTGACCCCCTCACCAAATGTGCCCACCCATCAGAATCTCCTTTGTCTGTAAAGTCCTGTCACCCCACCTGAGTTTCGGGCATCCCAGGGCTGATTCTGAGATAGAAATAAATCACATATGACAAGTTTCTCCCCCTCTGTTGTGCCCTAGACGGGATTCACGCCCCTGCACATTGCGGCCCACTACGAGAACCTCAACGTGGCCCAGTTACTCCTCAATAGGGGAGCCAGCGTCAATTTCACGCCACAGGTAACCTGGGGCAGGTGCGCCCTCACTGTCTGGGGGCTTGGGGCTAGCAGGGGCTCCTGCCTTGGCACCATGGATTTCATCCCAGTGACAGAAGTGCCTGTGGGTCAGACAGCCCTGCTGTGTGTTCGACCTCCTTGCTGGCAGGTTTCTGACCATCCACCCCCCAGTTTCTACCTGCTTTGCTTGAGAAAACCCTAAATTCCATTTGCCCATCCAAGAAGTGGGAAATCTGGAGGGCGGAGAGTGATTTCCAAATAACTGACCTTCCTGCCGTCTGTTATGTTGACTCTGGGAGGCGTGGGCTTGGCTGGTGTGGTGGGATGACCCATCCTGTTGGCAGGTCCTTACAGGTTTTAAAATGTCTTAGGCTAGGAATGCCCTGACAGCACCATTGCAGGACTGGGGGCTGGGGGTTGGGGACATGGGGAGCGGGTGCACAGCAGCTGCATTCCAGGGAAGGATGACACGCCCTGACTGTCCTGCTTCCTCCCTTTAGAACGGCATCACGCCCCTGCACATCGCCTCCCGCAGGGGCAACGTGATCATGGTGCGGCTGCTGCTGGATCGGGGAGCCCAGATAGAAACCAAGACCAAGGTGGGTGCCAGCAGGCTCCGCAGCCAGGCAGGGGGAGGGAGTTCCCCGCTCACGAACCTCACCCAGAGCAGCGGGCCCTTGGTGACCTAGTTAGGGATGCACCAGCAGCCTCCTGGAGCTGCCTGCAGCAGTATTCTGGGCAGTGCTGCGTGCAGCGGGAGGCAGTAGTAAAACTGTGCTGAGGTCGAGCTGGTGCTTGAGGAAACGTCAGCACTTGCGTGGGCTGGGATGATGCCATAGGCGGTCTTCTCTCCAAATGACCTCTGATAGCTGCCTTTTGGGCTTTCTGTTTTTGACTCTGTCTTTTAAAGGACGAATTGACACCTCTCCACTGTGCAGCTCGAAATGGGCACGTGCGAATCTCAGAGATCCTGCTGGACCACGGGGCACCAATCCAAGCCAAAACCAAGGTGTGTGCTTCCTTCCTGTGAGGAGCATTTTTTAGGCAGGGCTCCAGGTCCAACAGACCTGGCATCAAATCTGTTTCTGTAAAACAGAAATGCTAATACTACTAAATGAATAGTACCTTTGACATTTATTACAAGGCCTGTCACATAGGAGGCCCTTAGTGTAGCTCTAATTCATAACTAGAACAGGGTCGGCACACTTTTTATCTAAAGGACCAGGTATTAGACAATTTTAGGCTTTGCAGGCCATGGTCCCTGTTGCAGTGGTTCAACACTGCCAACGTAGCAGAAAAGCAGCCATAGGCAATATGCAAACTAGGGCCTATGTTCTAATAAAACGTTATTGACCAACACTGGTGACAGGGCAGATTTGACCCACAGGTTGTATAGTTTGCCTACTATTGCTCTAGATCAATCTCCATGTCTCTCTTCCTAGCTCCAGAAAAGACAGGCACTAAGTACTCTGAGAAGTCTTCAGAGCCTGGGTCAGACTGGAGCGAAGTTAAAAAGAAAAGAACACAGTTCTTCTCAGGCTCCATTACAGGCCAGAGAAAAGGCTTGTTACGTGGTTCTAACACAAGGACTTAAGTCTTCCAGGGAAGAAAGCTGTCAGCCACACAGAGCTGCCTGAGCCTGCTCCAGGCCCTCTGCCCCGTGAATTGAGCTGTGTCAGTGCAGAGCAAGGCAGAAGCCAGGCCCACTCACGGCTACCCAGGAGGTTTCCCATGAGCAGTTCTGTCATGAAGTGATGGCTCAGTCCATACAGTGAGAGCTGATTTATTCCCGACACTTTATCATGTTCTGTTCTGTAGAGCTGTCGTTAATTTGGGTCATGATTCATAGTCCCCACACTGGCTCTTGTTTGTGTCTGTGTGTGCTGTTGCATGAGGGTGTCCTCTACTAAAGCAGTTTCTCATTTAACCCTCCATCCTTGGCTGATTTGCTGTGTGACTCTGAACATGTGTCTTGCCCTCTCTGTGTTTCAGTTTCCTCATCTGGAGAGCCCCCGCCCTCTCTCCTAGGATTGTTGGGACGACCATGTGAGATAATGTCTTCAAAAGTATATCTAACAGTAAAACTCCTCAGCTAAATGAAAGTAGAATTGCTACTATCAGTTAGATTATTAGGTCAGGAAATTCCCAACATTTTTCCAGGAGTGCTGTATTTAAACATAATACATGACCAGAAGTTAAGATATTTTGTTTTATTATCCAGATCATTAGAATGGGGCTGAAAGGAATGCTTATGATAAGTATTTTCTGAGAATATGAGAATATGTGACTTTTCAATTGGAAACTATGGTACAACCTTTCTGAAATGCAAGTGTAACTAACTGAGTTAGCTCAGTCCACCCTAACAAAGAACCACACGTTGAGTAGCTTAAACAACAGAAACTTACTGTCTCACACTTCCAGAGGCTGGAGGGTCAAGATCAAGGTGTCAGGAGGGTTGGTTGTTTATTTATTTATTTATTTTTTTTGTGACAGAGTCTCTCTCTGTCACCCAGGCTGGAGTGCAGTGACATGATCTTGGCTCACTGCAACTTCCACCTCCTGGGTTCAAGCAATTCTTGTGCCTCAGACTCCCGAGTAGCTAGGATTACAGACATGCACCACCATGCCTGGCAAATTTTTGTATTTTTAGTAGAGACAGGGTTTCGCCATGTTAGCCAGGCTGGTCTTGAACTCCTGACCTCAGGTGATCCGCCCGCCTCAGCCTCCCAAAGTGCTGGGATTACAGGCATGAGCCACTGTGCCCGGCCTTTTTTTTTTTTTTTTTTGTGATGAAATCTCACTCAGTCACCCAGGCTGGAGTGCAGGAGTGTGATCTCCACTCACTGCAACCTCCGCCTCACAGATTCAATCAATTCTCATGCCTCAGCCTCCCAAGTAGCTGGGCTTGCAGGTACATGCCACCTCACCTGGCTAATTTTTGTATTTTTGGTAGAGATGGGGATTCACCATGTTGGCCAGGCTGGTCTCAAACTCCTGGCCTCAAGTGATATGCCCACCTCGGCCTCCCAAAGTGCTGTAATTACAGGGGTGAGCTACAGTGCCTGGCAGGGTCGGTTCCTTCTGAGGCTGTGAGGGAGCATCTTTTCCAGGTCTCTCCCCGAGCTTCTGGTGGTTTGAGCACTATCTTTGGTTTCCTTGGCTTATAGAAGCATCATGCTGACCTCTGCCTTCATCTTCATGTGGCATCTTCCTGCTGTGCAGGTGTCCAAATCTGCCTGTTTCTAAGGACGCCAGTCATAGATTAGAACTCATACTAATGACCTCATTTTAGCTCATTACATCCCCAAAGACCCTGTTTCCAAACAAGGTCACATTCTGAGGTCCTGGGGGTTAAGACTGCAGCATGTGAATTTTGTGGGACCTAATTCAGCCCGTAACAGTAACATCTGCTGTCATGGAACCTGATTTGCGTCTTCCTTGATGAAAATCCTCTCATTTCCACTTTCGAAAAGCTGAAGTCCCAAGTCCTGAGCTCCTAGCCTTTCTTGGCGCAGCTCCAGGCTCCTCTCCAGCCTGCCTCCATGCTTGCCATCACTTTGCCCTGGCCTGTTGAACTGCATGGAGGCCCCTGGGTTCCCCTAGGGTAGCTGCCTCTGTGATGTTGCACATGCTGCTCCCTTCACTAGGATGTTCTTCCCCTTTGGTCCTCCTGGTGAACTTCCATTCAGCTCCTTTCAAGTCCTAGTTCAGGCCTCACCTCCTCCCTCCCAGTGCCCCTCCTTCATCAAGGATGCCGTCTGTTTGATTCTCACCTCTGTGCTTTGATCATTTTTCATCCCACCTCAGGGCACTGAAAGATACCACTATGTTTGTTTACAAGCTTCCTTGGGCCAGGGGTTATGTCTGTTCTCTTCTGTTTCCACAGAGCTTAACCTATACCAGGAGCACATTAATCACTTGATAAGTATGTGTTGAATTAATGTCTGAATGAATGAGTGAGTCTCCTTTCTCTTTAATGTTTTTTCAACAAATTGCTGTTTGAGAAATGAGTATCCTTAATGAATTTTCTTTAACTGAACTGCATTTGACAGGGACAAGGAACAGAGGGATTTAGATCCAAGTTCTATTTTATCATCATTCATTCATTCATTTAGTCAAAATTGCATAATTTAAGGACCACAATGTGTATTACATGCATTTACTGGGCACTGTGGGGCATTTAAGAAGAAATATTAGGCTCAGTCACTGATCTTAAGAGGCATATAAGTAAAGAGAAAAGATGAAAAGATACACTCCCCTAAACGGTTAACTATGAGTGTAATTGGGCAAATATGAGAATAAGGTCCAAGTGCATGGCGCAGATAAGGAAAGCCCGCTGGAGTCTAGGGTGGTCAGGGAGGGCTTTGTGGAAGAGGTGGGCCTGCTGGAGATGGCTTTGAAGGTTTGGCCAGGCGGAAAGGAGAATGTCTGTGGTCAGAGACTGGCAGAAGTGTGGAGGCCAGGGTGAGCCAAGCTCCCTCCGGAGCCTTGTGGAAGCATCGTGTAGGGAAGAAGTAGGGAGTGACATTGGAGTCGTCCTGAATCTCCATGCTCGGTCCCCAGAAGGCTTTGTGATTGCTTGTGTTTTCCTCTTTACCCAGAACGGCCTGTCCCCAATTCACATGGCGGCTCAGGGAGACCACCTCGACTGTGTCCGGCTCCTGTTGCAATACGACGCAGAGATAGACGACATCACCCTGGACCACCTGACCCCACTCCACGTGGCTGCCCACTGCGGACACCACAGGGTGGCCAAGGTCCTTCTGGATAAAGGGGCCAAACCCAACTCCAGAGCCCTGGTGAGTAGGGGCTGCTGGAGAAGGTGCAGAGGGTCAGGGCAGGCTCGGGACAGGACCAGAGAGGCATGGCTGGACCTGTGGGAAGGGTGGCAGGTGCCCAGAGCTCCCTGGATTCGAGGCCTGAGAAGTACGGTGTGACAGCACAGGATGGTGGGGGCCTGGTGTGCACCCCTCTTGCACCCTCCACTGCACACCCAGCTAGGTATTGACCCCTGCCCCTGGTGACCAGGCTGAGGTCAGGCGTGAGTTTGGGCCCAGGAAACCGGACTCAGGAAGCGTCCCGCGTGGTAGGTATACAGTTTTGGGGCACCTGTCCACTGGAGTCAGGCCTGGAGCTGAGTGATTCCTTAGGGGCTACGTGGCTTTCTGAGCTGCTTTGGCGATGAGTGAGGTGGCCGGAGCTGAGCATCCTTTGTCTACAGAGGGGCTTGCAGTTCTCATGGCACTCGTGTAAAGGGAAGCTCAGACCCAGAGCAAATCCCTCCTGTGGTTCCTCTGCCTCCTTCCCAGGACAGGGCCTCCCAGGGAGGTCTGGGGATCCAGTAGGGCTGTAGCTTTGCACTAAGCATGCCCGTAACCACATCTCCTCTCTGCCCCTTCCCAGGGCAGCAGAACTGAGGGGCAGGATATCCTCCAGGGATGGCAGAGCATGGCTCATTCATTCACTCACTCACTCACTCACTCACTCACTCAAAAAAGCTTTCACTGAGCAATGCCCGCAGGCCACATGCTATTGTAGGGGAGTTGGGATTTCCCAGCCTCAGGACTATTGACATTTGGGTCGATATTTGTGGTCCTGTGTGTTGTAGGATGTTTAGCAGCATCCCAGGCCTCTATCCACTAGGCACTCATAGCTCTCCTTCCCTAGTTGACAATAAAAAATGTCCCTAGACATTGCCACATGTTTTGGCGGTGAGATGCAAATGATACCCCCCACCACCACCTCCCACATTTGAGAACCACTGCCTTAAGTGGGTAAAGCACTGAAAAAACAGATAAAAACAAACATACTTTTCTGCCCTTCAGAGTTTATATTCAGAGTACATCACACTTTAGAGCAGAAATCCATTTCACTAAAAATGATCAGTGGTTTCAGGGAAGAGGGAACATGATTTGCTTCACAAAAGTACTCTTTTATTGTAAATTTACCCTTAGGGGACTTTAAACAGCAGGATCTTTTAGTGCATCCAAAATGTGAATAAATTTTTTAAAAAGGTTTGTAAACAACATATTCAGGAACATATCTAGTGCATCAAGTGAGAGCCACCTGTCTGTTATGTGGTTTGCATTAATTGACATTGTAAGACTAATCAATTGGCATTAATTCATTGATTGGTCTGTGGGCATCTGCTGGTGGCCTGGGCAGCAGCTGCCTTTTAGAGCAGCGAGGTGGTCTTCTGGGCGTTCCTTGGGCCCGTGTGTAAACTCCTGCTTGTCTGTCTTCCTTTGTGTGGGCTGCAGAATGGCTTTACCCCCTTACACATCGCCTGCAAAAAGAACCACGTTCGTGTCATGGAGCTGCTGCTGAAGACAGGAGCCTCGATTGACGCGGTCACTGAGGTAGGAGAGACTGCAGAGGAGCCTGGGGGCAGGCCCATGGTCTCCCCCGACCCACCTTCTCTAAGAGTCGCTCTTTGTAGCTTTGAGTGGCTGCAGGGGTGTGTGTGTCTGCAAGTCTGGACTGCTGGAAGGAATGAATTAGAGGTGACTAAGACAAGGGAACGTGAGTCAAGTCTCACGGAGCTTTCCAAGATCAGACACAATTTTTGCAAGTTGTAAGAGTGGGCACAACTTGCCCACGGTAATATTTTTCTCCAACCATTTTCTTGGAAGCAAACCCACCTCATATAACTCCATTTTCTTGGAAAACCATTTGTGAAAGCATTAGATGCCGTCAGGTTCTCTCTTCTTCAGGGGAGCGGAAAGACTCCCACTTATCTCACTCTGCCCTTGTTTGTTTCAGTCTGGCCTGACACCTCTCCACGTGGCCTCTTTCATGGGGCACCTTCCCATCGTGAAGAACCTCCTGCAGCGGGGAGCATCGCCCAACGTCTCCAACGTGGTAAGCCCTCAGGCAGGCAAGGGACTTGCTCCTCTAGACCAAGAGTTCAGAGGGCAGCTTTCACCAGTGCTCCCAGGCCTCTTCTCTGGGGACAGAACTACAATTCCCAGAATAGCCAATGCTTCAGACTGGGGAAGGACATCCCTGTGTACTGACGCTTTCTGGATTAAATTTCTCACACATCCGTAAACCTTGGAGGTTTTGTTTTGGACAATAATTTTGGAATGTCTGTAAGTGTTCACTGGGAATACATTTACATTTTTGAATATTCATTAGCTCTGGGGTTTGCTTTTAAGTGTACCTAGAATACACAGATGCACACATGCACTCACATACATGCCTGCACCTGCACACGTGCACACACACACACATACATACATGCGCATGCACACATGCACACACACCAGACTAAAGAGTGCCTGCTGGGGCAACTCCACCTCTTGGACAGAAACCCACCAAGCCACTCGAAGCTGCACTTCCTAGCTCTGTGTGTGCAGTTTTGGACAGCAGGCATGTATGAACAGTTCTACAATTTTGTTATTTTATAGAAAGTGGAGACCCCGCTACATATGGCAGCCAGAGCTGGGCACACGGAAGTGGCCAAATATTTACTCCAGAACAAAGCCAAAGTCAACGCCAAGGCCAAGGTGAGTTGTGAAGGCAGGAAGGGAAGGGTTTCAGATGTGAGCAGTTCCAGCACTGTGCAGAGAACCCATCCTCATTCCAGGCAGGGCTGCAGTACTGTGGCCTGGGGATCGCTTTTCATCCCAATCAGGTCACTCCGCGTGCTCCGATTCTGCTTTGCAGGGGGTTTGAGAAGACCAGGGATATTTTTGCATTAGAGCCACATTTCTTTAAAATAAGGAAAGTCCAAGGTGCATGGTTGGGCTGAGTATGTCCTGGGCTAACGACGACAGTTGCCGTGTAGGGAGGGGGGCAACCTTTTGAAGAAAGCATTGCCAGCGAAAATCAGGCAAGAATTACTTGATCTAAAACTGGAGGGTTTCCCCTTGCTGTAAGCACATTTTGCGGGGGTTGGAGGAGTAGGCAGTGAGAAGAGCTGTGGAGTTTGCCAGTTGCTCGCTCCGCCAACAGCAGGCTTCCTAACCACAGGCCACGATGGGTTCTGCTTAGAGTCAGGCCTGTGATTTGTGTTTGGGGCCCTCGAGGGATGCCTCCAGCTGGGCCCCATAAGGCCTGGCCCAGGCAGCTCGATAGCAGCATTCAGAAGCAGGAAGCTGGGGGTGTGGATGGAAAAGTCCTCATTCTCTGTCAGCAGTGGAGACTCTCCTGACCCCAGCACAGAGAAAATCAAAGTAGAGTTCAAGCAGAAAGACAAGCGCATCCTCTCAGAAAGGATATGGGAGACGGATGAGCAACCACACTGCATTGAGTGCCTTTTATGCACAAACACAGAAACGTGTACATTATCTGCTTGATCCCAGATGAGCCCTAGCAAGTAGACGTTATTATTCCCATTTCACAGATGGGAGGGCTGGGTCTTTGCGAAATTAGGTAGAAATAACAGCTCACTTGAAGAGCTGTTGTAAGGATTCAGTAGGATACAGCATATTGGTTCCTGTAACTCAGAGACTTGATTCAAACCCTGACTCTTCATCTTCTTAGCTGTGTGACCTTGAGAAGGTCACTTGCCCTCTCTGGGCCCTGCCTTACTTCTCTGTAAGATGAAAAGTTGGATTTGGTAACATCAGCATTTCTTCTTCTTTGTTTTCGCTTCGGGGTCCAGGATGACCAGACCCCACTTCACTGTGCAGCTCGCATCGGCCACACAAACATAGTGAAGCTCCTGCTGGAAAACAATGCCAACCCCAACCTGGCCACCACCGCTGGGCACACGCCCCTGCACATCGCAGCCCGTGAGGGCCACGTGGAAACAGTCCTGGCCCTTCTGGAAAAGGAAGCATCCCAGGCCTGCATGACCAAGGTACAACCTCCCTCCTCTCGGTCTAAGGAAGCAACAGGCTCACTCAGCCAGGCCTGGGGCTTGGAGGGGAATTCGTGCCTGGTTCTCTTTGTCACCTCAGTGATGCTGCAAGCAACTGGAAGGGTCATCACACTCGGGGCTGCCCGCCACCTGCAAGCCCGATGTGTCTCCATCCTTCCCCAAAATGGGAGGTCAATCACAGCTTCTCACACGCCCAGCCAGCCTTCATCCATTTATCATGGCACAATTATTAGTCGAAACCTGCTTTGGGCAAGTCACAGACAGGTTCTGGGGATATGAGAAGGATTAAGACTCATACCCTGCCCTCAGCTAGCCAGCAATCAACTACCACTGCGAGGTGGTCGAGACCCTCTCGCCAGAGGAGTGTGTAAGTGCAGGGATGCCTGCCCACTCCTGAGGTCTTCAGCCTCCTGGAGGGCTCAAAAATGGCTGTGCCTTTGCTTTTATTGGCATCTCCATGCCAGCGGAGGGGGGCAGCCTCCTTTGCCGTGGGCCCTTTCTCCAGAGAGGACAGCCCTGGGGCCCCGATGTCCTGACGGCCTGTGTTTCTCCTCAGAAAGGATTTACCCCTCTGCACGTGGCAGCCAAGTACGGGAAGGTGCGGGTGGCAGAGCTGCTGCTGGAGCGGGACGCACACCCGAATGCTGCCGGAAAAGTGAGTTTGAACCCCACCCTCTCCTGCAGCTCTCAGGTTAGAGGCAAGAACAGAGGATGGAATTCAGCTCTTGCAGATTCCATCTCTTGCCTATGTTGTCCATCCTTTTTTTTTCTTTTCTTTTTTTTTTTTTTTTTTTTTTTTTTTTTTTTTTTTGTTTGT
>NC_045440.1:40040078-40083034 GCF_002776525.5 Piliocolobus tephrosceles | reverse complement strand
TTTTTTTTTTTTTTTTTTTTTTTTTTTTTTTTTTGTTGAGACGGGGTCTCTCTCTGTTGCCCAGGCTGGAGTGCAGTGCTGCCATTATGGCTCACTACAATTTCGACTCCTGGGCTCAAGCCATCCTTGAGTGTCAGCCTCCTGAGTAGCTGGGACTACAAGCAGGTGCCACCATGCCCGGCTCTAACTTAAAAAAAAATTATAGAGACAGGCTCTCACTATGTTGCCCAGGCTAGTCTCAAACCCTGGGCTCAGGTGATCTTCCCTCTTCAGCCTCCCATAGCTCTGGGATTACAGGTGCAAGCCACTGCACCCGGCCTGTTCCTATTTCCATGGGTAGCCATCGAGAGAGAATGCCCTTTGGAAAGACTGGCCTTTTTGTCAACGGCCTTATCCGTTTGGAAAGACCCAACGGCCTTCTCTGGGCAAATGTGCTGATGTCACTGCCCACGTCCCCTCTGGTTCCCACAGGGCTCTGGGTCCTGCCAATGACATTCTGTCGTGACTCCAAGTTAAGACTGGCCTGGGAAGGATTTTAAACAGGATTTTACTGTGTAAAATAGGTGCTGCCATGCCTAAAGGGAGCCCTGGGAGAAAGTCCGTGGGAGTGACATCTGATCTCTTTTGTCTTTGTCCTCTGCAGAATGGCCTGACCCCCCTGCACGTGGCCGTCCATCACAACAACCTGGACATCGTCAAGCTGCTGCTTCCCCGGGGTGGCTCCCCGCACAGCCCCGCCTGGGTAAGACTGGCGCCTCTCCCCAGCTGCCCCGGAGAGCAGGTCACCTGCTACCTTCCAGTCCCTCAAGGAGGGGGGTTTCCACAGCAGCCCAGGGGTTTTGCGTTCTGTTGCTATTTTTACCTCAGAAATCATGCCTCACTTTCACACATGCTACCTGTCCTGTAATCGTGCTATTCAGGGCCCAGGAGTGGGATGGGAAGTGGGTAACAATTCCCAGCCAGGGCTTACCTCGAAGAGGCAGAACTTGTTTTATACAGCAAATGTGTCCCCAAGCAGTTGCATGGCAGCTGGGTCTTGTAAACTGACTGTCAGAGATCAGTGTGGATAAAAATCCCTGGGGAGTGGTGAGCCTGGTTCTAGCAGATTCTGACCCTGTGGGACTGTGCAGTGTGGCCTGGAAGCCTCATTTTTAACCTACTCTGCGTGGTTCCGAGGCTGGGGCCACAGCGACCGTACTTTGAGAAATCCTCAGGGCTGCTGGTGAGCTTGCTGGAACCTGGAAGCAAGGGACCTCTTTGAAATGAGAATGATCACCTCCAAATTCATTTCTCTCTGAGATCAGACTTTTCGATGGTGGCATTTTTGTAGAGAGGCTTACCTGAATATGAGGCATGTTGGCCCGGCCTCACACCAGCTTCAGAGGCGAGCTGCTCAGGGCAGCAGGTTCCATGACCCTTGAGGGAATCAGAGGAGGGAGCAGATGGGTAGCTTCTGGAAGACCCCACGGGATTGGGTACTGCAAGGATGAAGCTGGAAGGATCATTTTTGGGAACAGGCTGCCTGCTGTGGGAAGGCAAGGCTGTGTAGGGATAGGTGCCATGGGACTGGTGGCCAGCGGGGAGAAGGGGAGAGGAGAGAGAGCGGGGCCAGGAAGACAAAAGCCACACACAGTTCCCGCACTCTATGGGGCAGCCAGGCGCACGGGAAACAGGATAATCTATGGGAGAGCAAACCCCTGTGATCCATCATGTGGCAGGTGTCCAAGTGCCGCAGAGAAGGAGCCTAAGGGTGGGACCCCGCATGACTCCAGCCAACATCTGCTGGCTTAGGGCTGCCGCAGCCCAGGCGGGGAGCCTCAGTGTCGGTGCAGCGCATTCTCCCTCCCTGGACAGACACGTGTCCCCATCTTGCAGCATCGCTCTTCTGCAGACACCGGCTCCCGACAGCTGTCTCCTCCTGTCCTCGCTACTGCTGCAGCGAGCCCCACGTCGCTGTGCAGAGGGAGCACATGGCCCTGCTGCGATGTCGACTTACTCCTGCCTCTAAAAATAAAAACCTGGACTCCCCTCCTCCTCCTCACTCCCCTACTTATATAAAAGGAAAGGGATCCAGGTTCATTATATTTAAAGAGAACTAAATCCAAGCACAAACCCTGTACAGATGGGCTTTGTTTCCATGGCAAAAAATAGTTTCCAAAGTAGTCTGGCAATTTTGTAGAATTTCACATGCAAATCTCTCTGCACCCAAACCAAACCCTCCCCTTTCTAATTTTGATGCTAATGTTGTTTGAACATTTGGGCAGAGCTCCCTCCGTGTGCATTCCTTAGGATGAGCTCATTTCCTTGGGAAAGAAGAGCCTTTTGCGGGCACACATTCCTCCCTCCCCTCTCCTTGACTTTCCAGCCTAGTTGTCCTTGTCCTTGTCACCTGCAGAAGTTCATTCATTCCTTTCAGTCCTGGTTTAGGGGAAGCTCTGTTCTGTGAACACTCCGTGTTCTGAGAGTGACAGTGGCACTTGTATCTCAATTTTAACCAGAGGTTTACCTGGCAGCCTGAGCCATGTCCAGGGCAGGACAGGGGGCTGGCCTTGCCAGTGTGGACATCACTGCTTCCCAGGTAACCTGGGATTCCTGAGGATACATCCGTGAACACACTGCAGATTGCTCAAGTGATGGTCCTTTGTACATTAAAAGATTGCCCAATAGGGCCAGGAACGGTGGCCCAAGCCTGTAATCCCAGCACTTTGGGAGGCCGAGGCAGGTGGATCGCTTGAGGTCAGGAGTTCAAGACCATCCTGGACAACATGGTGAAACCCCGCCTGTACTAAAAATACAAAAATTAGCTGGGCATGGCGGCATGCACCTGTAATCCCAGCTACTTGGGAGGCTGAGACAGGAGAATCGTTTGAACCCGGGAGGCAGAGATTGCTGTGAGCCAAGATCTCACCACTGCACTCCAGACTGGGCAACAGAGCGACACTCTGTCTCAAAAAAAAAAAAAAAAAAAAAAAAAGCCTAATAATCGTTGCTTTCATGTAGTTATTAATGGAAAAACCAGACTCCATAAAGTATTTCTGAGGTTTATTCTGAGCCAATGTGATAACCATGGCCCTGGGCAACACAGTATCAAGAGGTCCTGAGAAAGTGTGTCTGGGGCGGGTTACAGTTTGGTTTTATACATTTAGGGAGGCAGGAGTTATAGGTAAAGACATAAATCAATACATGGAAGGTATATATTGACAAAAATACCTAGAAACAGGGGCCCAGAGGTTATAGGCAGATTCAGAGATTCTTTAATTTGCAGTTGGTTAAAGGAGTAAAGCTTTATCTAAAAGTTTGGAATCAGCAGAAAAGAATTAAGTTGAGAGAAGGGTCTGTTCACCAGTGTCCTGGGCCGAGTGACCTCCAGGGGGCGTGTGACTCAGCCCTTGCCTATTGTGGCCTTGGGTCCTGTTGATAATTTGGTGTCTTGTCACAGAGAGTCCCTTTGGTTAGTCTTATGATCTCTTTTAACATGAATGTTGGTCAGTTGCGCCTAAACTCCGAAAGGGAGTGGGTATAGCAAGGCGTGTCCAACCTCCCTTCCTTCATGGCTGGGAATTCAGTTTTTAAGGTTTTTCTGGGATCTCTTTGGCCCAACTGGGGTCTGTCTGGGGGCTTAGGGTTTTATTTTTCGTTTCCATAGTGAAAGGCTTCTCTGGGCCAGTGCTGACTGGTGCGCTGTCTCTCGTTGTGGGGAGGCTTAGCTCCCTTTTGAGCCAACCCTGCATCTCAGGCTGGATCTGTGGCATCACACCCCATTCCTTTGCTCTCTTTTAATACAGTGCAAAAATCATGCTGTTTAATTAAACTTATTATGATCCAAATGCTGATCTTGTTACATGAACACAACCTACAAAGAACAATTTAATGTTTTCTCATAACATAATCAAATTAAAAAGGAAGAATACTGGAAAGGATTATCACACGTCATTCTTCAAAAAGAATGATTTTTCAATTTAATTCAATTCCTTGGGTAAGTCACAACTTTTCATTTCACCACAAAAGCCGCCTATGGGCCCACCTTGCTGAGCTTTCTCTGTACCCAGGGCTTTGACTGCCTTGGCCGGCACCTTTCTTTCCCTTTCCTCTTCCTGACCAGTTATCCTGGCAGAATCAGAAATGTTAGTTTCCACAGTAAGAGAGTGGCTGGCAGGGAGAACTCAGTCCTCAGCCAGAGGAATGCTGGCCGAGGTGGGGAAATCTCGTGCCCTGAGACAGATCCCACATTGGGCAGCCATCTGCTATTGGCCTGGGTGGGCGCATGTCCAGGACGTCCTCCAGCCTGGCATTGCCCTTAACCCTGAGTGCCCTAGGGCCTTGCTACTGAAAGTGTGGTCCCTGGACCAGCATTGTCAGCATCACCTGGGAGCTTGCTAGAAATGCACAATCTTGGGCCCCCCTAGTGCCTCTGAATCAGACACTGCATTTTAACAAGGTCCCAAGGGACTGTATACACATCAGAGTTTGAGAACCACTGTTCTAGCTGGAATCACCTGGGCTGTGCAATCAGAAGGTCAGGGCTGGGTTATCTGTTGTTCTGCTTACTATGTGACATTAAATAAGGCGCTTAACCTCACAGAGAATTGGCCTCTTTCTCCACACAATGGGATAATAATAAAAATGCCTGCCCTGTGACCTTATGTGGTTTTAATGAAGCGCAAAAAAGATAACGCAGGTGAAAGTGGTTTTCGGCCGTGATGAGCAAAGGAGCCCACCTGGGAACCGTCTCTTGCCTGCAGGGAGATAAGGAGTGTGCTCCAGAGTGTAAACCCATGCACTGCTTCCTTCATTAAGACAGTCTTGCTATCAATGATAATAATAAAAACAAAAATTGGCTGAATAAACAGTGCACAGTGACATCATTGATTTACTTTTGAGGCAAGCTCCTTCATCTCATTATGCAATTATAATGTCTTGCAAACCAGTGCACTACAAAACCATGACACACAGGTGCATTACTTTTTAAAACTTTTGTGTGTAGATAACAAGCTCTTACTCTGCTGCAGGCCATAGTGCAGTGGTACGATCAGAGCTCACTGCAACCTCCAACTCCTTAGCTCAAGCCATCCTCCCACCTCAGCCTCCTGAGTAGCTACAGGCATGCATCACCATGCCCAGTTAATTTTTTGATTTTTTTGTAGAGATAGGGTCTAGCTATGTTGTCCAGGCTGGTCTCAAACTCCTGGCCTCAAGTGATCCTCACACCTCAGCCTCCCAAAGTGTTGGGAATACAGGCATGAGCCACTGTGCCCTGCCAACTTTTTATATCTTAATTTTGGAACATACCTTCACATATAGTATCATGTTTGGTCTACCTAACAACTTTGAGAAATGAAAAAGATAGATGCTATTATCCACTTTTAATGACTTAAAAGATACAGAAGGAAGTCTAGGTCATGGAATATCTTGCCCTGGGTCACACAGGTAGTTAACAGTGGAGCGAGGACTGTCCCACATCCTCAAGTCCCTTGCCAGGTGCATGTCCCTTAAACCACCCTACCTAATGCCGGCAAGGCCCAGAGGGCAGCACTTGGCCCAGCTGCACTGGGAAAAAAAGGAGCTGTTGTTTCTTTTTCTTTATGAAATATTTGGGGTTTTTGGCTCTTATTGCAGGAAGGAAGAAATGAGAACCTTTCATTTCCTTACCTGGCCTTCCAGTTGTTCTCTTCCTGTCCAGCAGTTTGCCAGAGCATAACAGAAAACAGATGGTGAAAAAAGGTGGACATACAGAGGCTATGCAAGCCTGAGGTGCTGGCTTCAAATCAAATGGATTTTGTTTGTTTGTTTGTTTACCTAAATTGCTCCTGGGTGACGCCAGCCCTGCTCATTGGGTGTCCAGCCGGCCAAGAACCAGACTCAGCCCCTGCTCGTGTGTTGATATTGTCAGCTCAGCATTCCTGTAACCAGGCTCTGGGTGGCTTCTTCTGTTTCAGAATGGCTACACCCCTTTGCACATCGCTGCCAAGCAGAACCAGGTGGAGGTGGCCCGCAGTCTGCTGCAGTATGGGGGTTCAGCAAACGCCGAGTCGGTGCAAGGTGTGACGCCCCTTCACCTGGCCGCCCAGGAGGGCCATGCAGAGATGGTGGCTCTGCTGCTCTCGAAACAAGCCAATGGCAACCTGGGGAACAAGGTAGACATGGCGTCTTTGGATCTGCCCTGGAGTGCTGGCTAACAACGTGTGGTGTCTGCATATTAAGTATCTGTGTGCCCAGGTTCTGAGTTAGGGCTGTGTGTGTGTAAACCTTGGAACAGCCCTGTGTACATTTCACCTTCATTTTGTAAATGAATAAACAGAGTCAGAAAGGTTGCTTATTCCCGAGATGGCAGGATTCTGAGCCTTTCTGATGCCAAAGCCTTTGCTGATCTTTCTAAACAGATTGACTTAAGGATCTGCAGAAAGATCAATATTAAAATCCATAATACACTTTCCCAAATGTAGGCCGGCGCCTACCTTCAGGAGTACATTCTATCATTTGGGACTAAATATTCTATGTTCTGTGGGGGAAAGATATTTTAAAACTACTGACCTATACGCTGGGAGTTCTTACTCCAGCGGCAATAGGTGAGGATAAAGCCTTCTAAAATTGCGCACACATCTGGGGAGGAAGGGTGTATGAGCAGTTTTCTGGGTGAAGTGTTCAGTGTTTCTCAGCTTCTCAAAGGAATGTGTGACCCAAAAAAAGACTAAAAATCACTTCTTTTTTAAATAACAGTTTTATCGAAATATAATTCACCTAGAAGGCACCCTTTCAAACTCTACAATTCAATGTTTTTTAGTATTTTTACAGAATTCAGCAGCCTATGATCTAATTCTAGAACACTTTCATCACCCCCAGAGGGAACCCCGTACCTGTTGGCAGTCACTTCCCACTTCCCCCAGAGCCCCTGGTCCCTCGCAACCGCAAATCTTCCAGTCTCTAGGAATTTGTCTGTTCTGGACATTTCATATAAGTGGAACCATGCAATGTGAACAACCACTTCTTCGATGATAAATTCACATAGCAAATACACAGAAAGGCAAGCATTTTCAGGGCAACTTAAGGTTTCTTAAAAACCTATAGATTTTGTACAAAATCTGGCACATTTTATACAAATTTGAACAGTTGACCCCCAGTGAGGGAACCGTTCTGGTAGGACCATTATATCTCATGGCATTCTGGGTTCCTTCACTGCCCCACTTAATGGGAGCTTTGACAGGAGGCAGTAAGGTGACTGGTAACCCACTGTCATCCACACGCCGCCCTCACGAGGCAGATCATTGGTGTTAGCTCAAGAATGAGGCAGAGCGCCTGCCTGAGAGGCTGACACAGTCACTCGTCAACTGAGGACTGTTCTCATTTGAGCCATCCCCGGTTTGCCTGCAGGACAGGCCCGCCAGTTCTGGCCACAGTGGCATGTGGTGGGGTGTCATGACTACCCACAAGCCTCTGGTCAGCCTGCGGGATGTGCAGAAGGCAGAGGAGGGCAAGTGGAGTCCCGTAGAGAGGACATGGTCTGTGCCTGCAGAGAAATACAGTTTTGTTGGTCCCACGTTAGCAAAGGGTATTGAGGCAAAGTCCAGGGGAGAGAAGACTTTTCTGATATTTTCCTGTGGGTACCCACATGTCAAACAACATCTCTGATACCTTACTGCCTTCCTTCCTGAGGAAGCTGTGATGCCACGTGCAAGAACATGGTCCGTTCACTCCTGGTGGGATGCTTTGCCCTCTTGACCATGCCAGCACTGGCTGTGCAGTGATAACAGTATGGTACTTTATTTATTTATTTATTTATTTATTTATTTATTTAAGATGGAGTCTTGCTCTGTCACCCAGTCTGAAGTGCAGTGGTGCGATCTCGGCTCACTGCAACCTCTGCCTCCCAGGTTCAAGTGATTCTCCTGCCTCAGCCACCCAAGCAGCTGGGATTACAGGCATGAGCCACCATGCCCTGCTTACTTTTGTATTTTTAGTAAAGATAGGGGGGTCGAACCATGTTGGCCAGGCTGGTCTCAAACTCCTGACCTCAGGTGATCCACCCGCCTTGGCCTTCCAAAGTGCTGGGATGACAGGCATGTGCTGCCGCACCCAGCCAGTGTGCTTCATGTAAACAGCACTGTGTGCCTCTCAATGTGCTTCACCTGTGCTTTCTCCAGCACTCCTCACCTTGCCCCTAAGATGGATCCATGATAACCCCTATTGTCTAGATTAGGAAACCAAAGCTACAGGGCTCTGAAATTCACCATGGAAATAGGGCATTCTTTATTGGGCAGTCCATAAAGGATCAACACTGGGAAAGTGCCATAAAGTTCATCTAGATCAGAAGTCAGCAAACTATGGGCCCGTGGCCCAAATCTGGTCCACCACTTGTTTGTGTAAATAAAGTTTTATTGGAACACAGCCATGCCCATTCATTTCAATGTTAGTCATACAGAGACATGGCCAAAAATATTGATCATCTGGCCCTTAACAGAAAAAGTTGCCAACCCCTGGTCTAATGTAACCACCTTACTTTTTAGATAAGGACATTGGGGCCCAGAACAAGAAGAGCTTTGCCTGGAGCCAAATAACTAGTTGGTGACTGCAAAGTCAGCTTCAGCTCCCAGACCTCAGAGCTCTTTCCTTGTGGCCTGGAATTCTTTACTTGCTAGAAGGTAATGAACGTCTTTTTCTTTGCAGAGTGGACTCACTCCCCTCCATCTGGTAGCACAAGAAGGCCACGTTCCAGTGGCAGACGTGCTGATCAAACACGGCGTCATGGTGGATGCCACCACCCGGGTAAGGCAGGCAGCCAGAACTTCAGTCTGTGTGGACTCCTTGCTCACACTTCAGAACTGAATCTTCCACGGGGCTTTGAAACCCTGAAGACCCAGTGGAACATTCTTCCCTGCCACTTCCTAGAGCGGGCAGTGGAGTTTGAAAACGCTACTCCTCATTATCTTACTTTCTCATGGGGGATTTTTAAAGTTTGCTAGACCTTTGAGCCTCTGCAGTGAGAAAGTGGGACGAATGTTTAATCATGACTCTAAGACCTGTCTAATACGAGTAGCCAGCATGTCAAAATGTCAAGTTTCCCCAGATTCACACAAAAGCTTAGCCCCTTTTCTTCCAGCACTTGGTTAAATTCAGTTCAACTTTCTTTGAACCTCTGATGTGTGCAAGGAGCTATGTGAATGGAATCTGCCATCAAGGCGTCTGCAGTTTGGTGTGGAGGTGATTGCTAGGGACAGGAAGGAAGAGCGTAATTTGATATTTACTCTTAGGAGCTGGGAGCACAGAGGGCAGACAGGGTGTTTTCAGTCGGTGCGAGGAGGCGGGCTTCATGGAAGAAGCCACATTTTGTTTCTTTTCCCCACAAGGGAACCATATTAAAAGGAAGGGACAGTGACAGTACCAGGAACTCCTGCCCCCTCCAGAGTAGCACAGAAATGCCAGCAACAATGTTATGCTGAAGTCACCCTGAGAAAAGTCTGAAAACTGTGTTTGGTCTCCAACTGCCTGCAGCTTCCACAGGAATCTGCTTAAAGTCTAAGAATGTTCTGGATCTTTGAGGCTTCACTTGCGGGCCCTGTTTAGTCTTTTGGGGTCCTGCACCAAGAGAGCCTGTCCTGTGGGTTAGAATGGCCTTGAGGATCCCAAAGTCACCCCATTATGGGAAGGACCTGTGCTTGGGTGGTCTCTGGAATCTGGCACCAGCTTCCCGGGACACTTGGGACCAAAGAGCTCAGAGGCCCTTAGCCTGCCTGCCCACAGGAAGCATTACCACAAAATTCAGCAGGACAGACTCCTTAAACAGCCCAGACTCACATGAGCAAATGTCCCAAGACCGTGCATTTCAATAAGCAATGACCAGTTCCCGTAAATTCCATCATGCCACAACTAAGTCACTTGGACAGCCTTTTGGGGATTTTTCAATGGGATTTCAGCTTTCTAATGGAAATAAGCCTGTTGTCATTGGAGTGAACATGACCTCACATCCCCATCTGCCCTCATCTCAGCGCCCTTCCCAGGCCTGAAGGCTATTTCTTCCTCTTGAAATAGCCCCCCTGGGATTCTGTGATGCTGCTCTCTCCAGGTTTCCCTCTCCCTCTTTTCTGCCTCGGCCTCACACCCTCGGCCCCACTTTTCACCCTCCACTTTATCCTGGGGGACCTCACTCACCTCCAAAGCTCTCAGATCTCCCATGCACTGACGACCGCAGCATAGCCCTTTTCTTGCAGTTCAGTGTCCATCTTCCAGTTGCCAGGTTGACATCTCCCCTTGGGTCTCCCACAAGCATCTCAGCCCGGTGGTCTCTGCCCGGCAGCAGCCATTCAGCTTGTCAGTGTCAGCCTTCAAGGGGCTCCCCGTCCATTCTCTCTTTGAATCGGCTGCTTTGGGAAGGATTTCATGTGATGCCCGGCTCAGGAGAGCTCTGGTCACTCCTTCTCATCTGCTTTTCAGATGGGCTACACTCCCCTCCATGTGGCCAGTCACTACGGGAACATCAAGCTGGTGAAGTTTCTGCTGCAGCACCAGGCAGATGTAAATGCCAAGACCAAGGTACAGGGATGCCCTAGCCCCGACTCCTGCGCTGACCCTTCTCCATGCCACATCAGGGTGCAGCCAGAGCTGCTGCTCTGGGCCACTAGGGGTTCCACCACAGTTGACCGTGGACGCTGAAGGAAGAAAGGGGGAAATGCATTTTATTAATGTCCCATTTCGAAGATGGACAGGCACTATCATGTGTAGGCAGGTCTCTGTCTAATGGTTGGCTAACCCTGCCAAAATGTCTGCTTGCTTTGCAGCTAGGATACAGCCCCCTGCACCAGGCAGCCCAGCAGGGACACACAGACATCGTGACTCTGCTTCTGAAAAACGGTGCTTCCCCAAACGAGGTCAGCTCGGTGAGTACACTCTCTCTCCTGAGTTTAGAAAACTGCTCCCTGTGGCAGCAGCCCTGGGTGACCTCCCCTAACCGTAGAGGTTAATGCACATGTCTGGGGCCTGGATGGGGCCACAAGACCCTAAAGCCATAGCTACCTTGAATACCCTGAGGATGGGGCACTGTGATCAGTTCCTCTTTCTGGTGAATTGATCGTTTTCCTTTTAAGCACCATTTTCCCTCCTCTTTTATGTTTATTAAAATATCCTTCTTGAGTGCGGGTGCAGTGGCTCACGCCTGTAATCACAGCACTTTGGGAGGCTAAGGAGGGAGGATTGCTTGAGGGCAGGAGTTCAAGACCAGCCTGGGCAACACAGTGAGTGCCTGAATCTACAAAAAAATTTTTTTAATTACGTGGATGTGGTGACACATATTAGCTGTAGTCCCAGCTAACTGGGAGGCTGAAGTGGGAGGATAGCCTGAGTCCAGGAGGTCGAGGCTGCAGGGAGTTGTGATTGTGCCACTGCAGTTCAGTGTCCATTTTCCAGTTGCCCACTTGACAGCCAGCCTGGAAGACAGAGCAAGACCTTGTGTCTCTCTCTCTCTCTCTCTATATATATATATACACACATACACACACACACACACACACAGACATATACATATATACATGCACATACACACATATATACCATATATATAAATATTTGTTGAAACCCATTCTAAAATATGTGAAACTGTTTTCAATATGGTGCAAGTGAACATAGTTCAATGTCCTGGGTGGTTCCTGATCTTTCAGGGCTCGAGGTTATCTTTAGTGACATCAGCAATCATTGTTCACTATGAGCTTTCTCATCTGACCATGCGGAGGTTCTATGAAATTATCTCCGTGTTTGCTCCTATCTCTGAAATAATGTGGACCCCCTTGACTTGGTGTGGTGGCTCACACCTGTAATCCCAGCACTTTGGGAGGCCGAGGCAGGTGGATCACTTGAGGTCAGGAGTTAGAGACCAGCCTGGCCAACACTCCACGGCGAGTGTCTCTATTAAAAATACAAAAAAAATGAGCCGAGTGAGGTGACAGGCACCTGTAGTCCCAGCTACTCGGGAAGCTGAGGCACAAGAACCACTTGAGTCCAGGAGGCAGAAGTTACAGTGAGCCTAGATTGTGCCACTGCACTCCAGCCTGGGCGACAGAGTGAGACTCTGTCTCACACACACACACAAAAGTGGATCCTTGATTGTAGATGGGGTTGCAGAAATTGCAGCTGCAGCTGGGCTTGAATCTGAATGGAGCCCAAGGCACATCCTAGAAGTAGAGAAGTCAAAAGAAAAATCAAGCCTCAGTATCCATTTATGATGACATAGCTCTTTCTCTTCGAATCAAAGTAGAAAGTATGCCCTTGCTGTGTTTCTGGTGATTTGTGATTTCTGAGTATTCCGATTAGAGTTCATTGAAGTATATGGATTAATTCAACTACTTTAATACCCCATCACTGACACCTAAGAACAGACTTTGGGAGCAGCAAGCAGCCTCCCTCTGTCCTCATCTTCCTAAAATTGCATCTGCTAACTTCCTGACCTCCTTCCCGGTGGGTACCCACTTGGCAGAGCCTGACTTCTCCTTGGGAGATTTCCTCTGCTGGGTTGCAAGGCCCCACACTTGACACTGCCGATCGAAAGCACCCCTGCCCTCCCTCCTCCCACACCCATCTCTGGGTGCTGCTGCTAACACACATCTAGGCACACACACGTGCAGGGATCTCGTTCTGGGCCCCACGGTGACATCTGTCCACTCAGGTTCTCCTGAACAACTAGAAGGTGAACTCGATCTGTGTCTAAGGGGCCAGCCCCGCCTGCTAGACTCCATCCTCTGACTGCACCCGGGCTGCTCTTTTCCCAGGATGGAACCACACCTCTGGCCATAGCCAAGCGCTTGGGCTACATTTCTGTCACCGACGTGCTCAAGGTCGTCACGGATGAAACCAGTTTCATGGTATGTCTACCTCTCCCCCGCACCCACCCCGGACACACTCGATCTGGCGCAGAGGCGTGCCCGGGGTTACTCTGGAAGTGGGGTGCGTTCTGGAGCTCCAGGACGCCGGTCGGAGGCGCAGCGCCGACGGGTGGGAACTTGTCCTCCTTCCAGCGGGGCTGTGCTGCCACCTAGCGGCCTGAGGACTCGGGGCAGGACCAGCATTCCGAGCAGCAGCGGAGTGGATGGGGTTTGGGGAGATGGGAAGCCAGTTTTCCCGGGTCCCATCTCAGTGGTTCCTGCCCGGCAGCTTCCAGGCTGAGCGCCTCCTCCGTCCGTTTTTCTGCATTTGGGGCACACCCCACAGGCGTGACCTGGGAGCCGCTGGGCTGGTAAAAAATGCGTGCGGCTCTAGTTTGGGTTGAGTTATCTGCTTTTTCTCCTTTTAGTTAGTCAGTGATAAGCATCGGATGAGTTTCCCCGAGACAGTTGATGAGATCCTGGATGTCTCGGAAGATGAAGGTAAAGTTGGGGTGATGAGCTCAGGCTGGTGGGGACAGAGGGGCTCTGGGCACCCTCCAAGGGGGCTTCCTGCCACCTGCCGGCTTTGTCCTCTTACAACACGCCCAAGAGCTGTAGATGGACACTGAAAGTGGGGAGACCTGCTTTTTATAGCTGTTGTCTATTATCAAAATACAATAGACAACGCTATAAAAAGTATTTTATACTACTGTATTAACTACTACTCTGTTAATACAATCTTAGGTGAAAGAACATTGACTAAATTTAAAATTCCATGAAGTTTCAAAAACACATGTGTGTTTGCATAGATTATGGATGTGTATCAAATTGGAGCGTGGTTCTACTCAGACCAACTCTCAGCGCCATGAGGAACCGTAATAAAATTCTGCCTGGTTCTTTCTTTGTGCTTTGAATGAATACTAAGTGGATTATTCAAAATCTGTGAGAATGCCTTTTAAGCTGCACTTCAACCACATAGCGGGTCAGTAGGTTTTGGGTTATTTCTGTGATTATGAAATTACTATAGTCTGGCTGGGTGCCTGGGTTCATGCCTGTAATCCCAGAATTTTGGGCAGCCGAGGTTGGAGGATTGCTTGAGGCTAGGAGTTCAAGGCCAGACTTGGGCAATATAGGGAGACCCCCGTCTCTACAAAAGAATTGAAACTAAAAATTAGTGAGCTGTAATCACCCCACGGCACTCCAGCCTGGGTGACAGAGCCAGACCCTGTCTCTAAAAGAAAAAGAAAGAAATTACTATAGTCTCAGCTTGTATGAACTACAGAATGCTTCCAGTGTTTTCCTACCCCCAGCAAACCTTATTTCATCACTAATTAGATGGGGATATTGAGTAGTAGGATCCTCAACTCCGGGGATGTTGAATAGTGGGGTGGGCTGGATCAGCTCGGTGGTCCTTTCCATCTGGGTTATTCCATGGTTGTATAACTTTGTCAACTAGAGAAGCAGAGCTGTCTGGTGCTCCTTTGGATAATATATGTCTCTCGCTTTAACTGCCTTCAATGTGGTCCTTCTTTCAACTCTGCTCTCCTTTGCTTTCCAGGAACTGCTCATATAACTATAATGGGTATGGAACGCTTTCTGTTTCCTGTGGTCTTTTCTCACTAGAGTGCATTTCACCCTAAGCAACCCAGATGCTCACTAATCCATTCCTGCTTTCCATCTTCCTCTGACAGCTACTAATCTGGAGCCAGGAGCTCAACTAAACCAAGGAATTCACACCCATGAGACCCATGCCCGGCAGGCAGCTCCTGCCAGTCCATCTCTGTCTGTGCCCATGCCACCATGTTTGTGATCATAACTGCATGAGCTGTTGTTCTTCCATCCTGTCAGCTCCAGATCACACGCCATGGTGCTCACTGCTGGGTGGCATTGAATGACCCCTCAAGGTTGAGGGCCGGGGCTCCAGCTCCAGTTCAAACTAGGAGAGAGAAACAAAGGGGCAGTCAGAGGTGCAGGCAGCTGATTGACCCATAGTTTGAACCTCTTTGTGATGGGCTTTGAAATAATGAGGTTTTGGCTGCCATGGTTACAGAAAATTCTCCAGCCCTTTGAATTGAGTGGGTCCAGTTCCACTGTAGTTTATTCTTCTATTGGTGTGGAGTGGAAAAGAGCAGTAGCAGTTCCTTCTTTGGTGTCATCGCACCCTAAAAGGGCTGTTTTGAATTGGAACTAAGCGAAGAAAGTTCTTTCTGGCTGTCTTTGGCTTCCTGCAAAGCGTCAGGCATCTAAGATGTCAGGAGCTGGCTGCCCTGCTCTCTATCCCAGAGCTGGAGGACCAGGACTGGGCAAAGACATTGCTCCCGATCTCCTTGCAACATCAAGGCCTTCCCCACTCCTCAGGAGCAAGCTCTGAGAGGCGGAGTGGGAACAGAGCTTTTTAAAAAGAAAGAGGGACTCTTCTCCCTCTACCCTGTCGCTCACTTGAGCTCTTGCTGTTTCAGGGGAAGAACTCATCGGCTCCAAGGCTGAGAGGTCGGATTCCAGGGATGTCGATGAAGAGAAGGAGCTCCTGGATTTTGTGCCAAAGCTAGACCAAGTGTGAGCAGTGCTCCTGGGAGGGTCCCTAGGAGGATGCCGAGGTGTAGCCCTGTGGCGCAGAGCAGGGATTCCAGAGGGAGGAAGGGCACAGCAGGCCAGGTGCTGGGCATGCTGCCCGCAGAGAGAGACAGTTTGCACCTTAGGATGCGCTAGCTGTGCACCTGAGCCACCAGGGCAGGAGGAGGCCTTCCTCACACCATGCTGCCTGGATGCCTCTCTGCTCCTCTTCTAGTCTCCCCTCCTTTGCCAGGCTCCCCTCATTCACAGCTTTATATCCACACCCCTTCTCCCTCTTATGCACACTCAACTTCTCATCCAAAAGTTGAGGAAGATGGCCGGGCGCGGTGGCTCACACCTGTAATCCCAGCACTTTGGGAGACTGAGACAGGAGGATCACCTGAGGTCAGGAGTTCATGACCAACCTGACCAACATGGTGAAACCCCGTCTCTACTAAAAATACAGAAAAATAGCTGAATGTGGCAGTGCACATCTATAGTCCCAGCTACTTGGGAGGCTGAGGCAGGAGAACTGCTTGAACCCCGGAGGTGGAGGTCGCAGTGAGCCAAGATTGTGCCACTGTATTCCAGCCTGGGCAATGAGAGCAAAACTCCATCTCAAAAAAAAAAAAAAAAAGGTTGAGGAAGATTCACATTAGAAACTATTGCCAGGCTAAGCTCGAACTCTGACTGCATCCCTCTGCCCCTGAGGTATGTTAGGTACAAGCCAGGGGAGATTCAGGTCTGCCTGGACCACATTTCTCATTTCCCCCGTGACTGCTGTGAGTTATCTCACTGTGGGCACGGTGTACACAGGGACATTTTGCAAAGCAATCTAATATCAATGACTTTGTAGAAACACTAAGCCCTAGATGTTTTCTGAAAAGATGGAAATGTCCCTGAACAAGCAGGGAGTGAAACCATGGGGTCATTTGCTCCATTTGAATTTGCTAGACATCTGTTAGAAAGAAATACAGAGCTGTAACCCTGACCATAAGCAACTTACGGATTCATTTGGTGGGATCGAAATGCACACCAAGTGGTCATGTAGCAACACAGAAAGATATGTTGTTAGCCAGAGCGAGGATTCTGTCAACAGGTTCTAAAGGAGGAGAAAGGGGTGGCAAGTGCAGGTTGGAGTCATTGGGGAGGACTTCATGGAGGAGGAGGTGGTCCTTCCACCAGGTTGTGAAGGGCAGTCAGGCTCCAGAGTGGAAAGCAGGAGGGAGAGACTTGGAGGCAAGAGGAAGAGGAAGCTGTGTGCACATGAGGATCAGCCCTGTGATTTTCTGGTGTTCTTGGCATGCAGGGTGGAATCTCCAGCCATCCCCAGGATTCCCTGTGTCACACCTGAGACAGTGGTGATCAGGTCAGAAGAGCAGGAGCAGGTAAGAAGCTGCTTGTCTGTGGTTTCCCCACGTGGAGAGCATGAGTACCCCGGGACAGTGATTGTTGACGGGTGGCCTGTACGTAGCCCAATAGACACTAATAGCTCACATGCCACTCACTGTCCAACTGGCATTCCACGCTTGGATGCCTCATAATGGTGCAACGTCGGCGGCATTGGGTGGGCCGCGTCTGGGAGAGATGGTCAGATGGGGCCCTATCCTGTGGTGGCTCAGTCCTTGGATGCAGCCCAGGACCGCAGCAGTGAGAAACCCGTGGGTCCTTGACCAGCCCACTGTCTTCAACTCTTGGCCTAGGGTAGGAATTCCAGCCAGCAGATGTTTACTGGATTCCTGCTCTGCGCCCTGGACAGGCTCAGGCAGGAGGGCTGGACACCCGCCTCCTGGGAGCCGGGACCCAACAGGAAAGAGTGGACTCGGACGCGTGAACCCAGTTAGCATAGAACCGGGAGGGAGAGCAGGGGAGTGCTCCACTGTGTGGTGTGAGTGCTGGCAGAGTGCAGAGCAGGGAGGCCCTGGCCAGCCCCAGGGTGGCCGGGAGCATCTGCAGAGGAGGTGAGATGTGGGGAGTGGAGAGGATTAGATCAACAAGGGTGAGGGACAAGGATGTTCTGGACTGGGGGAAAAGCAAACGTGAAGATCTAGAGAGCACCAAGGCTGGGCTTAGGTCCTGCTGGCTGTGCCAGGGCAGGCTGGCATCCCTGTAGTTGCAGTGTTACCCTAAGGCAAGTCCCTGCTATACAGGTGAGGAAGCAGGAAGCCCCACAAGGGCGGGAGTCTGTTGTGTCCACCTCGTGGACTCCAGATGTCCACAGGGCAGGTAGCCCGCCCACAGCTAAGTGGCGAGGCGGTCATGGTGCTGGCATGCAGTGCCCACCCTAGAGGAAGTTGGCCTGCCGAGGGCAGGGCTCCCCGTGGGCAGAGCTGGAAAGAAGGGGGCGGGTCTGCAGCAGGTGCAGTGGGCCTGGGGGCCAGGAGTCAGACTGAATGGTGAGGACTGGCTCCATCCATTCCAAGGCTGTGTCCCAGGGTCTTGAGCCCAGGAGAGCATGGAGGTGGGAGGAAGCCCTGGTCTCCTTTTAGACTCCAGGACAGCCTTGTCTGATAGGGCGGTGGGGTCCCGTGGGAGCACTTTCTCCACGTGTCACCTGGTTTCTAGCAGCAAGGCTCTTCCAAGCCTCCATG
Organism: Piliocolobus tephrosceles; assembly: GCF_002776525.5. Lineage (NCBI taxonomy): Eukaryota > Metazoa > Chordata > Mammalia > Primates > Cercopithecidae > Piliocolobus > Piliocolobus tephrosceles. Next base: position 40,065,048 of record NC_045440.1, on the reverse strand, counting down.
CCCTGGCACGGCATCCAGCTGGCCAGGGAGAAAGTGGAACAGGAGGACCTTTTCTCTGTCCTCAGGCATCTAAAGAGTATGATGAGGACTCCCTCATCCCCAGCAGTCCGGCCACCGAGACCTCAGACAACATCAGCCCGGTGGCCAGCCCGGTGCACACAGGGTGAGTGGCGGGCGCAGGGCTCGGGGACTCCTGTCTCCATCTCCCAGAGGGGATCCAGAAGCCCAGCGTGCATCTGCCCCACTCTTAGGTTTCTGGTGAGCTTCATGGTCGATGCCCGGGGTGGTTCCATGAGAGGAAGTCGCCACAACGGCCTGCGAGTGGTGATCCCGCCACGGACGTGCGCAGCGCCCACCCGCATCACCTGCCGCCTGGTCAAGCCCCAGAAGCTCAGCACGCCGCCCCCACTGGCCGAGGAGGAGGGCCTGGCCAGCAGGATCATCACGCTGGGGCCCACAGGGGCACAGTTCCTAAGGTGAGCATGCGCAGGCAGCCCACGTCCTCACCTGTCCCTGTGCCATGGAGGCCACGCCATCTCCACTGTCCCGATGGGGAAACAGAACTGGGTGCTCCTCCTCTTTCCCTGAATTTTCCTAACACACGAAGGCGTCCATAGCCCTGAGAGGGCTTACAACTCTCAGATCTCAGATCGGGCATGATAGCTCACGCCTGTAATTCCAATGCTTTGGGAGGCTGAGGTGAGAGCATCGCTTGAGGCCAGGAGTTCGAGACCAGCCTCGAATATATATATATATATATAGCAAGACCCCGTCATTGTAAAAAATAAAAAACAAAACCAAAAAAACAACTCTTAAATATTGCGTGACACTAGAGACAAGGCCAATCTGAGGCCCTGAGGGTCTGACCATTTATGCACTGAGAGTCCCCAGGAAGACAGCCTCCCTGGCTGTTTCCCCTGACAACGAGCGAAGTACCCAGCTCCAGAGGCCTATGGCCCACCTCCCTGAAGCAGCCTGGGCTCCTCCTGGAGCTTTGCTACCCTTCAGGCACCATGGGTGTGATGTGGGGACAGGGCTGACCAAGAGGCCCTGCCTTCTACCTCTGTCCACCCTCCTGGCCCCCCTCAGAGCGGTCACCACAATTTGCAAAGCAGCAAGTTTTCTCATTGACCTTTCTTTGTCCTCAAAGCATCCCTCCGAAGAAAATGTCATTATGACCAGTTGATAGATGAGGTTACCCGTCTAGGGATGTCAGATGGATTTTTAGAATCAGGTGCAAGGACAGGATCCTTAGGTCGTGGGAGCAGAGCCCCCGTGAAATGAGACTGGCCCTGCCCTCACTGTTACTGCAAGTCTGGTGGGGAGCAAGCAGGGCTGTGGGAAGCCCAGGGGACCCCCCACGGGTCTGGTCCACTTAGAGACCTGCCTGCAGGTAGGGCCTCCATGTGGCTGTGGAAGCGTCTTCCCCATCTAGGTGGGAGCCGGCAGCCCCATCCCTCCCTTTGCCCTGCCTGCCCTGTGTGAGCACCTCCCCACCACCACTGTGTCCTTGCCTCAGCCCTGTAATCGTGGAGATCCCGCACTTTGCCTCTCATGGCCGTGGAGACCGGGAGCTCGTGGTTCTGAGGAGTGAAAACGGCTCCGTGTGGAAGGAGCACAGGAGCCGCTATGGAGAGAGCTACCTGGATCAGATCCTCAACGGGATGGACGAAGGTAGGGGGGCGGATCCCAGCGCTAGGTCCCCTCCTTGCGGAAGAGGGGTTTGAGTTGCACCTTAAAGATGGTCTTTCAGGGCCACCTGGAGTTTGGGAAGCCCCAAGAGGCTGGAAATGGCCTGGTGTGGACAAGCCCTGCGTCCCCAGGATGTGTGAGGGGATGCTCAGCTGCTGCCTGCAGCCGCATCTGCTCTGCTGGGCCTCTGGGCCTGGGCACTTCTTCTGGCCACTATGCCGCCCGGCACCTGGAGAGGGTGTGTGCACTGGGTCTGGGGGACAAGGAGGCTCTGGGGCCCCTGGAAGGCCTGAACCTGTGCCTGATGTGACTGCGGTGGTGGCCTGTGTGTGTGATTCCAGAACTGGGGAGCCTGGAGGAGCTGGAGAAGAAGAGGGTGTGCCGAATCATCACCACAGACTTCCCGCTGTACTTCGTGATCATGTCGCGGCTCTGCCAGGACTACGACACCATCGGTCCCGAAGGGGGTTCCCTGAAGAGCAAGCTGGTGCCCCTGGTACAGGCAACGTTCCCAGAGAATGCAGTCACCAAGAGAGTGAAGCTGGCTCTGCAGGTGACAGCTCTCCTCCCTGCCAGGTCCTGGGGGTGGACTGAACTCCAGGTCCCCAGGAAGGCCACCCTCTTCCCCAGGACATCCCCATGCTTTTGTCCGGTGCTTTGAAATGCCACAGTGGAGATCTGACTTTAAAGCTCAAAGGAGAGTTGAGTGGGAAGGGGTGAGGCAGAAGCTCCCTGATAAGTTGCATCCATCAAGCCGCATGACCCGCTCTGTGCAGCATGCGGGAACCACATGACCTCTGGGAGCTGACCGTGATGCGAGCAAAGATGCACCAGCCCTGGGAGTAAGAAGCAGAGGAGAGGGGAGAAAGGGCTCAGGAAGGCGAGCTCCACCATGTCAGTCCTGCGGTCCAACAGCAGAGGGGACCCCATGCACTGACGGCCACTCTCTCTTGGCATGGAGCTGCCTCCCATCTGACTAGCCCCTCTCCTGCTTGGGCCTGAGTGTCCTGCCTCTGTCATTTCACAGGCCCAGCCTGTCCCAGATGAGCTTGTCACTAAGCTCCTGGGCAACCAGGCCACATTCAGCCCCATTGTCACCGTGGAGCCCAGGCGCCGGAAGTTCCACCGCCCCATCGGACTTCGGATCCCGCTACCTCCTTCCTGGACCGACAACCCGAGGGACAGCGGGGAGGGAGACACCACCAGCCTGCGTCTGCTTTGCAGCGTCATTGGTGAGAGGGGCCCCTGTCTCAGACTTGTGTTTCCACAGCTGCAGTGCTTCTGGAACACAGTAGTGGGTGACGTGAGAAGGCGAGGCCAGCAATCCCCTTAGTTTTTGTTAGCTTCCCCGGGAGTAAGGTGCTCTTCCAAGAGGTGGAAGGATGATGCATCTGCATAAAAGTCCATGCCCATGCAGTGGCTCACACCTGTAATCCCAGCACTTTGGGAGGCCGAGGCGGGTGGATCACCTGAGGTCAAGAGTTCGAGACAAGCCTGACTAACATGGAGAAACCCCATCTCTACTAAAAATACAAAAATTAGGCGTGGTGGCGCACGCCTGTAAACCCGGCTACTCCAGAGGCTGAGGCAGGAGAATTGCTTGAACCTGGGAGGTGGAGGTTGCAGTGAGCCGAGATCATTCCACTCCTGGGCAACAAGCATGAAACTCCATCTAAAAAAAAAAAAAGTCCATGGCCCTGGGGAAGAACCCTCCAAGCCCTAGGAGGAGGGGCGTGCAGGTCGCTAGGAGGAAGGGCAGAGGGTGAGGGTAGGTGTGCCCAGGGCTGCAGACCAAGTGAGCCTCACCCAGTCTCACCTTGCACACCAGGGCCTTAGCATTTTAGTAAGCTCCATCCTTACATCCTGAAGACTGTCCCCAGCCCCATTTCTGCTGGTTTTACAGGAGGAACAGACCAAGCTCAGTGGGAAGACATAACAGGAACCACCAAACTTGTATATGCCAACGAGTGCGCCAACTTCACCACCAATGTCTCCGCCAGGTGAGACAAGGCCAACCCAGCCCAGCACTGTGTGGGCCATCCTCAGGCCTGAGACTGAGGCTCCCTCACTGTTCCCTCCACGTGGAAGCCTCTGTGACCACAGGTGTGGCAAGAGTAGCCATGGCGTGTTTCATGGGCTGCTTCCATCCGGATGGAAAGGATGCTCTCTGGTGGGCACTTGGGAACACATTATAACGTGCCCTCCTTTTTAGGTTTTGGCTGTCAGACTGTCCTCGGACCGCTGAGGCTGTGAACTTCGCCACCCTGCTGTACAAAGAGCTCACCGCAGTGCCCTACATGGCCAAATTCGTCATCTTTGCCAAGATGAATGACCCCCGAGAGGGCCGCCTGCGCTGCTACTGCATGACAGATGATAAAGTGGACAAGACCCTGGAGCAGCATGAGAACTTCGTGGAGGTGGCCCGGAGCAGGGACATAGAGGTACGGGGCTGGGCCCTGTACCGCCTCTGGGACAAACCCTCCCGCCATTTCTCCAGAACACCCCTGCCTGGTGCAGGCAGGTAGTCCTCCCACTGTAGACAAGGGGCTCCACAGCTGTCTTTCTTTGAGACCCCTCTTGAGAAGCATCTTAGATAAGCTTCAGGAAAGGTGAGAGATGCCACCATGCACATATCAGAGGAGGCTGCAGGCTTTTGGTCCAGTGATCTGTGAAAAGAGTTGGCATTTGCAGAAGGTCTTGTGCACCAGGGACTATTAAAAGTGCTGGACAGGCCGGGCGCAGTGGCTCACGCCTGTCATCTCAACACTTTGGGAGGCCGAGGCGGGCGGATCACCTGAGATCAGGAGTCAGAGACCAGCCTGGCCAACATGGTGAAACGCTGTCTCTACTGAAAATACAAAAATTAGCCAGCGTGGTGGCACAGGCCTGTAATCGCAGCTACTCGGGAGGCTGAGACAGAAGAATCACTTGAACCCAGGAGGCAGAGGTTGCAGTGAGTCAAGATCGCACCGCTGCTCTCCAGCCTGGGCGACAGAGCAAGACTCTGTTTTAAAAAAAAACAAAAACAAGAACAGTGCTAGCCAGCTGGGTATGGTGGTGGGGGCAAGAAACAAAACAAAAAGCAAACAAACAAAAGTGCTGGCCAGGCTCAGTGGCTCACGCCTATAATCCCAACACTTTGGAAGGCTGAGGCAGGAGGATCGCTTTGAGCCCAGGAGTTTGAGACCAGCCTGGGCAACATAGTGAGATACCATCTCTATTAAACAAATAACTAAAAATGTTTTTCTTGCATAATCTCATTTAATTCTCATATTTGTGGGTACCTTTATTATTCCGGATTTAGGTATTAAGAAACTGAGGCTGAGAAGTTAAGTAATGTGCCCACGGTCACACAGCTAAGTGAGTGGTCGAGACAGGATTTATCCAGGTCATCTCTGGCCCCAGAGTCCACACTGTGACCTGCTGTGCTAGAGTTTCAGTAGCACCCAGGTGAGGAGGCAGAGGAAAGGGCTCAACAGATAATGTGCCGAGTGAAGGCATGGGGGCTAGGTCTGAACCGGTTCCCTATCCTAAGAGACCCACTTGGTTTAAGATGTGTCGTAAGCCAGCAGTGGTCTAAGCCTCAGAATCTGTGCTGAGTTTTCCTGGGGAAGGCTGAGGGCCCCGTAGAACAAGCACAGGACTGGAACCTTGGTTCTAATCCTGTCTTAGGCACTAACGAGGCAAACTGGTTTTTCTCTTTGGGCCTCAATTTTCTCAACTGTCAAATGGGTTAATGATAACTTCTCAGTTGAAAGCTTTATATATACACAGTAGGGACCATTATTATGGGTGAGATTAAAATAGAGCAAGTGCTTTCCAGCTCTTCTCATGAACAAAGCATCTTTGGACAGATGTAAAAACAGAACCTTGGTTTTATTTTTAGAAACAGGATCTCAGTCTGTTGCCCAGGCTGGAGTGTAGTAGTGCCATCATAGCCCACTGCAGCCTCAAACTCCTGGCCTCCAGTGATCCTCCTGCCTCGGCATCCCATGTAGCTGGGACTACAGGCACTTGCCACCACACCTGGCTGATTTTTAACATTTTTTTTGTAAAGATGGGGATCTCCTTGTGTTGCCCAGGCTGGTCTCAAACTCCTGAACTCAAGCAATCTTCCCACTTTGGCCTTCTAAAATGGAGGGATTATAGGCATGAGCCACCATGCCTAGCCCAGAACCAGGATTTTTTGTTGGTGGTGGTGGTGGTTTTTTTGTTTGTTTGTTCGTTTTTCAGAAACTATGTTATGATATTCAAGTGACATTTTGGAGTACTTGATAGCAATTCTCATCAACATCTCAGGGATATTAGAAGATCCCTACATATAGCAAAATCCACTGAAGTCAGGAAGCATGTCTCATTGATCACAATTTTAGAAATAAAGCCTTTCCCAAAACAAACAGTGGATTTCTCAGCACACACCCCCATGCCTCTTGCTGTGGCAGGGTGTGTCTTGGAGAGGGAAGGACTGAAGGTTGAAGGTGGGACATCTGGGCCCTTCTCTCCCTGACAAGCTGTATCTGCTTTTCTTCTCCTGTAGGTGTTGGAAGGAATGTCCCTCTTTGCAGAACTCTCCGGGAACCTGGTGCCTGTGAAGAAAGCTGCCCAGCAGCGGAGCTTCCACTTCCAGTCATTTCGGGAGAACCGTCTGGCCATACCTGTAAAGGTGCCGGCACCCTCTGGCTGACCTCTCCTCTGGGTCTAGGAAGTTGGGGAGGCAGAATTCTCTAAACCAGACAGCCCAGTGGCCTAGAAAAGGGCCCCTGAATTCTCCTTTGTGTGATTGAGTTTAGGTGAGGGACAGCAGTCGAGAGCCGGGAGGGTCCCTGTCATTTCTGCGCAAGGCGATGAAGTACGAGGACACCCAGCACATACTCTGCCACCTGAACATCACCATGCCCCCCTGCAGCAAGGTGAGCTGGCACCTGCCGAGGAGCCTTGGCCAGAGAAGGCTTCCCCATAAGAGGTCCCCAAACAGACCCCAGGTTCAGCACTTCCAAGGGGCTTCTTTCTGGTGGAACCTTTGAGTCCCCCGAGGCACACAAAGGTACTGAGCTCTCCTCCACATGCTCATGTTGTGGCCTAGGGGGGAGACCGTGCCCTGGCCCTCTCTGCAATTCATGTGCAGCACTGGTTATGTGACAGGAGGAACAAATGTTGGTATCAGATGGTGATGGGCACATTCACGCTGTGGACCCTGGGCTCCCTAGGTGTGAAGGTGGCAAGGGGCCCTAAGAGCATCTGCCTCAGTATCCCTGGCCCGAGGCCTCCAAGGTTCGCACCAAGGAGAGCTGCTAAGGTCTCCCAGCCCCGGCACGGCTTCTCTCAGGCCGCTTTTTCATCTACCTGCTTATCTTCCCAGGGTGCTAGGCCCTCACAGAAGGGAAGCCTGGTGTCCTCAGCCACTGCAAACACCCAGGGTTTTGAGCTCAGCAAAGGAGTCTTGGCCACGTATGTTCATTTGTCGATACCTGTAAGAGTATCCCAGTCACCACCTCTGCTAGGGACTTTGGAGGGATCATACGTCTCCAGACCGTCTCCGTGGTTTTCGTTGGTGTTGTTTTGCTGTTGTTGTTGTTTTAATCATTAGCCTTCCATGCTAAACTAGGAAAGAAGCAAGGTTACATTCATAAGTCCATGGCTCAATCTCTTTTCTTTTTGGGGATGAGATGAGGGTGAACCAACTTATCTTTCAAAAGAGGATTTTCAGGCTGGGCACAGAGGCTCATGCCTGTAACCCCAGTGCTTTGGGAGGCTGGGACAAGAGGCTTGCTTGAGCCCAGGAGTTCAAGACTAGCCTGGGCAACATAGTGAGATCCTGTCTGTACAAAAAAAAAACAAAAATGAAAAATTAGCTGGGCATGGTGGCATGCACCTGTAGTCCCCAGCACTCAGGAGACTGAGGCAGAAGGATCACTTGAGACCAGGAGTTTGAGGCTGCAGTGAGCCATGGTCGTGCCATTGCACTGCGCTCCAGCTTCAGAGACAGAGTGAGACCCTGGCTCTTAAAAACAAAAGAGAGAATATTTTTCTGCAGCCTCGGGCAAGCATCTGGATGCTTTCCACAGGGCTGTGATGTTAAGGCCTTAGGGCAGTACAGAAACGGGTCTTTGAAGCATAAAGAAATCCAAAAAGAAAAACAGTTGTTTTAAGTTCAAACCCAGCTCTACCACCTATTAACTGGGTGATCTTGGGCAAGGAACTTAGTCTCTCTATGCTTCAGTTTCCTTATGGATGAAATCGGAGTAATACAGTACCCAGCTCCTACGTTGCCATGAACATTAAATAGGGCCTCACAGGTGATGGGGTGACGTGAGCTTGCTGTTATTATGACTGTGATTAATAACGCATGTACACTTCGTCAGCTTCTCTTCACTCCCACTCCTCCCATGCGTTCCTCTTTGTGCTAAGTCCCTGAGGAAACGGACTGTTTACCAGGACTGGGGTCAGCCTTCCCCACCCCTGCATCATAGGAGCTCAGATCACCTTCTCTAGGAAGGTGGGGGGAGTCCAAAACCCAAAGCACCCTTTCTTCTTCTGCAGGGAAGTGGAGCTGAAGATAGGAGAAGGACCCCGACACCCCTGGCCCTGCGATACAGCATTCTCAGTGAGTCCACACCAGGTACAGCCTCTGTGTGATAATGCATGCTTGCTCCCTTCCCAAGAAGGGTGGGTGTGAGCTTATCTCCCTGCAGCCGTGTGAGGGCTCTGCTGAGGTGCCGCTCGCTCAGCCAGTTCCAAAAGCAGCTGCAGAGCTGACTCGGGTCTTCCCCTGATGTTGCAGAGAGTCTAGACAATCACCCTAGTGTACACGGAAGCCACGTCATCACAGGCCATATCCTCACGCCTGTCAACTGTGTCCTGCCCTGGCTACTAAATGAAATCTAATGCTTCTCTCCAGGTCTTCTCAGCGGGACAGACCAGGCAGAGAAGATGGCTGTTATCTCAGAGCACCTTGGTCTCAGCTGGGCAGGTGAGTGGGGAATTGGGGGCAGAAAAGCACTTTGTCTGTTTCACCTACCCTCTTCCCCTGTAATAAGCAATGAATGAGGCATTTCTAACCCTCCTTTTATCACCCATGGGTTATCTGATTTGTGATTGTCTGAGCTGGGTCTGCTGTCCAAGCCACACCATTGAGTGCCCATGGAAGGGGGAGCCCCCTGCCTCCATCTCTGTCTGACTTTCCTTTCTAAGAAAGAATCAACTTTTGAGGTTACAGGTGACCGTGAAAAGGAGGGAAGGAGAGGGCAAGTCTCGACATATTTCACTATGGTCTGTGGCTGTGCCTGGATCTCACAGAAGTCCTGCCAGGCGTTGGGGTCGATCTTATTTAAGGGAGGCAGGTGGGCAAATAAAGTGAAGGATCAGAATGTGCTGTGCCCAACCACAGACCCTAGAACTGGATTCTCCCTGTGTAACCGCAGCAGGTCCATTGCCTGATGTGAATGGCAAGTCAAGACACACGGAGACACGGGCTTGCAGCAGTGAAAGAGGCTTAATCACAGGGCCACCAAACAAGGAGGGAGGAGGAAACCTCAAATCCATCTCCCCAAGGAGGCGTTCAGGGTTAGGGCTGTTAAAGGCTTTGGAGTGGCTGAAGTGTGGAGGTGGTTGATTGGTTGGAACGTGCAGGGTGAAGTCACGGACAGGGAGAGGAAGAAGCTACGTTCTCGTGCTGATCCCTGCCTTCAAACTGGTTGCTGGAATTGGGACTCTGAAAACCATCTTAAAGGATCCTTAAACAGAAGCCTAATGTCAGAAACCCTGTCTTTAGGAACAATGGGGGTGCAAGTACTCAGTATCCAGCACTGTGTGGCTTTGAGCAACAAAGAAGAGGACCCAAATGCAGCTTGGTGAATGCTTAATTACAACTGTATTTCTGTCCAGAGCCCAGTGCTCAATTCTTGTTGACGCTGAGAAGATGGCTTCCCCTCCCACTCCTTATTTTTTGTTAGCCTTTATATGAGTAGACTCCCTTCATTCACTTTACCTGGAGAAGACTTTAGACATACTCAGAAACCTTTTGGCAATAACTTGTGGAAAGGCAGAAGTTCAGACATGGCTCCTTCTTTAAACCATGACTGCTGGCTGCTCAGGGGGCGTGTATGCGCGCACATGTGTTGTGAGTGTGTGCACGTTTGTGTTGTGTGTGCGTGTTCTGATTCTCACCATCACTTGCGTGTGTGCGCGCATACGTGTTGTGAGTGTGTGCACGTTTGTGTTGTGTGTGCGTGTTCTGATTCTCACCATCACTTTCTCCCCAGTCTTCTTCATCCTTGAAATTAGACTCTAATGCTATTTTCCTTCTAAAGAAATAACAATAAAAATAATGGGGGATTTTGGCTAACAGTCTGCATTATTGCCTTGCATTTAGGTGGGAACTTGTATTTTCATTTTAAATGTAAATAACACCTCTCCCTGAAGAAGCATAAGCTCAGGAGTCCATTTCTGTTCTCACTGGTTCTCCGCAGCAGAGCGTGGTGTCCTGGTGTGGCCAAGGCAGTGCTGGGGTGAGAATTGGCAGGTGCGGCTCCCTCCTGGCTCAGGGACTCACTGGCTCTGTGACCTTGCAGCAGTTGCTGACCTTGCTGAGAGGTCATGTCATCTCATATTGGAAGTTATGAAAGGAAGAAAGGACATTTAATCATTCATTCATTCATTCATTCAGGACCTATTTATCAAGCTCCCCTCCCATTCTTCCATTTTCTGGAGATATAAAGGTATAGGTGCTGGCATTTCATAAGGAATTTCTTGATAAGAAGGAAGATCAAATCCACAGGGAGGCTGCCTCAGAGCTCCCTGTGCTCCCCACTGGGTGCCCTCATGCCCCAGTGCCCACCCAGCCTGTGTGCTGGAGGCCCCCTGCATGGCTCACATTTGCCGTTGTTTCTTTGCTTGCAGAGTTGGCCCGGGAGCTGCAGTTCAGTGTGGAAGACATCAACAGGATCCGAGTGGAAAATCCCAACTCCCTGTTGGAGCAGAGCGTGGCCTTGCTGAACCTCTGGGTCATCCGTGAAGGCCAAAACACAGACAGTCAGTACCATCCCGCTGAGGAAGCCTGTCCTAGGACCTCCTCCCCACCCAACTGTTCTTTCTTCAAATTCCATTCATGACACTGGCCTCTGGAGTCAGTCTGTCTGTCTCTCTCACACACACGCATGCGCCTCTTGCATCAGAAGGTCTCCAGGCAGTCCTGCCAGAAGGCATGATCAGAGAAGCTTGGCCTCAGCCTTTCTCATATCCTTGGAATAAGATAAAAATTGCAAAGCCTGGCACAGTGGCTCATGCCTGTGGTCCCCACACTTTGGGAGGCCAAGGTGGGAGGATTGCTTGAGCACAGGAGTTTGAGAGCAGACTATGTAACATAGCCCTTTAAAAATTAGCTGGGTGTGTTGGCACACACCTGTAGTCCCAACTACTCTGGAGGCTGAGGCAGGAGGATCACTTGAGCCTGGAAGGTCAAGGCTTCAGTGAGGTACAATTGCACTGCTGCACTCCAGCCTGGGCAACAAGCAAAACCCTGACTCTAAAAAAAATAAAATAAAAATTGCATCAGGACTCCTAGATGACAACATGTGTGTAGGGTGTATGACTCATCTTTGAGGTCTTCCTGTTGAATTTCCCAAGCAAATGAGTATTGTCCCCTCAGGACACAGTCTGGGTGAGCTGGACCCCTGTCTGAACCAGTTCTCATTCTCCCAGGAGCTTCCTCCAACCTGGAGGGAACTTTGCCTCGTTCTCTTTTCAGCTCCTCCTCAACCAGATTCCCAGACTCAAAACCACTAAGTAGAAATTGAGTGTTTACATTTGCATCTCAAATCATCTGGCAAGGACCAAGAATTTCAAAAGGACAGAATCTAATCATTCTAATCCTTATTTTCTTGTCGTACTCCTCTTAGATTACAAAAATAAAAATAAAAATAAATAAAAAACAGTCTTTCTAGACTTTTAAATTGGCCACTGTGGTGGGCACGGTGGCTCACGCCTATAATCCCAGCACTTTGGGAGGCCAAGACAGGCAGATCACTTGAAGTCAGGAGTTTGAGACCAGCCTGGCCAACATGGCAAAACCCTGTCTCTACTAAAAGTACAAAAATTAGCCGGGTGTGGTGGCGTGCACCTGTAATCCCAGCTACTCAGGAGGCTGAAACACGAGAATCGCTTGAACCTGGGAGGTGGACAGTGAACCAAGATTGCCCCACTGCACTCCAGCCTGGGTGACAGAGTAAGACCAATAAATAAAATAATTTACTATTTTTTTGGTAACAGGCCAGTAAATAAAATAACTGCCCACTGTTAGCGTTTGGAAAAGATCTGTTGAAGTATAAAAAGTATTCTCCCAAGAGAAAGTTTGTTTTGATTCTAAGAAAAGAGGGTGCTTCCACCTTCTGAAAAAAATTATCTCCCTTCTCCATCTTCGTCCTGCCCCATTTTCTGAGTCCATGTGATCCTCGCTCGCTGGCCTGGAGTAACGCGTATCTCTCTTCTGCGCCCTCAGTGGAGAATCTGTGCACAGCCCTGCAGAGCATCGACCGTGGCGAGATTGTGAACATGCTGGAGGGTTCTGGCCGACAGAGCCGCAACTTGAAGCCAGACAGGCGGCACGCGGACCGCGACTACTCGCTGTCACCCTCCCAGATGAATGGTGAGTGTCACCTGGACCAGGTGGGGCTGAGCCGGGGCCCTGCCCTTCAGGCATCAGCACCAATAACCCCTTCCCATAATACTTCATCCCTCAAAGCCCGCTCTGTCTCCCACTGGTGGGAGGGCTGGTTTGTCAGCAATGAGTTCCTCCTTTCGGGGGGAAGCAGAGGTGAAGGAGAGAGAGGTGGCTGCTCCTGTACAGGTCGGCATCGCCTGCTGACTGAGCCTCTGTGGCCCTGCAGAATGGCCTCCAGGCCCTTGCCATCAGCAACTGCATCCCCAGAGGGCCTGGTGTATGAGAAAAAGCTGAGTCAGAGGCAGCCAGCTAGACATTGCCCCTAAACAGCTGCAGACTTTCCAGTAGCTCTTTGCAAGGCGTGGGCCCTCTTTGGGGTGTCAGTGTCCCCATCTGTAAAACAGTCAGTGGTTGGGAAGCAGAGGGCCATTCCTGGCTCAAGGTCTAGTGCAGTTTAACTGGACGATGTTTTACAAATCCTGCTGTGGCCACTTCTAGGGACTGAGCAGTTTGCTCTTCCTGGAGCCGGGTCTCTCTGCTTTTTCCTCTCTCCCTTTTCTATCATCTCATCTCCTTCCCCTCATTCTTTGTTGATGTGACTCAGCATGGCAGGGGTCCCCCATGAGATCCAGCCCCAAAAGAGGATGTACAGGAGGCTGTGACCTCTGTCCCCAAGCCCCTGTCACTCCTGGGCCAGGCCCCTCACAACCCCTTCCTCGCCCACCCCCTCTCTGGCCAGCGGGCACATAAACGGCGAGGCCCCACTCTCCGCCCGGGAGGTCTGGGTTCTAGGCCCTTCCTTCCTGCCAGCTCCCTGCATGACTGAGCCCTCTCCCCTTCTGTAAAATCAGCAAGTTGGATTGGATCCCTAAAATTCCTTACAGATCTTGAAACAAAATTTCCATGTCTGTGACATGGCATCTTCAGGTGGCTGACCCGTCACCCTGGATGCTTGCATGGTTATGTGTATGCTCCTTAAGCTCCTCGTCTTAAGGGCCATCCCCGCCACGCCCAGACTGAGGGTGGGCACCTGTGACTGGGTACACAGTTGGGGGACGCGGCCAAGGGCGAGTCCCAGGTGGGCCTGGGCACGGAACCCCTGCCAGGGGACCCTGTGCTCGCTGAGCCCTCCCTGTTCCCTGCCCCACATCCTGTGACTCCTGAAGTGTGCCATTTTGCACCCTGGGAGCAGGGCCCATCTGCTGGTCACGTCCCAACCCCTCTCTTCTGCCTCTAACCTCATGTTGACTTCTGTGCACCCACGCTATGGTGCTGCCTGTCTCCACTGTCTCCACTGTCCCCATTTCGGCAGGCACAGAGCTGGCCATGTCCACATGCATGTCATGGCCCCCAGCCCTGTCTCCCCACGCATCTCATGGCTGTGTCCTAGGCGAACATGTGTGTGTGCCTGTGTGTGTGCATATGTGTGTGCGCATGTGTGCATGCATGTGCATGTGTGAGCATGTGCGTGTGTGTGTTCTTATGTGTGCGTGCGCGTGTGTGTGCACGGGTGTTGCTGTGTGGTGCTGCCTGCTGCGTGTGCCCAGCCCACTCCCCGGGTCCACCCCCTTGGGGATTCCAGCCTCCCCTCAGGGGACCTGGCTGGAGCTTTACAGGAGCTCAGTGGGCTAAGAGCAGTTGAGGGAGGTCACAAACCTGGGGAAATTCTGGTGAGAAAGCTCCTCTGCCTTCCCGTGTGTGGAGGCTTCTTTAACACCCAGCGCGTACTTTCGGTCAAGTCAGAGGGGCACACTTTTGATTTCCTGTGCCCTGATGAAGCACCTACAGGACTATGGGCCACCAGAACCGCATGAGTGTGAATATTCACAGTTACAGACCTGGGCATCTGTGAGCATCTCCCCAGGCCACAGACCCCTGGCTTCCACCAGGCTTTGAGGCATTCTTGCCCGAGTGGTTCTCAGGCAAGAATGTACACACTGGGCCTGTGTACTCCATGTCTGCTGAAAGGGTTCTGCTTCAGGGGGTCAGCCCATTTGGCAAATATTTTTCAAGCATCAACCGCACGCCAGGCACTGTGCTAGGCAGGAGAGAGATACCTGTTCTCAACCAGACAAAACAAAACAAAACAAAACCAAAATCTGCCTTCGTGGAACTTTTCCCTCCTGTGAGGAGAACCACGTGGGGGACTGTATCACGCGCCAGCAGTTACCGCACATGGTGCAGGAGAAACAGACCAATGTCGGGGCTTGGGGGACTCATGGTGCAAGGGAAGCGGGCGGCGTTGGAGCACTTGCCGGAGATGAGGTGAGAGCCATGCGTCGGCGCTGAGGACGAAGATTTCAGGGCAGGGAGTGTGAAGAGGGCTTTCCTGATGTGTTCACAGGATGGGGCTGGAGGCGGAGGCAAAGGGACAGCGGGAGAGAGGGCAGGCGTGGGGGCTGAAGGGGTGGCACGGAGCCCACCCATAGACTGTCATGAGGACATTAGGTTTGATGTGGAGTGAGCTGGAAAGCCACCAGAGGGTTATGGCCAAAGAGTGGCATGACTGTACTTCAGTCTTTGAGGGAGCCCTCTCCCGAGTACTTGATTTCAGATGGTCACAGTCGAATGCTCCGTGCTTCCTGGCTGCTCTGTGCAGCCTCAGCAGCCCCCGATGCCCTCTCTGGCGGGTCCCCGTTAGACCCAGCTCTGTGCCCCATGCACCCTCCCCCGGCCCCAGCAGACTCATGCACCAATGCCCTGCTTGGTCTAGAATTGGCGTCTTTATATTTTTCCTGCCTTCCTCCCTGCCCCAGAAAGTCTGGCCCTCATCTGGATGCCCTTGTGGTCTGGAGAGAAGGTGGCAGGACAGTCAGAGGTCTGAGGAGTTGGGGGGACACTACAGGCTCTGCAGCTTCTCTGCTCTCCCGTGGGCAGGGCTCGTGATGGCCTGACCTGGTGCCCACCCAGCCCACTGCACCAATGCCCACAGTTGGACCTTGGCTCCTTTGTGCTTTTCCTGGTCCCTCTGTGTGTCTGAGCCTCCTTCTGAGGCCCTGGGACTCCAGGCAGTGATAGGCAGCTCTGTGAGAGCGACATAAGTGGGTGGTGTCCGGGAATTAGAAGCCTGAGGCTGTCTCTCCCTCCATAGCTCTGCTCGCCACCAGCGCCTGAATTGGCCAGAGCAGAGGCACTCAGGCCAAAAGGCCAGTGTGCTTCTCCCATACAGGAGAAGACTGCCCAGGCCTTGGGAATAAACATGAAAAAAGCATGGCCTATAGAGCCAAAATAAAATAGCATGTTTCTGAAAATAAAACAGACTTCCCTTGTGAGAGGAGAAATGGTCATCCCACACCCATGTGAGCTCCATTTGGCCTGATAAATCAGACACAAACTAATGTCTACTCAGGAATAAAACATGTTTTATTTCCCTCAATTCTTCACAACTGTGGCTAGTGAAGTGTGGCCTTGTCAGGGGCGAGGCTGTCTGATGACCCCTGTTGCCCCATTTGCTGCTGACATTAAGCTAGCAGGACGATTATTACCTCTGGGTCAGCACAGAACCAGGGCAGTGACCTCGAATGAGGAGGGACCACCTGACCATATGCGGCCCCAAACTGATATGTGTGGCTGCCTTTTACCTGACTTCTCCAACATGTAGCCCCAAGAGGAGGTCTCTAGACTGAGGGAGGGGCTGGTGACCCAGGTGTGGTGGGGCTGCATGAGACTACCAGAGAGACAGACATTCTGGAACTCACCCTGGGGGATCCAGTGGATCTGCCTATGGTCTGGTCCACCCCAGACCTGTGAGATGTTCCTCATGAGGATGCACTTGTGCTTCTGCGAGTATTGCTCCAGCTTCATAGTGATCCCCACCAGCACCAGGAGTACAACTAGCTACCGGCGGCGTTGGATCTCAGCCTGCATAGGCTGGGAGAGGACACAGCTGGGCATGCACCCTAAATACTGCTACCAGGGAAGGAGTCCCAGAGTGAGGACAAGCAGGGACTTCCTGCAGAGGTGGTACATGTGCTCTCTGTATCCATACATTTTTTTTTTTTTTTTTTGAGATGGAGTTTCACTCTTGTTGCCCAGGCTGGAGTGCAATGGTGCAATCTCAGCTCACTGCAACCTCTGCCTCCCGGGTTCAAGCGATTCTCCTGCCTCAGCCTCTCAAGTAACTGGGACTACAGGTGCCTGCCACCATACCCAGATAATTTTTATATTTTTAGTAGAGACACGAGTCCCACCATGTTGGCCAGGCTGGCCTCGAACTCCTGACCTCAGGTGATCCACCCACCTCAGCCTCCCAAAGTGCTGGGATTACAGGCATGAGCTACCGCACCCGGCCCCTTACATCTTTATTTGGGTGAAGTTCCATTAAAGTGAATACCGTGGAAGTCTCAAGGTGGGAAAGTCACAAAAGAAACCCAAGAATGAGCCTCAAGTATTCTGTGGCTACAAAGCTGCCCTCTCCCAGTTCTCAAGTCTCATCCCAATTTCAAGGAGTGATGGAATGTTCATCCAGCCAAATCCAAGGAGCCATGTCAGATGCAATGTGTGCCACTGCTGGCCAAGACAGGGCAACAGGGACCGGATATACCCTCCTGCTTGAAACTACTGCAGACCAAAAAATGGACATAATATATGAAACAACAGTTTTTAAGACATTGGATATCAAATAACAAAAGACATTGATCCACAAAGCATGGGAAATAAATGAAGTGAGTCCTACAGCTGTCTAGTTTACTGTTTTGAAAGTCCAAGGAGACCAAGACAGCTGGAGTTCTCAAGACAGAGCACCAGAGAGGAGACAGTTGCACAGATAGAACACTCTGGAGACCTACAGAGGGTCCCCCGCAAGTTTCAGATGAGTATTAGCCAGCTATTCCCAATTAATCTCTCACAGCCTTTGTTCAGGAGACAAAGAAGGATCTCATCTCAGAAATAGGGAAAAATTAACCCCTAAAGCTCCAGTGCTTCCTAATAAAATTTGAAAGCAAAATGCAAAAGGATCCAACTGCTTCCAAGTAACTTAACTGCATAACAGAACAAAGCTCAAGCATACAGGGATACAAAAACATCCAGCACTCCACAAGGTAAAATTCGCAATGTCCAGCATTCAATTAAGAGTAACCGGACACACAAAGAGGCAGGAAAACAGGATCCATAATGCGGAGAAAAATCAACCCATTGAAACTGACCCAGAGTTGACAAATATGTTAGAATTAGCAGACAAAGGGCTGGGCGTGGTGGCTCATGCCTGTAATCCCAGCACTTTGGGAGGCTGAGGTGGGTGGATCACCTGAGGTCAAGAGTTTGAGACCAGCCTGGCCATCACGGTGAAACCCTGTCTCTACTAAAAATACAAAAAAAACTAGCTGGGTGAGGTGGCGGGCACCTGTAATTCCAGCTACTCAGGAGGCTGAGGCAGGAGAATCGCTTGAACTCAGGAGGCAGAGGTTGCAGTGAGCTGAGATAGTACCATTGCATTCCAGCCTGGGCAACAAAAGCGAGATTCTGTCTCAAAAAACAAAAAAAGAATTAGCAAAGATGGTAAAACAGTGATTGTAACTGTATTTCAGATATTAAAAAAAAAAGTTAAGTAGAGACATGGAAGATATTTTTTAAAGGCCCAAGCCAATCTTCTAGAGATGAAACTGTAATGTGTAAGATGAATACACTGGATAGGATTAGACATTAGACACTGCAGAAGAAAAGATTAGTGAACTTGACAATATAGCAAGAGAAACTCCAAATATTTTTCTTTTCTTTCTGTTTTGGAGAAACAGAAAGTGAGCTATGGGGAAATTTCAAGTGACCTAATATGTGAAATTACAGTTCCCAACAGAAAAGAAGGAAGAAAAAAGTATTGTAAGAAATTCGGAGCTGGGCACAGTGGCTTATGCCTGTAATCCCAGCACTTTGGGAGGCCGAGGTGGGTGGATCACTTGCGGTCAGAAGTTCGAGACCAACCTGGCCAACATAGTGAAACCCTGTCTCCACTAAAAAAAAAATACAAAAGTTAGCCGGGCATGGTGGTGCACGACTGTAGTCCCAGCTACTTGAGAGGCCAAGGCAGGAGAATCGCTTCAACCCAGGAGGTGGAGGTTGCAGTGAACCGAGATTACATTACTGCACTCCAGCCTGAGCAACAGAGTTCTCAACCATTCCCCCCCCCCAAAAAAAAAAGAAAAAGAAAAAAAAAGAAATATAGACAAAAATTTGCCAAATTTGATAAAAATCATAAAGACATAGATCCAACAAGTTTGATGAACCCCATGCACAGGAAACATGTGAGCAACTCTATCAGGGCACATTATTAGCAAACTGGTCAAAACCAGTGGTAAAGAGAAAAATATTAAAAGCAATCAGAGGGGGAAAAAAGATGTGTTATGTACAAGGGAACCAAAATAAGACTGACATCAGATTTCTTATTAGAAACAGCACAAGCCAAGGACAGGCGTGGTGGCTCATGCTTGTAATCCTGGCATTTTGGGAGGTCGAGGTGGGTGGACCACTTGAGCTCAGGAGTTCGAGACCAGCCTGGGCAACGTGGTGAAACCCCATCTCTACAAAAACTACAAACATTAGCCATGCGTGGTGGTGCGTGCCTGTACTTCTAGCTACTCAGGAGGCTGAAGCAGGAGAATCGCTTGAGCCCAGGAGGCAGAGGTTGCAGTGAACCAAGATTGCACCATTGCACTACAGCCTGGGCAACAGGAGTGAAAACCTGTCTCAAAAAAAAAAAAAAAGAAAGAAAGAAAGAAAAGAAAAGGAAAAAGAAAGAAAAAAAGGAACAACACAAGCCAGAACATGGTATGGCATCTTTAAAGTATGCCACATCTTTAAAGAGGAAAGAAACAACATCTCCAAAGTAACCTAGACTTCTATACCTAGCACACGTAACTTCAAAAATGAAAGCAAAATAAAGAGTTTTCTACCTTAAGAAATTAGAAAAGGAAGAGCAAATTAAACCTAAAATCATAGAATAAAGGAAATAATAAAGATTAGAGTGGAAATCAGTGACATAGAAAGCAGAAAAACTTGGAAAAACTTAATGAAACCAAAAGCTGGTGATTTGAAAAGATCAATAACATTGATAAACCTCTAGCCAAACTGATTATGAAAAAAGAGAAGACCTACAGATTACCAATATCAGGAATAAGGAATATATACTATCTATAGAATATCTACAGGTAGTAAAAGGACAGTAAAGGGATACTATGACAATTTTATGTCAGTAAATTGGAAAACAGGTGAAATCAACAAATTCCTTGAAAGACACAAACTCTCAAAGCTCACTTAGGAAGAAATAGATATAGCCCCATATAAATGAAAGACATTAAATGTATGGTTTGGAACATTCCTACAAAGAAAAGTCCATGCCCAGATGGCTTCACTGGTAAATTCTACCAAACATTTACGGAAGAAACAACTTGTTTAGAAAGTTGAAAATGAGAAAATACTTCTCAGCTAAGTTTATGAGGCCAGCATTACCCTGATATTGGGAAGAAAGACAATTAACAAGAAAACTGCAGACCAGTATCATTTATGAATATTTATGCAAAAAATCTAAACTAAAATGAACTTGGATTATTACCTTGTATACAAAAATCAACTCTAAATGGGTCATAGATTAAATGTAATATCTAAAACTTAAAACTTCTAGAAGAAAACGTAAGAAAAAAACCTTAAAGATCTTGGTTAAGACAAAGATTTCTCAGATACAACACCAAAAGCACAATCCATAAAAGAACAAATTGACAAGTTGGGCTTCATCAAAATCAAAACTTCTGCTCTTCAAAATACACTGTTAAGAAAATGAAAAGATGAGATACAGACTGGGAGAAAATATTGGCAAATAACCATCTGCTATAGTATTGGAATATATAAAGAACTCTCAAAACTTAATAATAAGAAAACAACTCAATTTTTAGATTGAACAAAAGATTCAAACAGACTTTTCACCCAGAATATATACACATGGCAAATAAGCACATGAAAATATGCTCAACATCATTAGTCATTAGGGAAATACAAATCAAAACTATAAGGAGGTACCACCACACACCAAAAAGAATGGTTAAAATTAAAAAAGCTGGCCATATAAAGTGTTGGTGAGGATATGGGAGAACTGGAACTCTCATACACCACTGGTGGGACTGCAAAGTGGTACAATCACTTGATCATTTCTTACAAAGTTAAACATATACCTCCTGTATGATCAAGTCATTCCATTCCTAGTTATTTACCCAAGAGAAAAGAAAGCATTATGTCCATACAGACTAGCAGCTTTATTTGTAATAGCCACAAACTGGAAGCAACCCAAATGTCCATTGGCAGGTAAATAGATTTGCAAACTGTGATATATTCATCCAATGGACTATGGCTTAGCAACAGAAATAAATTATTGATACATGCATCAGCATGGATGAAACACAAATGACTGTGTTGAGTGAAAGAAGCCAGGCTTAAAAAAAAGAGAGAGTGCATACTGTATGAATCCATTTATGTAAAATCCTGGGGAATGCAAAGTGATATATAGTGACAAAAAGAAGATCAGGGTCACCTGGGAATGGTTTGGGGTTGGTGGAGGGGGAAAGGGAAGGGAGAGATTACAAAGAAGCTTGGAAGACCTTTCTGGGGTGACAAATGTCCGTTTTCTTCTTTGAGGTGATGGCTTCATGGGAGTACACATGTTAACAATGCATCAATTTACCCCCTTTTAAAGATACACATTTATTGAATGTCAAACATACCTCAACAAAGCTATTTTTAAAAAAGATTAATGGCAAAGTCTATGGAAAAGACCAAACTTACTAGCTGTGTGACCTTCCCCAAGTTGCTAAACCTCTAGTTTCCTAATCTATAAAGTAGGAATCATATTATTTTCCTTGTAGGGTTGTTGTGGCAATTAAAAATAACACGTTAGATATGTTTTGCACTAAAAATACGCTCAATGGCCAGGTGCAGTGGCTGAACCCTGTAATCCCAGCCCTTTGAGAGGCTTGAGGCAGGCAGATCACTTGAGGTCAGCAGTTTGAGACCAGCCTGGCCAACAGGGTAAAACCCTGTTTCTACTAAAAATATAAAAATTGGCCAGGTGTCATGGTGCATACCTGTAATCCGAGCTACTCCCAGTGGAGAGGCTGAGGCAGGAGAATCACTTAAACCCGAAGGCAGAGGTTACAGTGAGCTGAGACTGCATTACTGCGCTCCAGCCTGGGCAACAGAGCAAGACTCTGCTTCAAACAACAACAACAACAAAATGCTCAGTAAGTGATGTAAATGAAAAAATGCTCGCAAGAGTAATAAGAAAAATAATCATCAGTTGACCCCAAAATGTCCTGCTTTTGTATATCTGGAGGGCTTTCTATGAAGGGTTTGAAGGCCAGGGCCCTGGTCAGCTATATAATTCCTCAAGTCACAGTTTCATGTACAGTGACTTGGAGTTCATTTCATGGTAAGATGTGACCCATTTCACCTATTCTTCCCACTCCCTCCTCCTTGTTCTTCCTAGTTTGGCCAAAGCTAAAAGGGGTTTCCCCCAGTCTCTGCCATTGTGCTGCCCTGCTCCCAGCCACCCCACCTTCACGGGGTCATCCTCCCCGCTCATTTGGGACCTGGAACCAAGTAGGCTTGTAGGGAAGAAAACTTTCCTGGGGAGATTAAGAGAATGCATGCCGAGTACACAGCCCGGCTCCAGGCACGTTGAACACACAGGTACATGTTAGCAATTGCAGTTCCACTAAATGTGCCTGAGGTCTTTCTGTTCTAGCTGCTGGGTCCTCACACACCTGGAGAGCTCTGCAGTGGTCATGGGGCTAGTGGAGGCCCAATCCTGTTGTAGGAAAGGGTGGGGAGAGGAAAGCAGACATCAGCCCTGTCCTCATGGGTTTGCATTTCCGAGAACAGCCTTAGCAAGGGCCTTAGGACAGCCTCAGAGATGGGAGGGATCAACAGCAGCTGAAGCTGTGAAAATGCCATGAAACAAGAAGCTGTCCTATCTGTGAGTGTGTGGGTGAGAGTGTGAGTGTGTGTGTGTGTGTGTGTGTTCATGTGTGTTTGGGGTTTGTCATCCCCATTCCCCTAGCACAGTGCCTGGCATGTGATCGGACCTCTCTTGTTTTGGTTGAACAGTGAGTGGATGAGAATAAATGGAGCTAGTGATGTAAAAGCAGGGGAGCAGGTGATCAGGCGCTGAGGCCCTTAGTGGAGGGTTAAGAGGGCAAGAAAGGAGCCCGCCTGGCTTGAATCAAAGCACAGCCTGGGGGCAGTTGGATGTGAGTAGAGGTGGGGGTAGGGACTGAATGGCAGAATGGAGCATTTGAACTAGGTTTGAACTCTAGGCTGGGGGTTGTCTGGACATCTCTGGATGGCAGGAAGGTCCCTAGAGAGATGCAAGGGGCAGCCCTTCCCATTCACAGCGTTCCCTTTCATCTCCGTGGGCTTTCTAGCTGCTGTAAGCACGTACTTGTTTCCTGGTTTCCTAGGCAGGCCAAGACCATTGGAGAATCTTGTCTTCTATTCCCTTCTCCCACCCACAGAGGCACCTGCTCTGAAGGGACATCAGAGACCTCTTTCTCCTGTAGCAGAAGTCCTTGCTCCCAGCCAGAGGAGGGCTGAGAAGCCCCGGATGGAGCGCTGATGGCCCCGCAAATGCCCATGTGCATGCATGCCACTCAGTGTCACGGTCACTTGTGAACATCAGGGAGCCAGTGCCAAAGCCAACCAGAACATCAGCAGGGACTCCCATCCCAGCCAGGCAGCAGGCAATGGCAGATGGGCAGGCCATGGTGACTACAGGTCATGCACTCAGGGCCTGAGCGAGCTGGCTCCCATCCCACCAGGTCAGTGCTGACCTGCAGCTGGGACAAACAGCTCAGGGCTCTTGGACACAGGGCTTTGGGGCGGGCAGACCTGGTGCCTCTTGGTGCCTTCTGACCTTGCCCATTTTGAGCCCTAAGAGCCCTCCCCTCTGGCACCTTAGATCATTCAGAGTTTCTAGAATCAATAAGCAACTTGAGGAAAGTGACACCTGGCCACACCAGAAGGTTGTTTCCCATGTGACTACCACATTGAGGTCTATGGGTGTTTGGTATACCCTGGTAGGCCCCTCAAGGGCAGCCTGGTTACTACCCCTGGTTCTGGGTGGCTTTTCCTTCCCTTTAAGGTACATCCCTGAGAACCTAAGAACTGAGCTAAAGTGAAGTTTTGAGTAGAGGAGCTACGTCTATTTCTGCCCAGCCGTGGAGAAGTGGAGCTTTCATGGGATCAGAGACAGATTGGAGCACAAGTCCTTTGGATAAAGGCTTCTTTATCTAGTGCTCTGAACTGGATAAGAAAGAGTCCAATCTCCTCTTCAACATCCAGCAGGGAGCTCCCCCATCTCTGCCTCACACCCTGGCTGCCCCCACCCAATTCAGAGCCTTGCTTCTCTTGCCTGGATGCCCAGGCAGTAGCCACAAGGCCTGAGCATTGGGCCTGGAGCTTGGAAAGCCCTCAACCCACCCCGAATGTGCATGCACCTCTCTGGCCATGCCTGCGTGTGTGTGTGCGTGCGTGTGCGTTGACCTGCACGTGAATGCGTGGGACAGGAATCGCTGCTGGAGCATGTTGCCCTCTGTCTGCCCATCCAGGTTACTCCTCACTGCAGGACGAGCTGCTGTCCCCTGCCTCCCTGGGCTGTGCGCTTTCCTCTCCGCTACGTGCAGACCAGTACTGGAACGAGGTGGCCGTCCTAGACGCCATCCCCTTGGCGGCCACGGAGCATGACACCATGCTGGAGATGTCTGACATGCAGGTGTGGTCCGCGGGCCTCACGCCTTCCCTGGTCACTGCTGAGGACTCCTCTCTGGAGTGCAGCAAGGCCGAGGACTCTGACGCCACAGGTCACGAGTGGAAGTTGGAGGGGGCACTCTCAGAGGAACCGCGGGGCCCCGAGTTGGGCTCTCTGGAACTTGTGGAGGACGACACAGTGGATTCAGATGCCACAAATGGCCTTATCGATTTGCTTGAACAGGAGGAAGGTCAGAGGTCAGAAGAGAAGCTGCCAGGTTCTAAGAGGCAGGATGACGCGACAGGTGCAGGGCAGGACTCAGAGAATGAAGTGTCTCTTGTTTCAGGCCATCAGAGGGGGCAAGCCCGAATCACATACTCCCCTACCATGAGTCGGGTGACGGAGAGGAGTCAGGACAGGTAAGAGCTTGACTGCGGGAGCCGGGTCCCTTTTTGTCTTCTGGGCTCCTGGGTGAGATTGTGCCCGGCAGTGAAGGCAGAGGTGTTGATGCCAACCCTGACCCTGGGTTCTAATTGCACAGGAACAAATACATTCAGTCTGGCAGACGCCATATATAGGAGTGTAGGTGCCATCTGCAAAAGCCAGTGCCTCCCCAAGACCCCACTAGGTATGGCCAGCAGGGGAGACCCCGAGAAGCACTGGGAGAGCACACACTGGGACATTAGGGCGCTGGGAGGGCTCACTTACATACATTAGGGCACTTGGAGGGCTCACTTAGGGACATTAGCCTGCCGGGAGGGCTCACTTACGGACATTAGGGCACCGGGAGGGCTCACTTAGGGACAGTAGGGCCCCGAGAGGGCTCACTTAGGACATCGGGGCATGGGGAGAGCTCACTTAGGGACATTAGGGCACGGGGAGGGCTCACTTAGGGACAT
>NC_045440.1:40009961-40040068 GCF_002776525.5 Piliocolobus tephrosceles | reverse complement strand
GCCAGGAGGGCTCACTTAGGACATCGAGGCACTGGGAGGGCTCGCTTAGGACATCGGGGTACTGGGAGAGCTCACTTACGGACATTAGGGTGCCTGGAGTGCTCACTTAGAGCCATTAGTGCATGGAAAGGGCTCACTTAGGGACATCAGGGCACCAGGAGGGCTCACTTAGGGACATTAGTGCACCAGGAGGGCTCACTTAGGGACATTAGGGAGTGGGGAGAACTCACTTAAGGATATTAGGGTGCTGTCAGGGCTCACTTAGGGACATTAGGGCACTGCAAGTGCTCACTTAGGGACATTAGGGAGCTGGGAGGGCTCACTTAGGGACATCAGGGCACCGGAAGAGCTCACTTAGGGACTTTACAGTACTAGGAGGGCTCACTTAGGGACATTAGGCTGCTGGGAGGACCCACTTAGGGACACTGGGGCACGGGGAGAGCTCACTTAGGGACACTAGGGCACCAGGAGGGCTCAGTTAGGGACATTAGGGCACCGGGAGGGCTCACTTAGAGCATCAGGGTGCCGGGAGAGCTCACTTAGGGACATCAGGGCACCGGGAGGGCTCGCTTAGGGACATTAGGCTGCTGGGAGAACTCATGTAGAGACATTAGGGGGCTGGGAGGGCTCACTGAGGGACATGAGGGTACTGGGAGGGCTCACTTGAGGACATTAGGGCTCAGGGAGGGCTCACTTAGGGACATCAGGGCGCCGGGAGGGCTCACTTAGGGATATTAGGGCACAGAGAGGGCTCATTTAGGAACACTGGGGCATGGGGAGGGTTTGCTTAGGGACATGAGGGCACATGGAGGGCTCACATAGGAGAGCAATGATGAGGCTGGGGGAGACCATGGGTCAGTGTGCTGCTGGAGCTGGTGTTCTGAGCTCCTCTCCCGCTGCGTGCTTCCAGTTGAAGGCCATATTTAGTTGAAGACCATATTTAGAAGCACCAGTACCCAGGGAAGTTATTTGTGTGCAGTCACACAGCCTGCATGTGATGGAGCTGAGAATGGCGCCCTCCCCACTTATCCCCATTGAAGGAGGGGCTGGTGGGCTTATCTGGGCAGGACAGAGCTTTCAGCTGTAGAGCAGTGGGTCTCTCCTCCCCAAGCTTCCTGTGCTGAGAAGCCCCCCCCCCCCCGCCCCGCCCCGTGCTGCAGCAGAAAAGCAGCGTCGGCAGGTCAGGAGAAGGGGATGCATTTCCCAGGCACTGCGAGTCTGCGGCCGAGGGCAGGCTCACCTTGGAGCTCTCATCGTCCCATCTGGGCCAGGGCCTACACCACGCCCCTCTGCTGAGTGCAGGGAAGGATGCCAAGGCAAGCCAGGCCCTTGCGGTTACAGAAAAAGATGAGACAGACATGAGGTGGGGCTCACGTTGTCCTCCTGGGCTAGCACAGGAAGCAGATGACAGAGGAATCCCCTTTCCTTCAGGTCACCTGGCTTGCTAAGTTTTCCCTAAAGAAAGGACATGGTTCTTGTGCCCCCAGGCAGCTGTTCCAGGTCCCCACCCCAAGGAGCTCAGGACTGGCCAGGTAAAGGAAAGCTATTCTCGTGTCCTTTCCCCACCTGTGTGACCCCTCAGTCCCACCCTGAGGCCCAGGCTGGTAGGGTCATTCCACAGGATCCGTTCAGCATGGCCCCAATACCCTAACAGGAAGGGAAAGGAAGTAGTTGGGAAGTTGAGACAGCAAAGATTTAATTTTTTTTCCTACACAAATCCTTGGATTCATGGGGAGGATTGAACACATGGAGCTTAAGCCGGTGTAAAGTGAAATAGTGGCCTTCCCAGGAGAGAGGCACCTTCCTGGGACAGCCGTTCCTTCAACAAGCATTTATTGAGCACCTGCGGGGGCTGAATGCTGGCGCCTGCATTACCCAGTGTTGCTAACTGGGGACATGAACGCCTGGGCTCTAGGCCTATTGTGTCACTTCCTGGCGCTGTGACCTTGGTCAGCCTTCTAATGGGGACAGATGAATTTCATCCACTCACTCAACAATATTTATTGAGTGCCTACTGTGTGCCAGGCACCTATAAAGAGTGCCTGGGTGCCGGCATTGAATGAAACAGAAAAAAGTCTCCACTTGCAAGAAGCGTGGTTCTAGCAGGGAGACTAATAAGAAACAAGATAAAGTAAATAAAATTAGAAGTCATTAAAACAGAAATTCTAGATAATATGTGCTAAAAAGAAAAATCAAGCAGAGAAGGAGGACAGGAGGTAGGAGTATGTGTGTGGAAAGAAGCCCGGCTGGAATTACAGATGGGCGGCCAGGGGAGGCCTGCATGAGTGCCAGCTGGGAGACTTCAAGGAATTGAGGGTGAGCGTGAGGACATCTCAGGGAGGATGCCCCAGAGAAGGCCTAGCCCTGTGAAGGAGACCGTGCCTGGCACGTGCCCTAACAGAGTAACCAAGCCCATGAAGCTGGAGAGGGGAGGGTGAGCAGGGTAAGCTGCACCTGCCTTGAGAGGAGGCTGGCGCAACCTGGCAGAGAAGCAGGAGGTGCGTCGGGAGGAAAGCGCCGTGGGCTTATGGACTGGAACGGCAGCGGTGGCCGTGCTGAGAGGTCGGTGGGTGCAGGACATATTTCAGAAGCATCTGCTGACAAATACAATGTGGGGTAAGAGAGGAAGAGAGGGGTCAAGGAGGGCAGTGGTGTCCTCGACCTGCCCGCTGCAAGGATGAAGATACCCGGGATGGCAGCAGGGATGGGGTGGGACAGGCTAGGGGAGAAGATTCTGAGTGTGGATTGGATCTCACTGTCCTGGAGATGCTGAGTAGAGATCCAAAGTAGACCTGTGAGCCAGACCCATCTCTACAAAATGTTTTAAATAGCTGGACGTGGTGGCATGTGCCTGCAGCCCCAGCTACTCAAGTGGCTGAGGCGGGAGGATGGCTTGAGCCCAGGAGTGCAGAGCTGCAGTGGGCTGTGATTGTACCACTGCACTCCAGCCTGGGAGACAGAGTGAAGCGCTGTCTCAAAAACAACAACAAAGTAGAGATGTGGAGGAGGCAGCGGGATGCACACAGCTGTAGTTCGAGGAGGAGAGCCGAGCTGGAGACACACATCCAGGCACACTGAGTGTAGAGATGGGCTTTGGAACCATGGGATGAACAAGCTTGCTTAGGAAGTGGATGTGGACAGTGGTGAGATCTGAGAACTGAATCCCAGGGGGCTCCAATGTTCAGAAGTCAGGAAAGTTATGAGGAATCAGCAGAGGACATGGAGCAACGGTGGCCAGAGAGGAAGGGGGGATGCCAGGCCAGCACCTTCCAGGAGCCACGGGAGAATGTGTCTCGAGGGGGAGAGAATGACCACCTTGTCAGATGAGGACTGCTGAATGGGAAGGGCCCGGAGAGCAGAAGGAGGTGGTGGCAGAGTTTGAGGATGTGGGATGAGAGTGGAGGCCCCAGTGTTTGGACCATTAGGGTGAGCCAAGTGCCCTGGGAGCCCCAAGGGCGAGCCGTTCACCCACAGGGAGGGACCAGTGGCCTTTCCACCTGGACAGCATTAGATGGGCCACATGTACCCCACGGAACCACAGCAGTGAGGTGGGCAATGTGCTCACGTGCTCCTGACCTTTGGAGGGATGACAGGACAGTCTGTGTCCTTGATGAGCCAGAGCTCTGGAGGGGGAGAGTGTCTAAAAGGAATGAGACTGATGGGTGACCAGGTGTCCTTTCTCTCTCCCCGGCCGGCCATCTGCTGCCTCCCCTGGACCCCAGACTGCAGGACTGGGATCCAGACGGCTCCATTGTCTCATACCTGCAAGATGCTGCACAAGGTTCCTGGCGAGAGGAGGTCACGCAAGGCCCACACTTATTCCGGAGAACGAGCACCACGACCGAAGGGCTAGAGCCCAGTGGATCTCAGGAGTACGAGAACGTCCTGGTGTCTGTAAGCGAGCACACGCGGACAGAACAGTCCGAGGCTGAGAGCTCCCAGGCCGATAGGGACCAGAGGCAGCAAGGTCAAGGAGAGCAGGTGCAGGAGGCCAGGAACACCTTCACCCAGGTGGTGCAGGTGAGAGCCCGAGGGGAGCTGCACGCTGCTGTTCCTTCCCAGCAGCGGAAGGGACCGGGACTCCAGGGCTGCCTCTCAGACACTCCAGCCCTGAGCCGAGCATATCTCCTTCCTTTAACACTTGTGGTGCTTCCCTTTCTCTAGAAGTCAAGGGTAAGGCCCGCCTTTCTGCCTCCTGGATCCCTGCTAAGGCGCCTGTACCCGTTGGGCAGCTGCTGATCAGAGTGGCTGAGCAACTTGCTCAAGACCACAGTTTCAGAAGTGGGCTCTGAGCTAGGTCTGGCTGACTCCAAAGTTGTGGCTTTTGTTGGTTTTCTTGTTCCGTCTCGTTTTAGAAAGGGCTAGGAACCAAGCACTGGGCGCTGGGCTTACTCTCCTCCTATGGTGTCCTGTGTGATGTGCCCAAGGTGCTCTCTTTCCAGCACCTCAGGGTCCTCACTGGTAAAGGAGGGAGTGATTGGAATGTTGCTGAAGTTACTTGGCTCTGGAATTCTGTGGCTATTCAGGTGGACTCTGGATGGCGGTCACCAAGTAGAAGAGGGGCCCTGGGATAGAGAGGTCTCCTCTCCTGCTCCTGATTTCCTGGGCCTCTCCCTCTCCCGGCCCTCCCTGCTTTCTTCCACTTCCCCGGACTCCCTTTGAGTTTGCTGAACTTCATTTTGTTTGATTCATTCCCCACGCTCCGTTCCCAGCTTCCATGATGATCTACTTGTGGCCAATCTTGTTTCATCTGCACCCTCACTTTCTCCCACTGACCTATTATTTGGAAGCACATCCTGGCCATCATATTAATGGGTGTCTTTTCCATTTGTGTTCTTATAAAACATGCACCGCTGTTCTCCACATGTGCGTGTTTAGTGTGTACATGAACGACATGTTCTGTCTCTTTCTGTTTTCACGCCTCATCCAGGCATGGTGCTTCCTCCTCTCCTTTCTCTCTTTCTTTCCTTCTCTCCCTTCTTTTCCACCTGAACCTCAGACTCCAGGACTAGGGTGGCTCTGGAAGGGAGACCCTGAGCTGCCGGCCATAGAACTGCTAGGAATTCAGTCAGGTTTTATTTAGAATGCTCCCCTGCCAAGTATGTGCCCCGTGCAGAGCCAGCACCTGTGTGCACTCCTCACCACAGGTGGCCTGTGCGTTTCTTCCGTCAGGCCCTCCTGGGCACCTAGTTCTCCTGCTCCCAGAGCACACATGATCTTAACTGGGTCTCTTCTCTTGAATCCCTGGGGAAAGAGAAAGACGCCTACAGCACTTTTTCCCACTGCCTCTCTGCAGTCAGCCTTTGGTGAGGGGAACTAGAAGGACCTTCTAGATCACACATCCATCCCCCTCAATTATAAACGAGGGCACTGCGAACCAGAGAAGCCAGGGGCTTTCTCCAGAGTCACACAGTGGACCAATGTCAGGGACCAGGAGGGTCAGATCCCTCAGTTCCCAAGCCCTACATCCTCACGTCCAGCATGCACGTGCAAGGCCAGCATGCCCAGCCCAGAACTGGAGACGCTGATCGGAGGGCCTGGCAGGCTGCTGCCGGTGCCTGTCTCACAGGCCCCAAGGGCTGATAAGGAGACCCTTGAAGGTGACTGATGGTTTGCAAAGCTTATTAGTATTTCCACTGGACCTCTGAAAACAGTGACAGGGAGATAGAGAGATTGCTTGTAACTTGGGACTTGGGAGGTGGCCTGAAATGACTGTGACCCAGCTGATTTCCCTGAGGACTTAGGAGGAAATATCTGAAGTTGGACTCTTCTTGACTGGGCCAAAACCAGATGCTTCCCCATGCCTGGCTTCTTTGCACATACTTTTCCCAATCTTTCTTGTTGAAATGAGGAGCATTGTGGAGTGAAAGGCATTTGGAATGTGACTCCTCCGTTTACTTACTCCTCCACCTAGGCAGAATACTTTACTTCTGTTTCCTTTGTGTAAAACAGGAAGACGATAGAACCTCCTTGGTTAGGCTTGTGGTAAGGTGTCTCTGAATTAACGTGAAATCCACAAAGAACCATGCACTATCACAAGCATTTGCCATTATTATTCATAGTGTTGGCTATTCAAAAGCGGCATGATTGTCCCAGCAGCCTTGAGGGAGAGGAGTGGGGAGAGCACTTTAATCCCTGCTTCACAGATGAGGAAACTGAGGCACAGAGAAGGTACTCAGCCTTCCCAAGACCCCACAGTAGGTGAGCTGCGGGGTCAGTCTGCTGTGTCCCGGATCTGTGTTCTTTCTGCCTTGCTGCATTGCCACTCAGAGAGGAACAACCTGATCTAGAAAGTGAAATTTTTTCCAGCCACAGCTGCTGCGGCTGCATTTGTGAATCAGCTCTGTAAACACGAGTTTAATATGCGTGGTTCCTGTTCAGTGGGCGTTGATAGCCCAGCCCTGGAAGAGCCTCTAAGGACAGGCCTTAAATAGACACACCAGCTCCACGCTTCAGTTTCGGGAGGCTGTGCCCTGTAAAGGAAGGGTGCAAGGGCATGTGGGCTGATAGGAATTACAGACTGGCTTCCAGGTGGCCCCACCACCTGTGCTGGGCCCCTGCTGGGCTCACTTGACTGTCCTCGAGCCCATCACTCACCCTTTTGGGGCAATTTTTGAAACAGACAAGTGTCCAGGGTATTAGCTGGTCTCATCCCTACCATGCTGAGGAACATCATTCAGATGACTGCAGTAACAGCCCAAGGAGACACACAAATAGCTGGTTTCTCGGACCATATTATTTTCTGAAAGTAAGAAACTTTCCCTGGGCAGAACTCTTTCTAGTTCCTATGGGGACCGGCAGGATAGGCGAGAGGCCGAGCCCCCACTTCCAGCTCTCTTGGCAGGGCTGGGCAGGGCGGGGTTAGGCAGCAGCGGTTGTCACTCACACAGTGACTTTCACTTGTGCTTTCAGTGCTCAGGACATGGGCACCTGCCGGCTTCCTTCTAGCCCAGTTGGACAGCTCCGGCAGCTGGTTTGGGGAGCTAAAATTATAGGAGCGTGACGCCACCCGGGCCACTCAGGGCAGAGCCTGGCTGCTGGGCAGAAGGGCACTTGGGCTGGGCTGCTTCAGCCGAGAGGGCCATTCGGTGTCCTACCCAGAGAGAGAGAAACAGTGAGAAACCAAGAGAGCAAACCAGAGAGATAGGGAGGGGGAATGCAAGGGGTCCCTGGGGGACTCAGGAGTCCCAGTGGAGAATGAGAGGCGGGCCCCCCGTGGCGGTCCGGCCCCTGGCTGCTCTGGTCCCCGGAGGACCGGGCTGGTGAGGAGGCGAGGATGTGGACTTTCGTCACCCAGCTTCTGGTCACACTGGTGCTGCTGAGCTTCTTCCTGGTCAGCTGTCAGAACGTGATGCACATTGTCAGGGGGTCCCTGTGCTTCGTACTGAAGCACATCCACCAGGAGCTGGACAAGGAGCTGGGGGAGAGCGAGGGCCTCAGTGACGACGAGGAGACCATCTCCACCAGGGTGGTCCGGCGGCGGGTCTTCCTGAAGGTAACCGCCTGGCAGGAGGCCGGCAGGGCTGGCAGTGTGGGCACCGGAGGCCAGGGCTGAGGGGACGCTGCTGTGGGGAGCTCCGGACCCAGACTTGGGAGACACTGGAAGAAAAGGACCAGGAGGCCCCCTGGGATGAGGTTCTGCCCTGGGAGCCAGAGTGTGTATAGCGCCCACCAGAACCTGCCCTCTGGTGCCCAGTGCGTTGTGACAGTGACATTAAACACTCAGCTTTGGGTCTCAGGAGGCTGTGCTCGTCCTGTTTCCTTCTTTGTTTCTTTCCTCTTTCTCTCTTTTCTCTCTCTTCTCTTTTTTCTTTTGTTTTTAGAGGTGAAGTCTTGCTCTTTAGTCCAGGCCGGAGTGCAGTGGCATGGTCATGGCTCACTGTAACCTGGGCTCACTGTAAATTCCTGAGCTCGAGTGATCCTCCCACCTCAGCCTTCTGAGTAGCTGGGACTACAGGCACACACCACCATGCCTGGCTATTTTTAAAAATTTTCTGTAGAGACTGGGGCTCACTATGTTGCCCAGGTTGGTCTTGAACTCCTGGACTCAAGTGGTCCTCTGGCCTTGGCCTCCCAAAGTGCTGGGATTGCAGGCATGTGCCACCATGGGATTGCACCTGGGTTGTCCTGTTTCTGTTTCTGTCACCAACTGGCTCTGGGATTTCGGGCAAGTCACATTCTGGGTGATGCTGCCTGTCGAAGGGCTTTTCTATATTGCAAAGTGCTGTAAAAATAGGAAACAGGTGCCTCGCTTCCTCTCTCAGGCCTCCTCCGTCAGACTTGCATAATGGCCCCCATTTTGCCAGTTCCCCGGGGGGGTGTTGTGAGGGCCGAGTGCACAATTGCGAGCTTGGGCTGTTCATCTTCAAGCCTCCCAGACCCTCAGGGGCGTCGCCCACGCCCTGGGAGCCCTGGCGTGGCTCCCGCTGCATGCTGAGCCGGAGTTTCCTGCTGGAGGAGTTATTGGGCCATGGCTATTTTGGCTGCTGCTCTTTCCTCTTCCTCCACTCTTCCTCCCAGACTCCCACTCACCAATCTTGCATTTTCTCCTCTTCTCTAATTCCAGGGGAATGAGTTTCAGAATATTCCAGGGGAGCAGGTGACAGAGGAGCAGTTCACGGATGAGCAGGGCAACATTGTCACCAAGAAGGTGGGTGCAGAGTGTTGTTCCCCTCTGAGCTGGGGACAGGCAGGTGGGCTAGAAGCTAAAAGGCGGTAGAAGCCAGCAGCTTCTCCCTGCTGCCCTCACAGCGGGTGAGCACAGCCAGGCTGGCTGCCCCCGAGCCCAGGAGGGCTGGAGGGCCCAGGAGCTGGGAGCTTTGGTCATCTGCAGTCCAGACACGGTGTCCTCACAACTGCTTTGTCTGAGTCAACCTGAATAGCTTCTGCTGCTCCCTTCCAGAAGGGCCAGCCCCAAGGAAATATCCCAGACCTAGTCCCATGATGCCTAACCCTGAAAACAGCTGTTAAACAAGCAGTTTGAGCATCCCAGGCCTACCATGGGCCTCCTTAAATAAAATGGATGTGGGCAGGTGTGTCGGCTCACACCTGTGATCCCAGCACTTTGGGAGGCCAAGGCAGGAGGATCACTTGAGCCCAGGCATTTAGATCAGCCTGGGCAATATGGCAAGACTTCATCTCTAAAAAAGTTTTAAAAAAGGAAGAAAGAAATACACACACACACACACACACACAAAGTTAGCCAGGCATGGTGGCACATGCCTGTAGTCACAGCTATTCAGGAAGCTGAGGCAGGAGGATCACTTAAACCCAGCAGTTCAAGGCTACATAAGCTTTGATTGAGCCACTGCACTCCAGCCTGGGTGACAGAGTGAGACCCCATCACCATAATTAAATAATTTAAAGGAAGTGAAAACACATTGGATTGGTAGCAGATATTAATTCAGAGATATGACCTTGCCTGTCAAGTATGGGGCACAGTGCTAGCTATGGGTAAGAGAGAGGAGGAGCCAAGCAGGGTCTCGAATGTGCTTCTGCTGGGGTGCAGCTCGCATCATCCTGGAGCAAGGCTGCTTGTGCGTCTGTCTTTCCTCCTGCACTGTGAGCTGCTTGGAGGCAGGGACCGTGTCTGGCTGATGTTTCATCTCCCACTCAGACCACATGGCAGGTACAGAGTAAAGGGTTTGAATATTTGGACAGGTGAATACGGGAGTGGGTGGGCGAAAAAGAGATGCCCTCTGCCCTTAGGCGCATGGGAGTAGAATGGGGAAGAGCACAAACTTCCATCCACACCAAAAAGCAAAACAGAAGGCTGTGGGCTCAAGGGGGAGGTCACACCCAGTCACACCTTGGTCATGGAATGGCACTGCCAAGGCCCCTTCAGGGCTGTCTACCAGAGGGTTTTCCATAAAGCGATGGGGCAAAGGCTGTCCCTCTTCTTGGCCTCTCAAGGAGGGGCTCCTAGGACAAAGGCTACCTCCCCCACTCGGAGCTCATTCCTGGGACCTGCTCTTGAGGGCTTGACCAGCGTTTTTTGTTTTTGTTTTTGTTTTTTTATACAGAGTGTTGCTCTGTCGACCAGGCTAGAGTGCAGTGGTGTGGTCTAAGCTCACTGCAACCTCCACCCACCAGGTTCAAGTGATTCTCCTGCCACAGACTCCTGAGTAGCTGGGATTACAGGCGCCTGCCACCGCACCCGGCTAATTTTTATCTTTTTAGTAGAGACAGGGTTTCTCCATGTTGGTCAGGCTGGTTTCAAACTCCTGACCTCAGATGATCTGCCCATCAGCCTCCCAAAGTGCTGGGATTACAGACATGAGCCCCCGTGCCCAGCCTGACCAGCCCTTTCCTCCTTCCCTTCCTTTCCCAGATCATTCGCAAGGTGGTTCGGCAGATAGACTCGTCCAGCGCCGACGCTGCCCAGGAGCACGAGGAGGTGACTGTCACGGGGCCCCTGGAGGATCCCAGTGAGCTGGAGGTCGATATTGATTCCTTTATGAAACATGCCAAGGTACTGAGGCTCCTGCGGCCCTGGGGGACCCAGCGCCATCACTGCTGCCTCGCTCTGCCCATCTTGCCGGGCCATCTGCGTGACACCTCCCTCCACTCACCTCTTCATGAGCTCTCCCTCCAGTCTCCCTTCTCCCCTGTGGGCAGTGTGTCTGCCGCCTCCGTGTAGCCTCCTTTCGATTTTCTGCCTGTGTTCTGCCCATCTTTGCCATCTATCCTGCTTTCTGTCTCTGCTGCTCTCTGCAGGTGGAGCTGAGAGGGAGTGGCCTACAGCCGGACCTGATAGAGGGCAGGAAAGGGGCGCAGATAGTGAAGCGGGCCAGCCTGAAAAGGGGGAAACAGTGACCCCGAGCCGCTCTCCTTGGAGTAGCCTCTCGGGAGGTAACGCAGCCCTTCTCATCCCCTCTGCATGGCCTGTTCTTTGGTGGAGTGGCTGCTCCCTGTCTCACCCGATCCCCTCCCAGCCACCCCAGCATGATGTGGGACAAACAACTTGCGGCTGTGTCTCGAGGCAGAGATTCTCGCTTCCCAGCCCTACTAACAGCGGCCCTGAACCCCAGCTTCCTCATCAAGGAAACAGAGTTAATAACATCCACTTAACAGGGACCGCACGGTTTTGTAAGAATGCCTTTTGGGCTGGGCACAGTGGCTCATATCTGTAATCCCAGCATTTTGTGAGGTCGAGGTGAGAGGATTGATTGAGGCCAGGAGTTCAAGACCAGCCTGGGCAACAGAGCAAGACCCCATCTCAAAGAAAAAAGACTCTTTGAAGAGTAAAAGCACTCTGTAAATCTAAGTGGTAATATTATCTTGGAAACCAAGAAATGGGGGTCTAGAAGGTGGTGGACAGGGCACTGGAGAGGACAGGAGAGTCAGTCTGGGCTGTGATGTTTCAACATAAGAGCTCCAAGACTGAGGACTGGGCTGTCTCTTGAACCTGGAGCCCAACTACAGTTCTGACCTGGCCAAGGCTTAGCTTCTCCTTGGTGTTTTATGAAACATGTTGCTCCCTTGCTTTCTAGGAAAGGGCTGAGCTGACAGGCCTAAGGGGTGGACGATATGCTTTCTGCAAGTCAGGAGACCATCAGGGTTGGGGCCTGGGCCATGGTGCATGTGTGTGAGCACGGGGCAGTGTGGCCACGGAGCAGGGGTGTGCCGTGCCGTGAGGGAGGGATGTGAAGACGCTGCACGACTGCGACCGTCTCCAGCAGGTGTGTGCGGTGCTGGGGGCTTCAGGGGCCGGCTCTGATCTCCATCCTCCCTGGGGCATCCTGTACTGAGCTGCCCCGAGGCCCTTCATGCTGCCCAGCTCGGGGCAGCTCAGTACAGGATACCTCGGGGTGGGAGTCAGCAGGAGGTGAGGGGGCATGGTGGCCCCAGTGCAGCACTAACCGGGTCATTACCATTCACACCCCAGGGCCTGACTCTGGGGCCGTGCAGCAAGGAGGCTCTGTCTTTCCAAAGCTTTCGGCAAAAATCAGGGCCTGCTGCCTCCTGAGCCACCAAAAGTGCTGACTCTGGGCTTCCCGATATATCTCAGCACTTGGGCAAAAAAGAGGACTGGCAGATCCAGTTATAGGATAAAATTAGACCTGACATCTCAGCAGCTTAAGGAGGTCACCGTGTTAACCCCTGCACTGCCAGGGGTCCCTCTAGGCTGCTGGTTTAGAAGACTCTGAGTAGCTGCTGTTGGGTCCTGGAAAGAACCCAAAGATGCAAATAATGTTTAAAAGCAGCAAACAGAAGGGAAAAGTACACTCTTCTGACTTGTTTTTCTTATGGTAGCAGTGGCAGCTGTGGCTTTAAATTTCTGTTTGGCTCAGGTTCTATGGATGCTCCTGAGCGGAAGAGAGGCAGGCGGGAGAGAGGCAGCCCAAAAGCCAGGCTAGGGGGAAGGAGGGAGCCTTGAATTTCATTTTAATTTGCTATAAATGATCTGCAATGTGGCTGAAGCCCCCACCCCGGTGATTAAGGACCAGACCACACTAGCGTGGGTGTCAGAAACACGGAGCAGCCCGGCTCTGGGACAGCACTTGGCCCTCTGTCAGTGACAGGCACGGGACAAGTGTGACAGTGGCGGCGGGGGAAGGGGGCGAGGAGGGGCCAGAGCAGTGGCAAGGGAGAGGCGGAGAAAAGCTCCTGCTGAAGTCCCAGAGGGTTAGGGGACAGCATTAAATGCCCTACCCTCCCAACCAGGGCTAAGGCTACAGAGAAGACGGTTGAGGGCCCGAAGGCTTTCTAATTTACTACCCCCACCCCCGACAAGCATGTACAGTTGATCCTCATCATTCACGGATTCGGCATTTGCGAATTCGCCTACTCATTAACATTTATCTGTAGCCCCAAAGCTGACA
The DNA here is from genome assembly GCF_002776525.5 of Piliocolobus tephrosceles. Taxonomy (NCBI): domain Eukaryota; kingdom Metazoa; phylum Chordata; class Mammalia; order Primates; family Cercopithecidae; genus Piliocolobus; species Piliocolobus tephrosceles. The sequence continues at coordinate 40,027,244 of NC_045440.1, read as the reverse complement.
CTCACCGTGCTTTTGCTCATTCATGGGCATGCACACAGGGGCAAAAAGTTTGAGTCGCCCAACATGTGCAATCCCAGCTGAGGATGGACAAAGCCACACTCTGCCTCGGTGCTTCATACTATAAATAAGTGTCCTCCTCACAGCCTGTGCAGTGCCACATTTTTCGAATTTTTGGTTTCATTGTTTAGAATGGCCCCTGAGGGAAGTGCTATCTGGTGTGAAGTGCAAGAAGGCTGGGATGTTCCTTAAGGAGAGAACGGACATCAGATAAGCTCTGCTCAGGGATGAGTTAGAGCGCCTGTGCTGGTGAAGTCAGTATTAATGAGTCAACCCTATATATTACATAAGGTGTCTTGAAACAGAAACGCACCTAAGACAAAGTTATGTATTCATCAGTTGACCAAAATATTGTGGCCAGAGGCTCGCAGGAGCCTAACCTTGTATTTCCCTTAGGAGCAGTGGTTCAGTATTCGCTAATTCCATGTTCACAGCGACTTATTTATTTATTTATTTATATTTTAAGAGGGAGTCTCACTCTGTCGCCCAGGCTGGAGTGCAGTGGCACTATCTTGGCTCACTGCAACCTCCGTCTCCCAGGTTCAAGTGATCCTCCTGCCTCAGCCTCCTGAGTAGCTGGGATTACAGGCATGTGCTACCACCCTTGGCTAATTTTTGTATTTTTAGTAGAGACGGAGTTTCACCATGTTGGCCAGGCTGGTCTCAAACTCCTCACCTCAAGTAACCCGCCCTCCTCAGCCTCCCAAAGCGCTGGGATTACAGGCGTGAGCCACTGTATGTAGCCTCAAACAGCGACTAATTTATGCAACAGAGCTATTGCAAATGACTAGAATGGGCTGTATTTGTTTCAAAGAGTGAAAGCTGGAGCTTGTGAGTCTAGAATTAAGGCCTCTTCCTCCTGCTTCCAGGTTGTATGGCCTTAAGTCATTTAACAGCCCTGAGCTTCAGTCTCCTCAAGGGAGGATGAAAATAGTCCCTTTCGATGTGTTACACTTCAAGAAAAAGGTTTAAAATAATAATGGTAACTGTGAGCACTGACGTGAAGAGAGTAAGAACGAATGTATATGCTCTGGGACTCGAATAATTGCAGGTCTTGTTTGTAGTGTGACTCAGAGCAAGTCAAATGACCTCCCTAAGCCTCAGGTTCCTTAGCCATAAAATAGCAATAATGCCAGCATTTCCCTTGTAGGATGGTTATGATGGTTGCTGAGTTTATGTTTGTGAAAGGGCTGTCTAGGGCCGGGCATAGTGACTCATGCCTGTAATCCCAGCACTTTGGGAGGCTGAGGCAGGAGGACCACTTGAGATGAGCCTGGGCAATGTGGTAGGACCCTGTCTCTAAAAAAAATTTTAAAATTAGCTGGCCATGGTGGCATACACCTGTAGTTCCAGCCTCTTGGGAAGCTGAGGTGGGAGGATCGCTTGAGCCCAGGAGTTCAAGGCTGCAGTGAGCTATGATCGTACCACTGCAATCTAGCCTGGACAGCAGAGCAAGACTCTGTCTCTAAATGAAATAAAAGTAAAGAATGAAAGAGACTCTTTTCTAACCTTTTGAAAGGTGAGGGGACCCAGGAGAAGAGGCCAGAACAATGCAGGAGTCCTGAGCAGAGTGAGGTGACCTAGATCCTCATCCCGCCCCTGTTCTTGCCACTGCGCCTTCAGAGTCTCAGTTTACCAAGGGATGAAATGGGCAGTCATGCCAGCATGAACTCTGAGGTCTGAACTTTCTCTTCTGCTCAGTGCCTAGGCAGTAAAGTAGATGGGAGATCCTAGACTATCTTTCCTAGGCCGCACATTCCATGATGGTCTCTTATTTGAGGAGTGCTTCCCCCTGGGGCCGGCACCGTGGGGAGCACCAGGAGGCTGTTCTTGCCCTTGGTGTTTCTAATCCAACCAGGGAAATACGCAGACATCAAAAAGCACAGACGGACAGAGACGGTAACATTTCTAGAGAGCCAAGTAATTGTTCACATTTATACAATGCTAAGCACCTATGTGTCTTAGCTTTTTTAAACATCACACCTCTCTAATGGGTAGGTCCTGTTACTGCCCTCATTTTACAGCAGAGAAAACTGAGTCACAGAGCGGGTAAGGCACTTGACTGAGGTCAGGCGGCACGGGACTTGAACCCGGGTGGTCTGGCTCCAGAGTTCATGTTCTTACCCATTCGACTCTGCCATCTCCCGATCAGAAAAGGCAGCCTCTTTTTTTTTTTTTTTTTTTTTTTTTTTGTATTTTTACAAAATACAAAAGGGAGAGCTTCCAGAGTGGAGAGGGGCCTGCTCCAAGGATCAGGAAGGTTTTGTGGGGTGGAAATGTTGAGGGCGGCAGGCAGAACCTCTGCAGAAAGGAGAGTGGAAGGCAGCCTTGACAGGAGAAGCGTGACCAAAGGCAGAGAACAGGAGGGTAGAGGATGTTCAGAGGCTTAGAGGAGACAGTCAGGCTTGACTGATGTGATGGCCCGGCAGTGATGAAAGCATCTTCCCTCTACGGTGACAGCACTGTCCACCCACTGTGGTTTTACAGTTCTACAGCAGCCCCTGGCAAGGAACCCGGCACCACCCTCCCATCCCTGGGGAACCACCCAAGAGCTGAGTTCTCCCTGCTCCCTTCCAACACTCCTCCCCAACACCTTCACCCGGAGAACCCAAGACAGCAGCATGTCTGGGGATGGCACCACCTGGGGATGAGCTCCTGCCCCCCGTGTCACTTCCTGCCCTGCCCAAGAGATTGTCACCTCCTCCCTGTTGAAGCATCCTCCTTTCCCCAGTGGTCCCAGGGTCCCTGCAGATAGAACATGAGTGGCTGGTCTTGAAAACATGGAGTTTTCATCCCAGGTTGGAGGCTGGAGGCCCCATGGGGACAGGAGAGGTTTCTCACTGTGAATCCCAGGCTGAAGAATGTAGGCTTAGCTCCTCCAGCAAATCTGCTCTTCTCCAGCCTAGGACTCAATACAGGAGGAGGAGAGGAGGATGCATCTCCTTTTCAGAGATCTTGTCCATCTGAGGGGAATGGGGAGAGCAGCCAGAGGCAGCGGTCAGGAAGAACTGTGGACCAGAGCTGAAGGGGAGCTGTCACCCTTGAAGCATGAGCTCCCAAAGCCAGGGCGCACGTCCGCACCATCCCTGGGTCCCCAAGGCTGGCGCATGGCAGACATCAGTGCATGTTGGCAGAGCTGAACTGAGAAAGTGAAGGCGTCACCTAGCCTCACCTAGCCCCTTCTTGGCACAAGCCCTGGTTCAAGAAAAATGGCCCTTCCTAAGTACAAGGATCTGCTGGGAGGATGTCTCCCCAGGTGACCACATAGGCACAGGGGCCTCTGCTCCTCTCCCAGGACACGGAGCACAGCACTCTCCTTGGCCCATACAGAGAGGCATCCTGGCGTGCTTGAGCACTCAGAAGGAATTCATGAGGCCTGGGTGGCGGCTCTGAGGAACAGCCTCTGCGTAGGGAGCAAGAGAAGGAGGGCAGCATCTCAGGAGGTTGGGCCTGCAAGAGCAGCGCCCTCTGCACGTCGCCTTGCCTGGGGAGACTGTTTTTCCTGAGTCAGATTCAGCCTGAGCTGCCAGCACAAAACTCTGTGTGTAGGGTTTTTGCTGGACGTTGCCCTTTTGCATTCTAAGTGACCCCTTCTCTCTTTGTGTCTCCCAGGATCACACCTCGACACCCAACCCCTGAACCCCACACACTCTGCCATGCACACAGGAGGAGAGCTGGACCTGAGGGCCACCGCAGCGGTGCACACGTTCCTCTGGGCTGACGGCATGACCTCTGTAAGGGACTCCCGCTAGTCCCCTCTACGCATGAATGACTGACTGTAGACGCATGACCTCCAGGCTTCAATCCTGCCTCTTGCAATGACAGCTGATCTGTCGGAACCAGGACACAAAAGGAGCAAGAAGCGGGGAGAGAGAGGGATAGAAAACAGGCGCGGGAGAACGTGTGAACGCAAAAGTGAATGAGGGCTTTTTGTGGCTGGGGATGGGTTTTGGTTTTGGGGTTTTTTTTTTTTTTAGTTGTTTTGACTTCGTACAGGGTACTTTTTCCCGACCTCATCTGTCAGAAATCCATGTGGGCTTCCTGGAAAGAAAAAGAAAGAAAGAAAGAAAGAAAGAAAGAAAGAAAACTAGGCATGAAATCAGTTTAGCCACCTTAATCTTAAGCCATGTCTTCATCTGTCCACCCTCCCCAACCCAACCCAACCCACACATCTCCATTCCACTTGTGACATCTCCTCCACTCCCTAGTGACGCTCCTCCCAGATCGCTCTACATGACATTCAGGACACACACACACACACACCACTCGCCTCCACTGAATCTACACACAGATTTTACTGTGACTTCTGAAGCTGTATAGACTCTGCTGTGGATAAACTGGAATTTTTTATGTTGTCTCTCTCTCTCTCTCTCTGCCAATTTCAGTACAAGTCATCTTCCAACGGAAAATCATTACCTTGAGAGTGCATTCGGGGTTCCTTGTGTTAGGGACTTAAGAATCTGAGGCGAGGACTCCCAGGCTTACCTGTAGGGCTCAAAGGGAGCCAGGACCCCATCTGAAAGGGTCTCCTCTCTCAGTCGGGGGACGGGCCGGTGGCTGACCCAGGATTGCACCAGCATGTCCATAGAGAAGAGGTTTTCTATATCTTCAAGCACTATATCATAGTCCGTGTTCAAAGTGTAAACTGTACAGTAATCAGCCTTGTGTATATGAAAAACAATAAATACTATGCAAACCAATAGAAACATTTAGCAGTATGTACAGAGCCTGACAGCACAGCTCCTGAGGACTTCTGTGGCTTCAGGAGAAGGAGCTGTGGCCTGCCTTTCAGTGAAAGAGGAAGGAAAGGAGTAGGGCTAGTGAATGTATCTGCTAGTTCTTAGAAGTTAGGACCACCCAAGGTCTCCCAGAGTGAACTTGGTGCTCTAAGTCCAGGCAGCCTGCAGGCTGGGGGCCCTGAGTGCAGGTGCCAGGCTCGAGGCTGTTCCCTGTCTGCCTCGGTGCCCCCCCTCTGCCCAGCCTCTGTGGCCTCTTGGAGAGGCCAGCCAGGGGGCTCCCTGGATCGCATGACCAGTGGTAGCAGAGTCGGTGGCAGAGAGCCTGGACGCCAAGAGGCCGGGGCCAGGCTCTGGGTCAGGGCAGAAAGGAGACAAGACAGCTGGCAGTTCCTCGCCTCGGTGCCATCAGGGAGGAGCCTTAAGTTCCACTAGAGCCTCCGGCCCAGGGAGGCCCCAATCAGCACAATCCCTGCCCGCCCTCGCGGCGGGCGCCCCCAGGGCCAGGAGAGAGAGACAGGGCTGGCTCCTCTCGACCCCGGAGCCGCGGTGTGGACGGCCTGGCCCCGTCCGCCCAGCCGCTCTGCGGGAGTGTCCTCGGGACACACTTAAACCTTCCAAGTAGCACAGAAGCCCCCTCCACGTCAGAGGCCCCCTGGCCGCGGGGCCTGTGAGCGGAGAGGGGCCCTGCCTCCCCTACAAGTCCGCCCTGATGCACCCAGGGCCGAGCAGGCCCCGGGGCGGCCGAGGCACCTTGTCGGCCGGGGGCGGGGCTGCTTTTGCTTCCTTAGAGAGGCGGGCAGGGAGAGGAAGCTCTAGCTCCGGGCCTCCGTTTCCCCGAGGCTGCCTCTGAAGAGCTGCAGGGCGAGCCCGGATGGCTGCCGTCGCCGCCAGAGGCCACCCTGGCCCGGCCTCCAGGGCGCAGAGGCGCCCCCATCCATCCCCCTATCCCGGGGGCCACGGTAGGGGGGTCGCGCAGCACGGCTGGGACCGATTCGATGACGGCCCAAGGAAGCTGGGCGCAGGGCTCGCCTCCCCCGCCTCGATCCTGCACCTTCCTCTCCCAGGTCGCCGCTGCAGCCAACCCAGTAGCCCCCTTAGCGCCCCCGCGGGCCCCGCGGCTCCAGGCTCCGCTTTGGCACCTCTGCTCCAGCTGGCATGGCTGCACGCTCCGGCTGCTAGTAGGAGCCGTTAGGGGAGGAGTTTGGGGTCTCCACACGATGCCTAGAGAATGCTGCAGTCTGCACATTAGACGCTTTTTAGAAGTTTTGAAATTACCTTGATTTTTTTAATTGTTATGAAAATGGATCTTTTCTTGACTCTCCCACATGCTCTGTTAGGGGAGAGAATCCCCTACCCTACTCTGATGTATAGACCATTCTCCCTACACCAGCCGAACCAATGTCAAAATTAATAAAGAAATGGACTAATGACACAGGGCTCTCTCTCTCCTTCCCACTCGTCTTTGGGGGGTAAGGGGTGCTGAGGCCAGCCTAAAGCCTAGGTTGGGATGTGAAGGAATCTGTGGGTGGGGCTCAGGTCCCAGAGAGCCTGCCAATGCCGGGTCCTCCCAGAAGCCTGGACAATCCCTTAATCAGGACCCCTGACCTGGGAGAGGCCTCCAGAGAGGTGGCAGAGTAGATTTCTATTCCACCTGATAGCTCCCATGAGATGGGGAGAAGCTGGGGGTCGGGGGAGGGGGCACCACAACTCACTAAGATTCTTGGCCAGGCCCCCAGCTGGCATGCACTGAGGGGGCTCCCCGGCGTTCCCTAGGAAGGCATCTGGCCCCAGTACTCAATGCCATTCAAAGTTCAAGAACTCGTTCTTGCTATAGGGAAAAAATTGCCCTGTTTCTAACTAGTTGCTAACACTTCCTGCAAGGCTGGTCACCAAGCTGACCTCAGTTTCCTCATCTGTCTAATGGAAGAATGGATTAGGTGGTTGCTAAAGTCTCTTCGGTTTCTCATCCTAGGGGCGCCAGACACCAATGCTTTTGTCAGGCTTGGCATTAATTAAGAATCAAATCATTGGCTGTGGCTTTCCTGCCACATAAATTCCCCATCATGAGGGGGTGACGGAGTCAGAATCCCAAGGCCCCTGGAGCACCCCAGTCCCACCCCACTCCAAGCCTCTCTCCTGGAATCGGAAAGGCCATCCAGGCCAGTGGGCAACCGCAGCAGGTCATCTGCAGCACCCAGGGGGCTTTTCAAAACGCAGTTTCAGAATCACAGTTGCCTGGGTGGGATTGGGTGGTGACGCTGAGAACCAGAACCAGGTCTATCAGATGGCTGCGGCATGCAGCCTGGTGGCAAAGCCATCTCAGACAAAGACATAGCTCTTTTCCCTTTAAACCAAATTTGTAGAGAATCATTCCACACCCTTTGTGAGGTCTTTCTTGCATAACCTAAATCTTTATGCTACAGAGGGTCAGCTTCTGCATGAGAAGGAAGCTCGCCCTGAGCCCTGGGGTCCTCTGCTCCCCACTGAAAACCAAGATGGCCTGGAAACCCAGGAGAAGCTCAGTGAAGCAGTGCCTCTCGTCTCCCACCTACCAGGGCGGCCTCTGGGGAGTGAGAGATCAAGCCCTGCAGAGCTCATGCCTGGTCAGGAAGGGCTCTGGGGCCACCAGGCACAGAGATGAGCAGAAGTCCATCTGTCTGGCAGTCACAATCTTTCCTAGCATTTCACATGTTCCGGCCAGTGGCATGCTAGTTTCCATTTGTAGAGAAAAACTGCAGGGAAGAATCCCGCCCGGTCCAGAAATCACCCATATACCTGGAACGTGGGCTCCAACTCCTCTATACCTTGGTTTCCCTGTTTGTAAAATGAGAGTTTCCCTCAATAAAGCCTTGTACATTATAAAAATTTATTCGAGAAAAAAAAAAAAAAAAAGCATATGCATGCTCTGTGATTCAGCCCAGTCCTGTGCATCAACTACTAACTGAGCACCGACAGAGTGCCTGGCACTGGGCTCCACCACCCTCTCAGCCATCAGGGATTTCAAACCTGGGCACCACACCAGACAGAGCATGGCCATTGCTCCAGCCGAGGCACAAATGAGGAAGAGATTCTGATAGGGAGTTCAGGGAAGGCCGACCAGAGGTGGAGGCAAGAACACGCGTGCAGGGTGGCCCTCTCTTCAGCCTCCTGCAGCTGGAGGAGGCACACCCTGGCACTGTCAGGGCTGCCCATGCCCCACCCTGCCTTCTGCCCAGCAGGCTCCCACCCTAGGCTCTCAAGCCAGCCACAGGGACTTGCATCCCCCAGAAAGCAATGCCACTCGGCCTCTTACCCCATCCCCACACTTACTCAATCTTAAGCCACTTACCCCATCCCCCCATGAGGAAGGGAAGGAAGAGGCTGTGTTCTCCTGTGGAGCTTGGACATCTGCACATAAAGGGGCCGGCGCAGCTGTGGACAGTGGCCTCAGAGTTCAGCCTTATCTCCCCCAGGGAAACAGCTGCTTGGGAGCCTCCAGGGGCCCCCAGACACTCACCTTTTCCTAGATGCTAGACTTGCGGGGAGCAGATGGACCCTCTGGCGATGAGCAGGGCTTCTAGAGCTAATTCGCTCTCTGTCTTTCTCACACACACGCGCGCGCACGCACACACACACACACACACACACACACACACACACACACCCTGGCTGATTTTACAGTCAATCTTTCAAAGTGCAATTTGTCTAGGAAAAGCCAATGTGAGGCCGGTGTGTGCCCCGACCAATGGTGGCGCGGCTCCGGCGGCTCAGCCAGTCTCGGGCCTGTATTCTAATAGGCCGTATCTTTATCAGGGAAATGTTCCTTCTCTGAACTTAAAACTTCTCATGTAGGGTCTCCAGACTCAGAGGCAGAAAGGGGGTCTGAGCTGAGGCGTAGGGGGCCACCCCGTCCAGCCAGGGCAAGGAGAGAGGCCAGGAGCCCTGCGGAGGCCTCCCACCTGCCCCAAGCACCTGACTTCCCAGCAGCTGACCTGGTGCCGGTGCCTGGGCCAGGGCCTGGCCCAGGCCTTAGGTGGGAGGCAGTCAGGGGCTCAGAGCTGGTCCTGACCCTCCAGGCCTGCCATGAGATTTGGGGCTAGAGTGTGGGCTCTTGGGTTTTAGGGGCCTGGAGAAGCCTTCCCTGTCCCGACTGGGAGATCATGGAGTCCAACCTGCAGGGGACGTTCCTGCTGAACAACACGCCGCTGGCTCAGTTTCCGGAGATGAAGGCCCCTGTGTGCCAGTACTCAGTGCAGAACTCCTTCTACAAGCTCAGCCCCCCGGGGCTGGGCCCCCAGCTGGCCGCGGGGACCCCCCACGGGATCACGGACATCCTGAGCAGACCCTTGGCTGCACCGAACAGCAGCCTCCTCTCCGGCTACTCCCACGTGGCAGGCTTCGGGGGGCTCAGCTCTCAGGGGGTCTACTACAGCCCCCAGGTAGGAAATTTTTCCAAGGCTGGGAACGAGTACCCCACCCGGACCCGGAACTGCTGGGCGGACACGGGCCAGGACTGGCGAGGCAGTCGGCAGTGCAGCAACAGTGAGTACGGGGCCTCCCCAGCCACTTACCCGCACCCACCAGGCTCCGGGGGGCAGAGAACGAGGAGGGGCCTCCTCCTGGGCACCCCGCACCACTGCCTTCTCCCCCAGCCACCATTAACCCCTGGACTCGTGGCCTCAGCTCAGTGCAGGCTGAGTTCCACCGGCTCTTCCTTCCCATCCAGCAGTGCTTGGACACAGGTGTCTGAGCCACCCCCCTCACCTGCTGCCACCTTAGCTGCCCTCCTAGGGCCCCCGGCAGTTCCAGATCTAGAGAAGGCCCCATAGCCCACACCTGCAGGGTCCAGCAGGCGGCCCAGCCTTGCTTCTGCAGCCCGGGGCGCATGCATCCACTTCTTCACCCAAAGCAGGCAAATGCTACCCTGTGAGGAAGACGTCCCAGCTTACCTTCCCAGACAGCCCTGGCATCACTCAGGGGTGCAGAACGCACCCTGACCCTATCCGGGCCCAGCCTTTGAGCCAGGGGGCTGATGCCCACCACATCCTCTGGTTTCTAGCAACAGCAGCCGCACCAAGTAGCCTGTCTCCAGGAGTTGCTGCTAAGCCCAGCTGAATTTGGTCCTGGCTGTGGGGAAGCAGAGGGCCTCTTCTCAGCCCACCCATCCCTCAGCCAAGGTTTTCAGAGGGTGGGCCTGTGATGCCATTCAGGGTTACTGGAGGAGGTGGCAGGGCGTGCCCGGGCAGGTGAGGCTCCACTGGGAGGCAGGGAGGTGAGAGTTTTTGGAACCTTCCCTGTGCCACTGAAGCCCTGCCCACGTCAGGCAGGGGCCTCCACTTCTGTCTGATCTCTGGGCTCCCCCGCGCCCATAGGGGCTTGGGGCCAACCTAGGAATCCCCAAAAGCACACCTGTCCCCCCATTTGCTACTCTGCCTTGCCAGTCACACTGCCTGACAGCCACCCCTCCATGGGCTGCCACCCATCCCTGTGCCCCTGTAGGTGAAGGCCTCCTCTCTCGGATCCTGTTTTAGGCTTGGCTTCGGGGGCGCTTTAAGCCTCAGCTGGCTCTCTCTTCCCTCCATCTCCCCCTCCCCTCTCCACAACGCACACACTACCTCTTCCGTCCTGAATGCAGGTACACACACAGGACACAGCCAAGAAAATCGGTGGCTAATGAAGGCAAAGGCAGACAGACTTGAAGATGATCTCTCAGGAGGGCCCTTTCCTCTCTCTGTGCCTCAGTTTCCTCACCTGTAGACTGAGCTGTCAGACTGCACAGAACGAGGCCTGACACGTGGGAATTCTGACTCCCCTGAGCCCACTTTCCACAACTCCTTCCCCCGCCGGCTGCCCTGGCCAGGCTGGAGGTCTCTGGCCTCTGTTCCAGGCTCTCTAGGGTGGTTTAAGCCACATAATTTCCAGGCCTGGTGACATGGGGAAGTAGAGCTTGGGGCTTGAGGTTCCCCCTCCCTGGTTTCCTGGAGACCTGGGAAGTTGGGTCTCAAGAGCAAGGAAGTTGGCAGAAGCCAGGGGTGGAGGGAATTCACAGGCCCCGGTCCCTAATTATAGGAGAAGGGTGACCTGAAGGGACGTCCCTGGGACAGAGAGGGAACTCCTGCTGCCCCTCAGGAGCAGGCAACATCAGTGAGTATTGAGAAATTTAGACAGAGAGGCATGAGGCTCTGCTGCCCCTCAGTCCCCTTACCCTAGGGTAGCTGCCCTCTCGGAGCCCTGTTCACCCAGGCGGGGCAGAGGTCACAGCCACTGTTCTCCAATATCAAGAATGCTGCTCAGGGGAAAGGAATCTTGGTGCTCTGGCAACCTCTGCAGGAAGGAGAGGACGGGCATGGTTGTTGCCCTGACAGTCGTGCCTAGCCTCAGGGTCCCCACTTACTCTACTAACCCCACACTTCCTTCCTCCTGCCAGCCCCAGATCCCCTGAGTGACAGCATACACAAGAAGAAGCACACCCGGCCCACCTTCACGGGGCACCAGATCTTTGCCCTGGAGAAAACCTTTGAGCAGACCAAGTACTTGGCTGGCCCAGAGAGGGCGCGGCTGGCATACTCCCTGGGCATGACTGAATCGCAGGTCAAGGTAAGTCTGTGCGGGAGATGGCGCCTGCCCTGCAGGGAGGAGCCTGCTGGACAGGACGGCACTGCGCTGGAGAGAGGTGCCCACACAACGCAGCCCCCCAGAGCACAGCTGTACTGGTGTCTGGGCACTGCCTGCCTGCCTAACCCTGGAGCCTGTGGTAATTAACCATAGCCAGGAAAAGGCCATCATCCACTGAGCCCCATTCTCAGAGCCTTATGTGCGGCACCTCATTTCATCATCTCAGCAACCCGGGGAGACGGTATTATTACCCATTTCGCAGATGAAGGTCAGTGTCTCCCGGCTCGGAGAGCTGGGAGAGCTGGCAGAGCTGGGATTCAACCCCAGAGGTGGGGGACCCCAACCTCAGGCTTTCCCTCTCCCCCCGTATTTGGCCAAAAATTCCAAGCACTGCCGGCAGCCTCTGGCCCAGATTCATGCTTGATGCCTGGAGCAAAAGGAGCTGACCTCAGTTTACCAATCTTTAAGATGAAGACAACGCCTCCTCCTACTAAGCAGGATCGGATGGGCTATAAGGGGCCTGGAGCCTTGTCGCCCACGCCAGGGCTAGGGAAGGTGAGCCCAGGCTCTCCCACTCCACACGCAGGGGCCGCAAATGTCCCCTAAATAGACCTGGGGAAACCTGTTTCTACCGCCTCAGAGTCTGGGGGCAACTTTCCCCACTTTAATGCTAGATCTCTCTTGGGACTTTGAGATGGGGCACCGAAGCTCAAGAAAGCTGGGAACTGTGCAGGAACTGCTGGCTCAGTGACTCGGCGACGGGCCTAAGGATGCAGCACGGGCAGCTGACACCTGGGTCTGGGCTTTGCTCAGGGCCCTGGGGCCTCCAAGCTCCCACCCGCTGAGCCCTCCTCATCAGCCGCTCAACTGCCCTGGGGCGAGAGCTGGGGGGAAGAGGCAGACTCCTGTGCATGTCTTTCTGCTTCTGGGGTGCATTCCTGCACTCTTCAACTATCCCAGGGAATGGACCAACGTTACTTTTCTAACCAGGGGAACAATTATTTATGAAGTAGGGTGAGAGTCTATAAAGCCCAGAGGAGGGACTGCTCATAAGCACCTTCCAATGAGTACCGGGGCTAAGCCTTCCACCCCCTCGCTCCTCATCTTCCACCTAGAGCCCAGGCGGAGGAGGTGGAGGAGGAGGAGGAGGAGGCCCGGCAACAGGGGGAAGTTGGGGAAGGGGAGAGGAGGGCTGCTGCCCTCACGTTTTTAAATTTTATTGTCCTTCCCCAACAGAAACGTGAATGTGACAATCACTCCGTTGTTGAACCATTTGTTTAGCTGTAGCAGGATGGCTGTTCCCGCGTCCCGTGCGCGCCGTGCCCCTGTGCCCTTCACAGTCTTTCTCATCGCAGGTGTGGTTCCAGAACCGCAGGACCAAGTGGCGGAAGAAGAGCGCCCTGGAACCCTCGTCCTCCACGCCCCGGGCCCCGGGCGGCGCGGGCGCGGGCTCAGGCGGGGACCGTGCACCCTCGGAGAACGAGGACGACGAGTACAACAAGCCGCTGGACCCTGACTCGGACGACGAGAAGATCCGCCTGCTGCTGCGCAAGCACCGCGCCGCCTTCTCGGTGCTCAGCCTGGGAGCGCACAGCGTCTGACGCCCGCCGTCCAGGCCCGGGATCCTGGCTGCAGCCCTCGGGGGAACGCCGAGGAGCCTACCTTCCCCTCCCCTTCCCCACGCTGCTGGAGGCGCAGGGACTGAGTCTTCTGATGAGGAGCGCGTGGAGGAGGTGGAGGAGGAGCGGCAGGTGCAGGGGAGGAGGCGGAAGAAGAGGAGGGGAGGCGGGAGAGGAGGAGGAAAAGGAGGGAAAGGGGACAGGCATCCTAGCTAAGGGAGGAGGAGGCCAAGAGGGAGGCACAGCACTCCTGAGACCTGGAAGCCGCTGCCCCTTGCACCTCCGCGGGCCTCGCCTGCCACTTCTGCAGATTCACAAGTGGACAGAGGACTAAAATGACCAGGCTCTGCAGCCAGAAAACTGGCTGTGGGGTCCCAGACATGCCACTGTGATCCAACTTTTGTGGGGGTGGGGGGCAGGACATCCCGGGAAGGGAGGCAGCTGGCTGGGGAGCCAGAAGACCAGAGTCTTGGGCCCCAAGCCAGCTGCTGGCTGCAGAAGAAAAGACAGGTGAGTGGCCAGGTGCACTCCTCAGACCTGTGCACAGGAAGGATCCCACTGGAGGGGCCAGAGTTGAGCACCTAATCCAGGCTGCAGGAATCTGCCTCCAGGAGGGGAAGTGGGACATCCCAGTGAAGAATAAACGCCCCTGACACTCCAGAATGATGGCCCCTGAGCTGCGGAAATCCCCTTGACCTCCTTTCTCCGATTTACCCTCAGGGTCAATACCTCTGAGACCGAAAGACACGGAAAATCCCAGACAACCGGGAAAAGGGGAGGGTGCAGGGAGAAGTGAGGCGGGGACGGTGTACCCAAGGGCTGCCCACCTGGGCATCATTTGGTGCTGATATAAGGACAGGCCCACCCAGAGAGAAGGAGCATCCCATCTGGGGAGGAAAGGAAGGGCTGGGAACAGCATCCCTCCAACAAGGCAGGAAAGGAGAAGGAGAGCCCCTCCAGCTGGGTGAAGGATGCCAGGGAGGGGCTGAACCACGGCCTGCTGGGAATCATGGCCCTTCCTTTCCTGGGACAATCTTGCTGTCTGGCACTGGAGCTGGTGCTGACAGGGACGCTGGGCAACAGAGTGGTATTTTTCACCCAGGTGATCTGAGCTGCTGGCAGGTAGGGGGTGGGCTGGGGGAGGCGGGTGGGGACTGGTGGTAGAGGAATGCAGCCCAGAAGGGACTGAGCACTTGCCCATCCTTGCTGGCTTTCAAAAAATAAACAGTAAAAATAAAAGTCCCATGAACCTTATGGCTCCTGTACTTCTGTGAAAGGGACGAGTGGCAGGAAACTGGCTGTGAGGTCCCAGACTTGCCAGCTGTGGGGCCTTCCCCGAGGGCCATTGTCTAGTCTCGTGGGGACATTCGTGCTCTGACAGATTGCACAACGCAGGTTGTTTGCAACCTCACTGGTAGATGCCAGACACTGTCCCCAGGTGCTGAGAAACCCAAGATGAATTTTGTGGGGTCCCTGATCTCCAGGAATTTATAGCCTAGTGGGGAAAATGATCTGTGTGGATAATTGGGTATCATAAGAAAAATAAGGAGGCAGAGACTGGAAGAGCTAACTTTAACAGAACACCTGCTAATTTCTCCCCTGTAGAATGTCTGGATTATCAGTGACCCCACAAGAAAACTAGGCAGTAGGTATCATCTTCAATGCATGGAGGAGAAAACCAAATCTCAGAAAGTTCCTAAACCAAGTCACAGAAGTGGGAAGAGGCAACCTCAGAGTAGATCCCAAGGCCCTTTCAGCCACTTCCTTGGGTTGTGAAGAGCATCCTTCAAAACCTTTTCTGTCAAATGAGAGGCTAGAACCAAAAGTAGTTTAAGGCCCTCCAACTTCAACAATCTATGCAACTAGCAACTAGGCTTGACCCCTTTGCTCTCCCAAGAAGTCCATCGTCCATCCTTGGATCCCCAGGACAGGTGAACCTGGCTCTGGAACCAGCCTGAGAGGGGATGAGGGTGGAGGAAGACCTTAGCTGGGAGCATCTCAGAAAGTGGCGCACCCACCTTTCCTAAGACCCTTGGTGGAACCGGAGGACAGTGGGGAACGTGACCAGAAAATGCAGAATGTGTGCAAACTTCCACCTTCCATCTGTGAAGATGCCCAAGCTCAGGTGTCGGTCTCTCCCCTCGGAAAGCGGAAAGGAGAAAAGAAGGGAATTGAGCACAATTTCTGTGTGCATACTGAGAAGCCGTGCTCTGTCACGGGTGTCCTGAGTGGGTCCTACAGTGGCTACAGCAGGAAAGGACCCTAGAATTCAGCACAGGCTTCAAAGAAGAAAAGTCTCTGTGTCCCTGGGAGGCTCGCAATTCACTGAGTGCTGCAGGCAGGAAAAGGCTATCACATAGCCCAGGTGCGAAGTCACCAAGCAGGTATGGAGGAAGATGCCAGTGCCAGTGACATAAAAACTGTGTTTCCTTATCTTTTTTTTTTTTTTTGAGACGGAGTCTCGCTCTGTCGCCCAGGCTGGAGTGCAGTGGCTGGATCTCAGCTCACTGCAAGCTCCGCCTCCCGGGTTTACGTCATTCTCCTGCCTCAGCCTCCTGAGTAACTGGGACTACAGGCGCCCGCCACCTCACCCGGCTAGTTTTTTGTATTTTTTAGTAGAAACGGGGTTTCACTGTGTTAGCCAGGATGGTCTCGATCTCCTGACCTCATGATCCGCCCGTCTCGGCCTCCCAAAGTGCTGGGATTACAGGCTTGAGCCACTGCGCCCGGCCTTCCTTATCTTTTTCTGAAGCATGCTGTAATCTTAACTGCTCTATTGTAGCTGTAATTCCTGCATGTCTGATTCAAGTCGTTTGGGGTCAATATGAAATCAAGCCAGGGGAAAGTTCTTCCCAGGAGACATTTGCTGAGCTAAACAAGACCTCCTTCGACCTCAAAGTTCTGGGTCACCTGCCACTGGAACCTTTAGCTAAAAGACTCCAGCTTTCCAGGCCGTTTCCTCTAACTCTACGCCACCTTTCATGTACTGCCTGAACATAGGGCCAAGCACAGGAGAGGCACTGCCTCTCATTTCCCTAACGATCATGCTGAAGCATATTCAAAAGACTAGATTTGGAGTTCAAAGGAGGAGAAAACTCAAAGGTGGATGATCCAGATTCCCAAGGGTGATTCGAGATAAGTCTGGCCCTCTGCAGATATACACACGTGTGAATGCATGTGCATGCCTGTGTGTGCATACATGTGTATGTGTTACTTGGGAGAACACAAGGCTATTTCACTTCGTCCATCATAAAGAAATCATAAGCCGGCCAGGCGTGGTGGCTCACGCCTGTAATCCCAGTACTTTGGGAGGCTGAGATGGGTAGATCACTTGAGGCCAGGAGTTCGAGACCAGCCTGGCCAACATGGTGAAACCTTGTCTCTACTAAAAATACAAAAATTAGCTGGGTGTGGTGGTGAGTGCTTGTAGTCCCAGCTACTCAAGAGGTTGAGGTGGGAGAATCCCTTGAACCTGGGAGGTAGAGGTTGCAGTGAGCTAAGATTGCACCACTGCACTCCAGCCTGGGTGATGGAGTGAAACGGTCTCAAAAAAAGAAAACAAAAAGAAAAAAATCATAAGCCATAGGCTCCACTTTTATCCCAGCTCATAAGTAGAACTTCTTGTATATTTCTGGGTTGAATTAACAAACATACAAAAAGCAACTGAACTTTGGAAATGCATGCTCCCTGCAGCTCCTCTCTTACCACATCACAAACTTTTCAGAGACAAAAGGAAAGAAATTAAGTCCCATGTCCATGACAGCTGTGGCATCTGCTCTGACAGGTGGCCCATGGGCTCCACCAAGTAGGGACTGATTCTGCCATAGCCGTCATCTTTGTGGCTTCTGCTATCAGCAGAACCTGGGATATGTCTTCAGCAGGTTGGGGCGAGGGTGGATGGATGTCCATGCCTTACCAGGCTCACAGTGGCCATATGCTGATTGTAACAATCAGAAAGAAGACAAAGAGGCCAGGCGCGGTGGCTCACGCCTATAATCCCAGCACTTTAGGAGGCCAAGATGGGCAGATCACCTGAGATCAGGAGTTGGAGACCGGCCTGGGCAACATGGTGAAACCTCTCTCTACTAAAAATACAAAAATTAGCTGGGCATGATGATGGGCGCCTATAATCCCAGCTACTGGGGAGGCTGGGGCGGGAGAATCGCTTGAACCCAGGAGGCAGAGGTTGCAGTGAGCCGAGATGACTCCACTGCACTCCAGCCTGGGCAACAGGGCAAGACTCCATCTCAAAAAAAAAAAAAAAAAAAAAAAGG
>NC_045440.1:39982262-40009861 GCF_002776525.5 Piliocolobus tephrosceles | reverse complement strand
CAAAAAAAAAAAAAAAAAAAAAAAGGCGACAAGGTGCTGAAGTCCCACTTCTGGTAACCCCTCCTCATCCTCAGGTCACCCCTAGGTTTTGACCCCTGAAACTGGCTGTCCCTGCAGCATGGGTTAGGAGAATGGAGTCAGTTAGATAGGGGCTTAAACCATAGCTCCACCATGCTTCGTATCATTGGGCCAGTTACTTAACCTCTGAACCTCAGTTTACTCATCTGTAAAATAGGAATAATTCCATACACCTTGCAGGGTTTCTGTGAGATTAGAACTAACACATGGGCCTGGCATACACAGACAGTAAACAGTAGCCCTGTATTATTCAGAGAGGGCTTTGTTGTGAGTGTCGGTGTCCTCTCCAAAATTTACATGTCAAAACTTAACTCCCAAGGTGATAGTATTTTGAAAGGTAGGGCCTTTGTGAGGTGATAAGGCCATCAGGGCTTCATCCTCATGGATCAGATTCGTGCCCTTATAAAAGGGCTTGAGGAAGTTAGTTCGACCCTTTTTGCTCTTCCATCCCTTCTACCATGTGAAGACAGCATTCAAGTCACCACCTTGGAAGCACAGACCAGGCCCTTGCCAGACACTGAACCTACCAGCAGCTTGATTTTGGACTTCCCAACCTCCAGAACTGTGAGAAATAAATGTCTATCATTTATAAATTACGCAGTCTCAGATATTTTGTTAAAACGCCACGGATGGACTAAGATGAAGGCTGGAAGTCCTGAGTTTGAATCCCCACTTCACAAAGTAGTAGCTGGGCTGCCAGGACTGGTTAGTTAAGCTCTTCAACTCCATTGTTCTCACCTGTAAAATGAAGCAGATGAACCACTTCTGCAAGACAGATGAGACGATTCAAATGGAATCATGCACAAAGCATAGAATGGTGCAGGCACTTAAACATTGGCACACTCACAGTCTCTCCTTCCTCTCAAATTCACGCCACTAGTAAGCGGCAGAGCCAGTTCTAATCGATCTTCTCAACAATGGGACAAGCTGGTCCAAAATCACAGCTACCCACTCCTGTAACAGTCCTGGCAAATCAACTACTAGCTGGGACGCTATGGAAGGACTCAGTGAGTGACCAGATTAGTTTATCTGCAAACCCCTGAGATCTGAACTCTAGAGTAGGGGTCTGAACAAGGTGCCCAGGGCTGAATTCAGCATGCAGATGTCTTTATTCACGGAACAGTGCTTTTATAGAAACTGTAGCTTGCCAGGTGCGGTGGCTCATGCCTATAATCCCAGCACTTTGGGAGGCCGAGGCGGATGGATCACCTGAGATCAGGAGGGCGAGATCAGCCTGGCCAGCATAGCAAAACCTTGTCTCTACCAAAAATACAAAAATTAGCCAGGCATGGTAGCACACGTCTGTAATCCCAGCTACTTGGGAGGTTGAGACGGGAGAATCACTTAAACCTGGGAGGCAGAGGTTGCAGTGAGCCAAGGTCGCACCACTGCACTTCAGCTTGGGTGACAGAGCAAGACCCTGTCTCAAAAAAGAAAGAAAGAAACTGTAGCTTGCCTCTAGGCAGGACGAGCCTGGCCCAGTGAGTGACCCACCATTTCTCACGTCCCACACCTGGGTTCCACAGCAACATCACCTGTCTGGCTCAGGCAGGTGTTTAAGTCTGTGTGCTTGCTATAAACCTCACTATGCAAAGAAGTGGTCCATGCACAGAAGCAGCAGCCTCCTTTGGGAAATTTTAGAAATGTGGTGTTCCAGGCCTTATTTCAGACCTCCTGAATCAGAATCTGCATTTCAACAAATTCCCTGCTGGTGTGAGGAGACCCAGAGCGGACATGTCTGTATGCACGTGTGTGAACAGCACTCCTCTTCTCAGACACAGTGCCTGGATGCTATCGTTTGGATATTTGTTCCCGCCATCTCCAGTGTTGAGACGTGATCCCCAGTGTTGGAGGTGAGACCTAATGGGAGGTGTTTGGGTCATAGGGGTGGACGCCCTCACCAGATGCTCAGCCTCCCAGCGAGCAGAATAATGAGCCAAAGAAACCTCTTTTCTTGGCCAGGTGCGGTGGCTCACACCTGCAATCCCAGCATTTTAGGAGGCCAAGATGGGCAGATCACCTGAGGTCGGGAGTTCGAGACCAGCCTGACCAACATGGCAAAACCCTGTCTTTACTAAAAAATACAAAAATTAGCTGAGTGTGGTGGTGGGCACCTGTAATCCCAGCTATCAGGAGGCTGAGGTAGGGAGAATTGCTTGAACCCGGGCGGCAAAGGTTGCAGCAAGCTGAGATTGTGCCACTGTATGTCAGCCTGGGTGACAGAGTGAGACTCTGTCTCAAAAGAAAAGAAAAGAAACCTCTTTTCTTTATAAATTACTCACCTTAAGGTATGTCTTTATAGCAATGCAAATGGACTAAGACACTGGCCCAAATTGGAGGCTCAATGAAAAAATTGTTAAACAAGTACAGATAGCTATGGGCAGATGAGCATGGGCAACACAGCTGGAACTCCACTGTGAGCAGAATAAGGAAAATCTTCTGAGGACCAGAGGGCAGCTGCCTTAGAGTCCATGCAATGCTCTCCCAGGTAAGGCCAGGAGATTTAACAGGTGCAAGACTAGACTCCGAGGGTCCCATCAGTGAAGACACAGGGAAGCAAACCACTAGCAGAGGCTGAAGGAGGCAGAATGAGGAAGCCCGGGAGTTCAGCCTCTGATAACACTGAAAACCCAATCCAAAGTCGGAGGACATCACAGGGCTCCTGTTTAGAATGAGGCTCCACAGTAATTGAGATTAGCTCTGTTTTTTTTTATCTTCTGCTTCAAATGGCCAGGACAGCATAATATTCTAGAAGATTTTCATTGGAACATTATCTTGCTTAGAACAATTTATTCACCCTTGATAATGTGCAGATAAACAAAATGGTACCAAATACATACAAATCCTGTAATCACTGTTGGATCACATCATTTCAGCTTGGTTCTGAGATTGGGCTGGGAGTTTATGGAGGAATCTAATACAGACTTCTGCTTGAAAGCATTTCCCATCATCCCAAGGCAGAGGCCCTGGGAACGAGGTTAAGAGGTTCCCTGTGGTCATCTCGTCCCCAGGGCCTGGAGCTCTGACAGGACCC
The DNA here is from genome assembly GCF_002776525.5 of Piliocolobus tephrosceles. Lineage (NCBI taxonomy): Eukaryota > Metazoa > Chordata > Mammalia > Primates > Cercopithecidae > Piliocolobus > Piliocolobus tephrosceles. Next base: position 40,006,749 of record NC_045440.1, on the reverse strand, counting down.
ATCTGGCATCAGACCAGGCTGCCGAAGAGGTGCTTGTGTGTTCCCTATAATGCAGGAGGCCCAGGTGCAGGGGAGACTCCAGCACCTTCTAAGAAATGGGCTCGACTGGGTGTGGTGGCTCACGCCTGTAATCCTAGCATTTGGGAGGCCAAGGTGGGTGGATCACCTGAGGTCAGGCGTTTGAGAACAGCTTGGCCAACATGGTGAAATCCCATCTCTACTAAAATTACAAAAATTAGCTGGGCGTGGTGGTGAGCACCTGTAATCCCAGCTACTGGGAAGGCTGAAGCAGGAGAATCGCTTGAACCCAGGGGTGGAGATTGCAGTGAGCTGAGATCGTACCACTTCACTCCATTCTAGGGGACAGAGCGAGACTCCGCCTCAAAAATAAAAAAAAAAAAAAGAAAAAGAAAAAGAAAAAGAAAGAAAGAAAAAAGAAAAGGGATATTTCTATCAATAAATGCCTCACATTCACGCTTTTATCCTCAAACAGCTGTGCATGATTAACACCCCCGTTTTCCAGATGAAGAGGCTGAAGCAGGCAGGTTCACTGGAGTGCCCCAGGCCCATGGCTTCTCAGTGGTGATTCAGCTCCACTCCAAAGCACATGCTTTGTGCCCTCACCACACTGCAATGGAACAGCCAAGCCTGCCCCACTCCTGCTGCCACTTTCTGCAGACATTTATTAAACATTCACTATGTGCTAGGCACCATTCTAGGTACTTTACTTAGCTCGTGTAATTTTCAAAAATCCGTGTCAAATAGGCACTACTATTATGCCCACTGTCTTGCCAGGACATGGCACGGAGAAGTTAAGTAAACTGTCCTGAGTCACACAGCTTAATCCCGGAAGACAAACCCTGATGCTCCCGCTCTTAACCACCATAAAAACACCATAAAAAGGGAAAGGAGAGAAGGCCTGTTTGAATTAAGGCTGGGCTATTGAACTGTTTAAAAGAAAATGAAGGTCATATGTGCTGTAAATGAAAATCTATGCAATCAACATTTGAAGTCTGCCTTTTGCCTCACTCTGTGCTTAGAGCTGGGGATAGTGACAAGGGTGAGCTCCCTACCTTGCTGACCTCACAGTCTAGAGGACTGCGCCAAGAAACAAAGGAAATGCGGCTGCTAGTGCTCTGAGGAATGCCTTCACCAGGCACAGAGGGACCTGTGGGAGGCAGTGGTTAAGAAGCAAGAACATTAAGTAATGTACACTAGCAATAACGCGACTCACAATTGATCCACACAGCACCATTCTCACCAAAAGCATTACATCCTTTAACATATAAGGATTACTAAACATATTCTTTAACATATAAGGAGTACTAAAATCAAGGTAAGTGTTTCAGTCAGAATCATCGTGTCTACATTACCTAAAATTAAGAACTCATAGAATTTCAATGAGACTATATAGTATATGAAAAGCCATGACCAAATTCCCATTTTTAACAACATACTAATGTAACTCACTAACATGCTAACAATATACTCACTATTACAAGCTGAAGTTTTTCAAGACACTTCCTTATACATTATTATTTTTTTGAGACAGGGTCTTACTCTGTGCCCAGGCTGGAGTGCAGTTTCACAATCATGGCTCACTGCATCCTCCACCTCCTGGGCTCAAGCAATCCTCCCATCTCAGCCTCTCCAGTAGCTGGGACCACAGGTGCGTGCCACCACGCCCAGCTAATTTTTTGTATTTTTTGTAGAGACAGGGTCTCATATGTTCCCCAGAATGGTCTCGAACTGCTGGGCTTAAGTCATCTATCTGCCTCAGCCTCCCAAAATGCTGGGATTACAGATGTGAGCCACTGTGCCTGGCTGTCTTGTACATTATTTTTTGTTTTATTAAAATGTTAATTATAAATTGATGGTTTATAATTTTGTGTATCTTGGGGGTTGAAAGTGATGCTATGTTTATGAATAAAACGTGGAATAATTAAATTAGGCTAATTAACAGATCCATCACCTCAAATACTTATCATTTTTTGTGATAAGAGCATAGAAATTTAGTCTCTTTGCAGTTTTGAAATGTACAATACACTATTATTCACTATATTCACTACACTGTGCAATAGAGCTCAAATAAAACCTCATTCCTGGCCTGGCGCGGTGGCTCACACCTGTAATCTCAGCACTTTGGGAGGCAGATCACGAGGTTAGGAGATTGAGACCATCCTGGCTAACACGATGAAACCTCATCTCTACTAAAAACACAAAAAATTAGCTGGGCATGGTAGTGCGCACCTGTAATCCCAGCTACTCAGGAGGCTGAGGCAGAAGAATCGCTTGAACCCGGGAGGTGGAGGTTGCAGTGAGCTGAGACCATGCCACTGCACTCCAGCCTGGTGACAAAAGTGAGACTCTGTCTCAAAAACAAACAAACAAACAAACAACCTCATTTTTCTTGTCAAATTGTGTGGGAGACCATCATCTCCCCACTCTCCCAACCCCTGGTCTCTGTAATTATCACTGTACTCTCTGCTACTATGAATTCAATTGTCTGAGACTCCACATATGAGTGAGAACATGTGGTATTTGTCCTGTGATTGATTTATTTTACTTAGCATAATGTTCTTCAATTCCATCCATGATGTCACAAATGACAGGATTTCCTGCTTTTTTAAGGCTGAATACTATTCTATCGCGACATATACCACATTTTCTTTATCTACTCGTCTATGATGGATGGACACAGGTTGATTCCAAATCTTGGCCATTGTGAATAGTGCTGCAATAAACGTGGGAGTGCAGGTATCTCTTTGATATATTGATTTCCTTTCCTAATAGGGGACTGCTGGATCATATGGGAGCTCTGGTTTTAGTTTTAGGAATGAATCTCCATGCTGTTTTCCACAATACCTAATCTAATTTACATTCCCACCAAGAGCAGATAAGGGTTTTCTTTACTTCACATCCTCAATAACACTTGTATTTTTGATAATAGTCATTCTGACAGGTGTGAGGCGATAGCTCATTGTGGTTTTAATTTGCATTCCCTAATGATTAGTGAGGTGGAGCATTGTGTTTTTCATGTCTCTTGGGCATTTATATGTCTTATTTTCAGAAATGTCTATTCAGGTCTTGTGTCCATTTTTTAATTGGGTTGTTTGTTTTCTTGTTATCAAAGTGTTTGATTTGTTTTGGGGGGTTTTGTTTTGTTTTGTTTCCTGAGACAGAGTCTTGCTCTGTCACCCAGGGCAGAGTGCAGTGGTGCGAACTCGGCTCATGCAACTTTTGCCTCCCAGGCTCAAACAATTCTCCTGCTTCAGCCTCCTGAGTAGCTGGGAATACAAGCACCTGCCACCATGCCCGGCTAATTTTTGTATTTTTAGTAGAGATGGGATTTTACCATATTGGTTAGGCTGGTCTCAAACTCCTGACCTCAGGTGATCCACCTGCCTCAGCCTCCCAAAGTGCTGGTATTACAGGTGTGAACCACCACGCACGGCCTATTTGCAAATTTTTTGTCCCAGTCTATAAGTTGGCTTCTTACTCTCTTCATCATTTCCTTTGCTATGCAGCAGCTTTTTCATTTGATATGACCCCATTTGTCTATTTTTGCTTTTGTTGCCTGTGCTTTTGGGGTCAAAGCCAAAATATCATTGTTCAGATGACTGTTGTGCAGTTTTTCCCTTATGTTTTATTTTAGAAGTTTTACAGTTTCTGGTTTTACATTTAAGCCTTTAATTCAGTGTGAGTTGATTTTTGTATGTGATGAGAGATAAGAGTCTCATTTCACTCTTCTGCATGTGGATATCCAGTTTTCCCAACACCATTTATTGGAGAGATTATACTTCCCCCATTGTGCGTTCTTGGCATCTTTGTCAAAAATCAGGCTGGGCACAATGACTCACGCCTGTAATCCCAGAACTTTGGGAGGCCGAAGTGGGCAGATCACTTGAGGTCAGGAGTTTGAGACCAACCTGGCCAACATGGCAAAGTCCTGTCTCTACTAAAAATACAAATATTAGCTGGGCATGGTGGTGGGTACCTGTATTCCCAGCTACTCGGGAGGCTGAGGCAGGAGAATTGTTTGAACCTGGGAGGTGGAGGTTGCAGTGAGCCAAGATTGTGCCACTGCACTCCAGCCTGGGTGACAGAGTGAAACTGTGTCTCAAAAAAAAAGAAAGAATAATTGCCCATACGTGTGTGGGATCATATCTGGACTCTACTCAGTTCCATTGTTTGGTGCTTCTATTTTTATGCCAGTACCATGCTGTTTTAATTACTACAGCTTTGTAGTATGGTTCGAAGTCAGGTAGTGTGATATCTCCAGCTTTGTTCTTTTTGCTCCTGATTGCCTTGGCTATTCAGGATTTTTTGTGGTTCCATGTGAATTTTAGGATTGTTTTTTCTATTTCTATGAAAAATGACATTGGAATTTTGATAGGGATTGCATTCTTGAACATTATTTCGTAATTCTCAGACCGGCCATCCAGTTTTATTCCTGATTTGCAGATGAGAACACTGAGGCATGTAGTGCTGAGAAGACTTTTCTGAGGCCAGAACTTTAGTAAGTGTGAGGCCTGGGGCTGACACCCTGCCTTCCAGCTCTTATCTAGATCTGTGTCCACTCCCCAGGTGTATAAAGGCCTGAAGTTCCAAGCTACAGTGGACACAAGAGGATGAGAGGAAGTCTTCTAACCAAAGGCACGCTGATCAAATGTGTTCCAGTTCATTTTCACAGCAAGCATCATATTTACTGGAGTGGTTCCTGCTGCTTTGTAGCTGGCTGCCAGTATTCCCGGATGGAGCAGATACCCCTCAGCCAGCAATGTTCATGTAGGCAGCTTCCCAACCTGCCTGATGACCAGACTAGTCAGACACATAGACCCCATAGCCAGCAGGGATATTCAGACTCAGTGGGAGGTGGAAGGGGAAGGGAGGGGCAGCCTAGGAACCTGCCTGGTTAACAAGTGCCCCAGGGACTTGCGACAGAGGCGTTTCAGAAAGTGATTTTTTTTAAAAAAATTAAAGTTCTGGGATACGTGTGCTGAACGCACAGGTTTGTTACATAGTTATACATGTGCCATGGTGGTTTGCTGCACCCATCAATCTGTCATCTAGGTTTTAAGCCCTGCATGCATTAGGTATGTGTCCTAATGCTCTCCCTCCTGGGAAAGAGTGATTTTTAAAGCCCAATTTGATTAAAATCCATATGTTTTGGTTCTCCCTGCCCCCTATGGAGTTGTCCATATATGATCTAAGTTGATTTCTGTAGTTTTTCCTTCTTCCCCAGATGATAAAGATATGAATGACCTGGAAAGGTGGCAAGGGTGAAAGAGCAGGGACAGGCCCAGGTGTCCCGCTGCGCAATGCCCGCGGAAGGTCTTACGGAAGAAAACCTTCGTAGGCTCTTGGGGTTTAAGATCATGTTTATTTATTTTCTCAAGAGACCCTGCTTTAGCAGAATTTGCTAAATTGCTGCTGCTCAGTGCTGGAAAGAAAGCAATGCCAGCCTTACAATTCTAGCATGGCTCTGCCTGAGAGCTGGCGCTTCTGTTTGGTGGAGGCCTGCTGCGTCTGGCTGCTTGTAGCATGGCCTTGTCTGCCTCCCACCTGGTGAGGGGGTCCTCAGGAGATCCTGGCAGTCCCTGGATCTGGAACAGCCTGCGACTGGGGCGATTCCACCCCTGCACCCGCTTTCATGATCTGCCACCGGCTGTTCTGCTGAGAAGAGAGGCTGTAGGGCTTCTTCTTGCCCTATTCAAGCTGTGCTGAACCTACAAAGTCACAAGACAGAAACGGCTCTGATCCAATCTTATTGCCACCTCACTCACAGGCCCAGGAGTCCCCTCCCTTTAGGTCAAGGGCATCCTTCGTGGCTCCGATGCTCCTCTGCCAGCTGTCCCACCTCAGAAGCCCCAGCTTGTCCTCTCCAATGCTATTGTTTACTCTTCAGAGCCATAAAGCAAAGACTGATCCTACATTTGACCTTGGCCTTGGGCACAAATGGAGGGAGGATCTGGTTTGCATAGGTGGGAGGAGAGTTTCCGGTCACTGGCAGGGGCAGGGGTAGGGGCAGGGGTAGAGGTAGGGGCAGACTGACTAGGGACCCCATTTGCAGGTCTGTTGAGAAGTTCTCCTTGTCAGAAATAACCCCAGGGGCAGGACACAAAAAGCCCACATTCTTTATCCAATAACTCCTTGATTCTGTTGCTGCTAGGGAAAGGTACCAGCGCCCAAGGAGGAGCCGCGGCGTTGGAAGCAGAGTGGGGAGGCTGCTTCTCCTCCCACGTCCAGCAGCCTGCAGCCTTCTTCCCTCCACCAGCTCAGAAGGCATGTGTTCCAAAGCCCCTCATTAGGCCGCTCTTAGCAAGCAAACAAGTATCATTAATCTTGGTAAAGTTAGTGAAAGCACATTCACCTGTCCAAGCAAGAGAATTAATGTTGTGTCAATAGGAAATCAGTGTTTACCCCTGGCCTTTCTCTCTTCCCTTTACTACAAAAAGCCCAGGCAGGGTGGAACAGCCCCAATGCCAGACCACAGCCAGATGAGGGAAAACAAAAAGCCAAAATGCAGGGGTGGGGGTGTGATGGAGCTGGGAGGGCAGGGGCAGGAAAGGCCCTCCTGAGGGTGAGCTCTTGGGTGCAGAGGACAGAAGCCCTCAACCTCAGACAAGGCGGCGGGGGGGTGGTGACCACAGGGCCTCAGGGTCAGAGGCTGACATTGGATTGTGTGTCCCTAGGAGGACATGATCCACCCAGCCCAGACCTACAAACAGAGGTGTCAGCAGGAGATACCGCCTTTCCAATGCACATGGCTGTGGCTCTCTCTCTCCATGCCTACAGTCACATGGAACTGTTACAGGAAAGAGGTCCCGATCCAGACCCCAAGAGAGGGCTCTTGGATCTCTCACAAGAAAGAATTCAGGGTGAGTCTACAGAGTAAAGTGAAAGCAAGTTTATTAAGAAAGTAGAGGATTAAGGCCAGGTCCGGTGGCTCACGCCTGTAATCTTAGCACTTCGGGAGGCCAAGGCAGGTGGATCACTTGAGGTCAGGAATTCAGGACCAGCCTGGCCAAAAGGTGAAACCCCATCTCTACTAAAAATACAAAAATTAGCTGGGTGTCATGGTGGGCGCCTATTATCCCAGCTACACAGGAGGCTGAGGCATGAGAATCGCTTGAACCCAGGAGGCAGATGTTACAGTGAGCCGAAATCACACCACTGCACCCCAGCCCGGTGACAGAGCGAGACTCTGTCTCAAAAAAAAAAAAAGGTAGAGGAATAACAGAATGGCTACTCCATGGACAGAGCAGCCCTGACAGCTACCAGTTGCCCATTTTTATGGTTATTTTTGATGATACGCTAAACAAGGGATGGATTATTCATGCCTCCCCTTTTAGACCATATAGGGTAACTCCCTGATATTGACATGGCATTCGTAAACCGTCATGGCACTGGTGGGAGTACAACAGTGAGGACGACCGGAGGTCACTCTTGTCACCATCTTGGTTTTGGTGGGATTTGGCCGGCTTCCTTACCACAACTTGTTTTATCAGCAAGGACTTTATGACCTGTATCTTGTGCTGACCTCCGATCTCATCCTGTAACTAAGAATGCCTTAACCTCCTGGGAATGCAGCCCAGAGGTCTCAGCCTCATTTTACCCAGCCCCTATTCAAGATGGAGTTGCTGTGGTTCACAGGCCTCTGACAGAGCTGCATGGGCTGAGTGGGACCAGGCAAATGACAAAGGAGCTGCTGCTCATTCCACCTACCAAGTGCCAGGTGCTGTGTGGGGCCTGAAAGCTAATCTCCAGGAGTCCGACAGGGCAGGTATCCACTTTACCTTTCTCTCAGATAAGGAAGAGATATTACTGTGCTGAGAAACTAAATAGGCTAGCCATGAAGACATACATGGAGGAAGCGGGTATGAACCCAGGCCCCACCCAAAGCCAGTGTTCTCCAGTGATCATCACAGACGCACACACATTCACTCCAGGAAGGATCGGCCCCAGCGCGGGAGGTCAAGTGTAAAGCAAGCCCCCCGGGTCATTCCCTGCTGCCCGCTTAAGCCTGGGCAGGCCTGGCTGTGGGAGGCTCCGGGAGAGGTAGGGTTGGGACTGTGCATGCCTGTGTGCCCCAGGAAAAGAAACGCAGCAGGCCGATAAGATCTCTGTTTCCAGAGCAAAGCACCAATTAAACACAAGGCAGATGTGAGCAAATAAAGCTGTGGCGTCCAAAGAGAAAATCAATACTAGATTATATGTCCCGGCCCAATCATATACCAATTAATACCAAGCGGGTGGGGCGAGGGAGATAAGTCCACGGCCAGAACCAGGGCTGGCTGTGCCGGCCCCCGAGGCCCACACCCTCCAACTTTCCAGAATGTGGGGCGGGGGGCAGGGGGCAGCACTTCTCAGCAGGGACTGGGACCCCTGAGTCTCAAGGGCCTGGACCTTAGCTCTCTGGGGAGCCCCGTGAGCGGGAAGCATGTGGGAGGGGAGGAAATGTCTGCCTGCATGGGGCCCACTGGGCCTGGAGACAGGGGCAGGAGAGCAAGGGCTGCTGTGGGAGGGTGGTGCCCCTGGGAAGGAGCGGGCGCCCCAGACCCTGTGGACACTTTGCAGGATGGTTAATGCACCCCGGAAGAAATAAGCGGCTTGCTCTTGGGAAGTGATAGGAAACTAGGCAAACATGGGAAAACTGGAAAACACAGTTCTCACCCCAAGAAGTGAGGCTGAAGTCTCTGGTTGTTCCGTCCATATTTTATTGAATGAGAAGTACAGTCAAGCAGTTAATAAATCATTTTCCAGAGGGGTGACGAAAGACAGGCAGTGAAGGCTGGCAGCACGGGAGCCAGTGACAGTTACGGCGGGTGTGGAGTGGCACTGCCCAGGGCATTCTGTGGAAGGGCTTCAGGCCCATCACTGAGTGCCGGGGAAGAGGCAGCATGACACCCTGTCGCCCGCCAGCAGATGGAGTGTACCCAGCATAGGGGACCCCTGCCCCAGGGAGGTGGTTTCGGCATTGTCAGAAGGACAAGCCAAAAGTGCTGGTGTCCCAGGGAGGGGAAATCTGGCTGTGGGCTCGGGGGCCAGATGTTGGGAGGATTTGTGGAAAGAGACGCTTGCTCTAGACCCTCTGTCCTGGCCCCACAGAGCAGTCATAGACCGTCAAATCCCCTTCCACAAAAACTCCCAAAGTCCTTGGGGAAAGCAGACCCCGGATGTGCAAGAAACAGAACAAAGTAGAAGGAAAGGTGGCAAATGACTGATGAGCCAGGCACCTGCGCCCAGTGTTGCCCTACCGGAAGCCCCTGCCCGGAGCTCCTGCGGTGGCCTGAATACTCCCCGCACATGAGTCCCGGAGGTAGAGGCCCTTTCAGAGTGGGAGTTTCATGGGCCATGGACTGTTGCATGCGAAAGAAAAGGGAAATTTGCTAGTTGAATATTTTTTAGACATTTTGCAAGATGCACGGCCTCTCTGACAATTTTTAATGTACTAACTGCCTGGTCCAGTGAGCTGATTAATTGGTGCTGGAGAGATCAATAAAAAACAGAAAATTAAAACAATTTTAAAGTGATTAAGTAGTTTAACACCTGTCTCCCGTCACGTCAGCGCAGGAAGAAAAATAAAGCAGGTGTCGAAGGGGCCTCCTGAACCAAGAGAAAACAGCGCCTGCCTGGGAGAAATGACAAATCACAGCTGGTGGATCAATCTGCGTAGGCGCAGCCCTTCCCCAAGCCCACACCGAGCAGCAGGAACCGGGACCCCGGGCTGGGGCTGGGGCTGGGCCCTCCCAGCCTCTGTTTCCAGTCTCTCCTGCAGAGGCTGAGCAGGGCCTCCATGCCCCCCACCCAGCCCTGACTCCTTAGCAGGGAGAGGCAAGGTGTTTGTTTGTATTTGGAACACAGGGCAAGAGGGAGCAGAGGGAGCCTCTGAACATCTGCCTAGAACTCTGGATGGATCAGAAGGGAAGGCACCAGTTAACCTCTTGATCTCACATCCAGCCATCCAGAGCTGAGTCTGTGCGTATGGAGGAGTTCGAATGCACTGAAAGTACATTTTGGTCGCCCAGGCAAAGTGTGTCACACCTGTAATCCTAGCACTTTGGGAGGCCAAGAAAGGAGGATTGCTTGAGGCCAGGAGCTCAACATCAACCTGGGCGGCATAGTGAGACCCTCCCTCTACAAAAAATTTAAAACATTAGCTCAGTGTGGTGGTGCGCCTGTAGTCGCAGCTACTTGGGAGGCTGAGGCAGGAGGATTGCTTGAACCCAGGACCCCAAGCTGTAGTGAGTCATGAACATGATCACAGCACTGCACTCCAGCCTGGGCAACAGAGTGAGATCTTGTCTCTTAAAATAACAACTGGGCTGGGTGCAGTGGCTCATGCCTGTAATCCCAGCACTTTGGGAGGCTGAGGTGGGTGGATCACCTGAGGTCAGGAGTTCAAGACCAGCCTGACAAACATGGTGAAACCCTGTCTCTTCTAAAAACTACAAAAATTAGCCAGGCATGTTGGCACGTGCCTGTAATCCCAGCTACTCGGGAGGGTGAGGCAGGAGAATCACTTGAACCTGGGAGGCAGAGGTTGCAGTGAGCCGAGATCATGCCATTGCACTCAGCTTGGGCAACAGAGCAAGACTCTGTCCCAAAAACAAACGAACAAACAAACAAGAAAAACAAAACCACCACCAATAAATGCATTTTGGGACCTGTGGGTTCAAGGGAAGGGAGTGCAGTCATGGCTACTCTTGGAATTACCAGGTCTCCTCTTTTGCTCTCGAGGGAGACGGAGCCTCCTGACATCCGCCTTGCTGTGGCTTCCTGCTGGTGACATCAACAGGTGGTGCAGGTACCTGCTGGGTGATGGCCCAAATCCCCTTATCCCACCTTTAGCCAACCTCACTCCTCTGGCCCCCCATCAGCAACTGTAATGGCAGCTGCCAAGCAAGAGCCATTCCTTTCCCAGCTTAATGTATTTGACTCCTGCATAGGAAGTAACCTCACGGAGTATGAGAAAGCCTGAGATCATTCTTTAGCCTCCCCAGCAAAGTGCTCCTAACAGTGCAGTGGGATGGGTGTGGGCACGGGAAGTGAGGTGTCGGGGAGCCAGTGCACTGAAGCCCCCACTGAAATGTTTCAGAAATGTCCTGCTTAACCCCGAAAGTGGACTTGAAGTCTGTACGTATTAACATGCAAGGTGCGCTGGGAATCCACATCCATGGTGTCCCCCGGCTTCACTGGCCAGCCTGGCACATTCCTGGGGGCAGGGCTGGAAGTCTTTGGAAGAGAAACTAGGTCCTTGACCAGCCTCCTGCACGTGGGCACAGCCTAGACCACACTCCTGAAAACCACTCTATTGGCATTCGCCTGCTCTGCGGGACACTCAGACCTGTTTTCTGCCATCCAGTTTCCTAACCACCTTCAAGGTCCCCTGAAACCAGAAGAGAAAAGGAAATCCTAACAACCCCAGAGAAGGCCCGCAGCAGGTTGGAGCACACTGGAGCCCGCAGCCTCACTTCTTACTGAGAGTCTTGCTGTCAAAAGCCCTTGTGTGTTCCTATCCGCCACACTAAGCATGAATGGAAGGAAGTCCGCAGCAGCAGCCTGAACTAGGGAGGGTCAAGAAGGTGTTCCAACTTTTTGCTTTAATAAAAACGTTTATTAGAAACACTAGAATGAAAAGTGTTTTCCCTTTCCTACAACTTCCCCCTGGGTGAGAATTCTGGTTGTATCGTCAGTGATTGGGTTGCTCTATGTAAGACCATCTGTTTGGGGCCATATTCGTCTCGATGAAAAGTGCCAAACTCTTTACAGCAAACTCTATGCCAATGAAAATCTCACAAAATGGCATTTCCAGTCTTCAGCTATTGGCCCACACTTAAAAAAATAATCCACACAGCCTGATTGCTGCAAAAGACTGTCTCCTGGCACATCTTCCTGCCACAGGTGACTCTGGTGGCAATTTGACCAGGAAGGAAGCTAAAGGGTCCTGCCATACGAGCTTCTCTTGTTGATGCCAGATGTCTGCTGGCAAAGGGTGCCTGCCCCAGGGTGCATCCCCAGCTGGGAGAGGGCCGGTAGGTGCCACCCCAGAATGCAGCCCAGCAGGGGCATCCAGCCCTGGCACCTGGGCACTCTTGGAGACCAACACAAAGTTCTCAACTCTGTGCCCTCCGGCCTGCGGCTGATCCCTGCAGAGTAAGCCTCAGGCTGACGGAGACAAAGTTTCCCTGGGCCCAAGTTCCAAACTCGGCCGTTTTGTTTCTGTTAAAATGCAATTGTTTTTCTCTGGAGTGTGTGGTGACTGCTCTGCGTCAGGAAGATGTATGAAAACCTCCACTTCAATTCGGCATCCCTTTTCTCCCAGACAAACACGGTCGGATTTTAATAAATCAAAGAGCCACACTGTTTAATAAAAATTTATTGACTTACAAGTGATTATTTATCAAAAGACCATTAATAGCAGGTACTGAAATGATGTGTTACTGGGTGGTGCTGGGAGACTAATAGGAAATCAATGCAGCTGGCCGGCCAGAATGCATATGAGAAGCCCACCCCCCGGCAGCCAGCGCAATCACCCCCACAACACACGCCAGGCGCCACCCCTGGCGCAATGAAAAGTTCTCCCTTTTTATTTATCGTTTACAAATGAAATGATCAATACTTTTAATCTAGAGCAAAATTTATTAACTTTCCCATCGGAGAGAGACATATTGACTGGGGGGAGAGCGGGGTGTGTGTGCTGTAGAAGACGGATGGCCGCGTGCCCGTCTCTTAACCTGTCTGCGAGGCAGTGCGCCTGCAGCTGCCCTTCCAGCCCACGGGCCGGGCCACCCAGGACAAGTGCACCTGCAGAAGCCGAGTCTGGCCACCCGGGATGCACAGCAGGCGGGTGGGACCTATGACACGGGGGGATCCTTTATGCATCAGGGGACAGCAGCAAGCACTAGCCCAGACAATCAAGTTCCTGGTCAATTCCAGGAAGGAAACGGCAGGATTCAGAGACTCAGATTTCCACAGGACAACAGGGTTAGTGCCCACTGTTTGTTCTGCCGTGAAGGTCACACGAGGGTGCCCAAAAGTGCCTGTCACTGGTCTGGGATGGACATTCAGGGATCTGGAGCACTCCCCCGACCCCTCACACATCAAGCCTCTTCTATCTCTGAAAGGCAGCAGCAGGGACTGGATTCTGACACAGTGAAGCATCAAGTCCCAAAGCTGGTTCTGCTGTCAAGGGAATCCCGCTAGCTTTATTAAAAAATTCCCTCTTGGCTGGGTGCGGTGGCTCATGCCTGTAATCCCAGAACTTTGGGAGACTGAGGAGAATCACCTGAGATCAGGAGTTTGAGACCAGCCTGACCAACATGGTGAAATCCAGTCTACTAAATACAACAAATTAGCTGGGTGTGGTGGTGCATGCCCGTAATCTCAGCTACTTGGAGGCTGAGGCAGAAGAATCACTTGAACCTGGGAGGTGGAGGTTGCAGTGAACTGAGATTGTGCCATTGCACTCCAGCATGGGCAACAAGAGTGAAACTCCGTGTTAAAAAAAAAAAAGAAAAGAAAAAAAAAGTTCCCTTTCTAACTGGTGGGTGCAAGGTCTCATGTTTGAGTAAAAAAGGCTGTCCGAGATCCACAATGGACACTGCCCTGCCTGAGAGCAGTGTGGCACCAGCCCCACGGCCGCCTAAAGCCCTTGAGGTCACCCTCAAGTGGGTTAGTTCCTCTAGCCCCGATGTTTTAGAGAAGCAATGGATTCAAAGCTGACTTCCTGTATTTCCAAACCCAGGACTTCAGAGATCAAAACCAAAGTTTGAACTATGGGCTTCAAAATAGAAAATTCAGATATGGACGAGGTCTCTGAGGTCATCTAGCCAAGTCCCTAGTTATGACTCAGAAGACAGACGCAGAGAAGTGAAGATGCAGCAGGCTTGGAGGGGGATTAGCAGCTGGCCAGCACTTGTTGCACTCATTACACCACCGGGTGTCATTCCCCGCTCAGCCCCACCCTCACTGGGGTAACAGGAGGGAACACATTTTGTACTTTGCATGTTTCTAAGTGTCTTGAGGTTTTGTCCCATAAGACCAACTCAGTCATCCCAAACCAGATACTCTATGGGTCACTTGGGGCCTGCAGGACCCCTAATTTAAAAGGATGGAGCAGTCGCCTGGATGATGATAGAAGGCATACACAGAAAGGGGAGGTTTTGTTTCTGCAGGCGTGACAGTCAGTTCCCTCCTCACTGCCTGGCCCGCACAGGACTTCCCTCCACAGCGCTGACTCCACGTGACTTCACACCAGGTGTGGCCATACCTGCCGGCAGGGGCTGCAGACAGCTGTGCTGAATGTGAGACAAACAAAAGCAAAACCTGTGTGTGTATACATAAATACCCATGCAAATCACGAAAGTAACAAATCATAAAGTTTCACATGAACTTTTTAAAAGAGAACCTGATCTCTGATCCCTCCAGTTAGTTTACAAACACTGTAAACATCACCTATAAAAGCTGAAAATCACTCTTCATTCTTAAGTATTTTGTAAAACAGTTCCTAAGAGACTGTTATTAGTCGTAACACTGACTTTATTTATTTTTTCAGTCTTCATTTCAGAGCAAAAAGAGGATTTCCCCTGGGCTGGCAACAGGGCAGGTGAGGAAATGGGAGGCTTTCCCGGGGAGGTCACAGGTAGGTGCAGAGAAAGGGAGACTGCAGGGCCAACCCAGCAGGTCCCCACATGACAAAGTGGATCTGTCTGCAGCCCCACGAACACGGCTTCACTCCCACCCCTCCCTGAACCGCAGGACACAGGACGACCTTAGGGACACGACACTCGGCACCACTGGCACAAAATCCTGAGGCGTCATGACTGTGCCACAAGGGAGCGTGGGTCCTAAGTGAGGGCTAGTGGCACATGAATGGAGGACGGAGGGGCATGAAATTGGTGAAACCCCAGAACCCAGAGGGGCTATTCGGCCTTGGCTCTGCCTCCACTGTTGACTGTACAGCAGGCACCAGTGGCCGAGTCTTTTCCCTGTGGGGCCTGCTCTGGCTGTGTGGAAGCCACCATGCAGCACACGCCCTGCCCACCCTGCCCCTCTGCAGCCCTCCCTGGGCCCCTGCTCCTCCCCCGCCCTGGAGTTTACTCATTGCTTCCCCTAGGCCTCACATCAGCACCCCGTGTATCCCCAATCTCTGGAGAAATTCACGTCTGTGCTGGAAATTCTAAATTAACCAAAGATCTGCAAGCATCTGAGACGAGCCCGTTCACCTTCTCAGCTGCAGGGTTCCTCGCTCCAGCAGTCAGGCAGCTTCTCCACAGCCCCAGGGCCATGCTCCCAGAAGAGAACGGGAATTCTCACGAGAAGCCCGCTACTCAGGGCCACAGCCAGGGGAGAAAGTAAAGGGAGAAGTCCCCCAGTTCATTCACCAGCCAGTTTTATTTACTCACAAGAACAAATCCAAAGCCCAGTGCAGCAGCTCTGAGCTCAGGCCTGCCCTGCCCCATTTTGTGGGCCTGTACTTGAAACACTGAACGTGACGTGTCCTTCACTCACCCGCAGAACTCTAATCCCCACAACAGCCCTGTGAGGTAGGAATCACCACCCTTCCCCCCGACTCAGGTTACAGATGGGGAAACTGAGACACACGTTCAACAGAGCGCACATCACATGGGGAGTTCAGGGTTAGACTGGAGTATGAACACATGTTCTCCCCACGGCCCAGTCAGCGGTCCACCTGGCCTCTTCCCCTTCCTTTGGTGACCCCATCAGCAGCAGCATAAAAATCTAACCCTTCATTTTGCTGAAAGCCCCTGCAGATGACAGTTTCCTTCCTATCATGTCTGCAGAGCTCCAAGGCTGGGGGCAATGTTGAGGCCGAAGCCAGCCACAGTGCCTCAGCTGTGCCTTTCCTGGAGAGCGGGTGGCCACCCCCAGCACATCCCTGGCACACGGGCTTGCATAACAGACTCTTGTCCCGCCATCCCTAGCACAAGAACGTGGCCACATCTCCCCAGCTGCTCAGCCCGCACAGCGTGCACAGGTGGGGAGTTCACTTTAATGGCATTCCTCCAATGACTTATTGTAAAAGAAACAAGGCATCTCGTCCTGGGTTGTGACACCCAGCAGCATCCGTTCAGACCACCAAGGGCAGGCTGTGCCGGGTGCACAGGGATCCCGCTGCGGCTCGGCGAAAGCTGGAGTCCTGGGATGCAGAGCAGCCCGGGGAGCCCTGGAGTCTTGAAAGGACACAGCAGTGGGGGCGGCGGCGGCAACTCCAGCTCCGAGCCTGTCGGCACTCCGCACGGTGGCCCCAGCCAGCTGGAGGCAGGCTCAGGAGCGGCTCCTGTCCTCGTGGTTCCCCACGATCATCTTGCTGTACAGCTTCTGCTGCTCCTCCTTGAACGTGTCCTTCACCTTCTCCCTCTTCAGGCCCCCATCCCTGGAGAGACAAAGGCTGGATGTAGTAACAGCCAAGAGGGTTCCCAGGCACCCTCACACCATGGGAGATGCACCGTGCTGCCCAAATACCAAGAAAAACCTGCCAGAAACAGGGTACTCTGTGGCACTCTCACCACGACAACCTCAGGGGATCTGGGGCTCTGGGCTCCCAATATTCACCCTTTCTATCTCAAAAGGTCCACTCTTGCCCTGGAGTAAGAATTTACTACTCACATTGAAAGTACTTGGTAACTGCTTAAACCTACCAAGGAGTTTACAATTCTTTCTACTCTAACATTCATCTTCACCTCACAAAGGAAGAGGAGGAATTCTGGCATTACAGAAGGTAGACATGCTTCCAAAATATCGACTCATAACATATCTGTAATATCGATCTGTAAAATGTCATTTGTTTAATTCAGACCCAGGGATACTCTGAATTCATGCAGAGAGCTAACACAAGGGGTAATGCGCGTTCTGACTTCTTCCATGCTCAAAAAAGAGTGACGTCAGGAATGGAGGTTTATCTCCGGGGCTGCCTCTCAGAGTCCCAACCTCACTGCCCCAGTGCCTCCCTGCAGCAGCCCCAAACCAACCCATCAGACTTGGGGTTGTTTCGTTACAGTCCCATTCCCTCTCGCCTGCTGGTCCCCTCTGTGCCTACACTCTAGAATTATCACCACCTTCAACAACTTATAAAAATCCAAGCCCGCTTTCAGTCTCTCCACTACACCCTTTAAAATCCATAGGAAAGGCATGGTTTTTAAAAGCAGCCACTCTGTCTTTCTTAGAGATGGGAAGATGGGGCAGAAGTTAAACCTCGAAGCTCTAAAAGTCTGTTAGAAGTGGATGCAAAATCTAGCTCCAGTGCTAATGTTATGACTTTGGAAAAAAGTGATTTAACCTAAGTATCAGTTTCTCATCTGTAAAATGGGAACACTGTTTACAGGGCTGCAGCTACTGTGAGGGTGAAAGAGATGATCACACAGGGCCCCAGAAGCTCGGTGGCTGGCACACAGTGAGTGCACAATCCACGCTAGCATTTTTTAAAAGGCCATGATCTGAGAGCCAATCTAATCCCTGAGACTATACAGTTGGGTTTACAATGTGAGTATCTACCCTTTCTTTTCTCACAGATAATGCCCATCTAAGTCAAATGCTCTCCCCAGTTGACCCTTGGCTCTTAAACCTAAGTGACCCATAGAGTGGAAAAGTTTCTCTGAACCAGCATTCACCCCTGGTCACTCTCCTACTGTTTGGGATAAAACTACCCTATACTCTAGTATAAGGGCTGGTCAAATGCAGCCCATGGGCCACATCCAGCTGATACCTGTTTTTGTAAATAAAGTTTTACTGGAACACAGCCATGCTCATCAGTTTATAGACTGTTTTCACACTACAATGGCAGAGATCAGTAGCTCCAACAGACACCATATGGCCTGCAAACCCTAAAATATTTACTGACTACAGAAAAAGTATGTCAATCCTGCCTAATAGATTAGGTAATAAGCTGAATACAACAAACACAACCTTTGCCTTTCTAAGGATGGTTCAATTTTGCCAGATACACTGGGATCAGGGAAAGTCACCCTGCCTTCTTGAGGTTTTCAGATCAGTAGCAGGTCATGCCCACCCAGAGAAGGGCACTGTCCAGGTGTCCTGGAAGAGGGGTTCAAACCCCAGAAAGGTACACAGAATCAACGGCTTCAGTCCAAGTGTCCCTGATCCAGGTTCCCCAAGGTCAAGGAAGCACAGGGCACTTCTGGGTTGGAATTCAGGGAGAGTCAAGCTGCTCTCTCTAGAGCTGACAAGTTGAATACTCCACAGCAGGGGGAATGACATGTAAGTGAAGTCAATGACACAGCATCTGCTGCAGGAACTCAGCTGATAAAGCCTGGCTCTAAACTTACCACAGCAAGTCCACCAGTCCTCCCTGCCTGGCAATGGCAGATTTCACCCTATTCGCAAACTGGACGGCATCTTCATCTGCCTGTAAGAAAGAACAAATGAGACCACTCAGCCCCGGCTTGACGTTACACAGAGCAGGTGCAGATCTGCCTGGGGCAGGCACTCACCTCTCTAGTCATGGGAGGCAGGTACCACACGCTGCAGACAATGGCCCAGCTGGTCATCATTCGCAGCAGGTACGTCACCATCCCGTATTTGCTGCTGTTCCAGAAGGCATCGCCGAATTGAGGGTCATACTGAAAACAGTGGAAAGCTGAAGGTAAGACGTGAGTAGTTCTCACAACGTGTGCGAGTCCACAGCAATTGCTGTGAGTGACTCCACTGGGCCGTGCTGGTACTGGGGTGCTGCTCCCTGACCCTGCATGAGTACTGTGGAAGCCCCTCTCCATGTGGCCAGTTCTGACTGCGAGCAACACTGCTCTCCCTCGAGGGACGTGGCCTCTGCTGCAGATCAGTAAGGAAGGCTCCCCTGACAGCCTGCCTCAAGCAAATGTCTCCCTCTTTGATTAGTTTCAGGTCTTACTCATAGGTATATAAAGTTTTCAAACATCTTCAAAACCAGGGAGAAAAGGATCGTGCACTCCCATGTACCCATTCCCTGATTGAACCACCACCACCGTTTCCCACTTGCTCCATCTCTCCCCTCCCAGCATCCTGTCATTCATCTAGTGTACCTCCCCCAAATAAAGATATTTTCTTACACAAACACCAAGTTTTAAATATGATTTCTGGTGCCCAGACCAGGGAGGAAACTATTAGAAAGCTTTTGCATTTACACTTTCAACAAAGTCAGTCGTCTGTTCAGGAGACGGCTCTGTGCTCACGCTGATAGCCCCGGGAGGTCTTAACCACATAGGCTGCTTCTACCATGAAGCAGGTATCAGATCCTTTCATTTGCCAGTGGCTCTAATGGAGGCAAAAGGCAGCACTTCAGTGGCGTTTTGCGGAAAATGTGGCTGCAGCTGTGACCCACATTCTCACCAAACCAGCAGCTGGAGGGGCAGGTGATCAGGGTGGGTAAGCTTCGGAGGAAGTTGCGCAAGGAGCAACAGGAGGACCTGGGTGCTTGAGAACGCCTGGACAAAGTGCCTGGTGCTGCCAGCAAATGTCTGAAGGGATCCTGTATACAAGGCAGTAGGCTGACCTTGTGCAAACACCCAGGACCAGAGTGGAAAAATAAAAGAGCCAGAATTTCAAGAGTTATGCCACATGGCCATGCTGCCAACAACATCAAAAATGCCCTTTTCCTGGGAAAGCCTGAGAAGGAGCCCAGGGCAGGGTCCCACATGTGAGCATGGGCTGGGGTGGGGTTGAACTCTATGATCTTTTAGGCCTTTCCAGCCTAACGTTTATGATCCACAGTATAAAAATTGGATAATTTTGACAAGACTGTGGCCCTAACTACAAAAATGAAGGTAATTCAGGCTTAATTATAGAAGCTAAGAAATTTAGATTTAACCACAGAAGGCTTAATGAGTTATTATAATACCAACAGAAACAAGGGAAAATAATAAGTTTTTAAAACTAAGCTAATGTGTATGATCAGAAAGAATTTATTTTTTATTTTTATTATTATTATATATACATATTTTTTGAGCTAAGAGTCTCGCACTGTCGCCCAGGCTGGAGTGCAGTGGCGCTATCTCGGCTCACTGCAAGCTCCGCCTCTCGGGTTCACGCCATTCTCCTGCCTCAGCCTCCTGAGTAGCTGGGGCTACAGGCGCCTGCCACTATGCCCGGCTAATTTTTTTGTATTTTTAGTAGAGACGGGGTTTCACCATATTGGCCAGGCTTGTCTCAAACTCCTGGCCTTAAGTGATCCACCTGCCTCAGCCTCCCAAAGTGCTGGGATTACATGCATGAACCACCACACCTGGTCATGTCGTTATATTTTATAAAGCCTGATGATATGGACGGAAATTCTGATGTCACAAGAGTTTGAGAACCCTTTGTTTCAGGCTGATTCTCTATTCCACACTGGGCAGTGTGTGTGGACAGAGAAACAAGGCAGAAGCTCAACACAGTGACACCCTCCTCACATCAGGTCATGGCGGAATTCCGGTGTGAATAGAAGAAGAGCCTGGAAATCACTAAGTTATCCAAGTTTGGTTACCAATAAAGGGTTCACAAAAACCAGTAATCTGTAGACCAGATGTTCTTAGCCATACATGGGCTCTACTCTGTGGACTGAATGGAAATGTATCTAAAATTTATAAGCATTTACTTTGGAAAGGAGCGGAAACTCCTCAGGGTTCGTGTTTCAACAGCAGCCAAGAGCAGCTTCAGAACTGTGGCTGCCACAGTGTGGTCCCAACTGGCACCATCAGTGCCACCCAGAACATGTTAGAATGGAAATTCAGAAGACCCAGAGGGGTGGCTCAGGCCTGTAATCCCAGCACTTTGAGAGGCCAAGGCAGGTGAATCACTTGAGCCCAGGAGTTCTAGACCAGTCTGGGGTGAAACTCCGTCTCTACAAAAATTAAAAAATTAGCTGGGTGTGGTGGCGTGTACCTGTAATCCCAGCTACTTGGGAGGCTGAGACACGAGAATCACCTGAATGTGGGAGGACGAGGTTGCAGTGAGTCATGATTGTGCCACTGCACTCCATCCCGGGTGACAGACTGAGACCCTGCCTCAAAAGAAAAAGAACGGGAAGTTCAGAAACCCCGGGTGTGGGGCCCAGCAATCTGCATTTTAACAATCCCTCCAGGCAATGCTGATGCAGCCTAAGTTCAAGAGCCACTGTTCCGGAGGGAGCAGCAAGGGCTTCCATTCAGCAGCTTCACGGTCACACTGCAAAGCACCTGTCCTCGTTTTGCCAGAATATAGGATGCAGATGCCACTCCCCACTCCCACACCCAAGGCAGACTCTGCTACCAGACTGTGTTCCTCTTTCTTGCTGTACCCAGACACTGCACCCTCAGGCTCTGCTGAGTCCTACCCTGTCCATCAGAGTCCCCTGCAGGCAATATTCATCTGCCATCCCTGGCCTGGTCCTCTGCCTAAATGATGAACAGTGAGTGGCTGGTGAGCATCTGTCTCATCAGGAGTAACACCTGTCCAGTGGCACTGGCAAGGTGAAAAGAAAGTCAGAACCAACTCTGCAGAAGGCTCTGCAGACAACCCACAGGCTCCTATAAAAGAAATTCCAAGCGTGAGCCTGACTCATATCTGCTCACCATTTTACCGAGCTCTCAGGCTGCAGTCTAAATACTTTAACCACACTGAGGATGGCCTGTGTTTTGTAGGTGTCATGATGTGAGGCCTCGTGGATGTGGAGAGTGTAAGACCAGGGAGGAACAAAGTGCAGATGACTGGCTAATCACATCCTATAGCTCTGGGTGTCTGACGGGTTAGAGGAGCAGTTCCTAAAGTGTCGACGTAGATTAGATAAACTCCCAGGGTCCATCTCATTGTCAGGAGCTGCTGTAGGTCTAAAAGATGACATAACTAAAAGCAGTGAAGCTGTTTCTCCCACTGCGCTGGAATAAGGACCCCCCCCATCCTCGCCAGCTCCCCCAAAATGCAAAAATCCAGCTTGAAACTACACCTCTGTGCCCTGTGCCCTGCAATCAGTCACCTTTCCAGGTGGAGGGGCCTACATTCCAGCTAGGTTTATAAAGCAAAGTAAGAAGTGAAGGGCTTGCCGTTTCCCGAATGGTAGCGGCAGCAGCATGCAGGCGGGAATCTGGCTGTCCCCCATCCCACACTCCCCAGGCCCTTCTAAGGGGGTGCTGAGTGCTCAGCATCCTCCTCCGGCAGCACTTGACCCACATCAGCCCAGTCCCATGTCACTCTGCTGAAGGCATCGACCACAGACTGGTGACCCCGGCTCCTTCCTCCACCTCCTCCTGCTGCGCTCCACTCACAGCAGCTCCAATAATGACAGTGTGTACCATCGGAGGTCTTGTACCTTGATAGCAACAGGGTAAACTGTGGCTCCAATTTCAAAACTTCCCTTTTTGAACATCATCACCGATGTATTATTGATGCAGGTTCCTAAAATGCAGGAGACAACAAAATGCTATTTCTGTTGGCCCTTTACCCCAGATATTAGGCGTTTCTTAAAGACTAAGTACAACAGTCAAAATTCTTCTAATGGTTCCTCCAATAAGACACATCCGTCATCTCCCTAACTTAAAAACAAATACTTAACAGAGACAGGCAAGATGGTGCCTCCAATTCTCCTGCTACAGGACCACTTTCCCTGATTCACGCACACAGCCTGGATAAAGCAGAGACGCGCAGTGGCCTTAGGAGGACTCCACGAGCTCCATGAGGAGCTGAAACATTACAGAAGAAATTCCTGCGTTTGGGGAGTTTACACTATGGCATTCTTAGTTCAAATTCTGAACTTGCCTGAGTTTTTAGTCCTACTTCCAATCTAAAGGGGACCTAACATTATTCAGTGAAAACAGACAACCCCAACAAGGGCTGAGGGCCTTGGTTCCCACGAAACATCAGCATCACACTCTTGCACTCCTCACAGAAGCGCTTTGTGGCAACCAACCCCTTCTTACCTTCTGGGAAGATGAGGATAGGCAGCTTGCTTTTATCTTGCACATGTTCAGTCAGTCTTTCAAAGAGGAAAATAAAATGAAGGATCAGACAACCTTATACACATCATTGTCAAAATACGTTTATAAATAGCCTATTTATTTGTGACACTAGTTTCGATTATAAGAAGTCAATAAGCAGGGCCGGGTGCGGTGGCTCATGCCTGTAATCCCAGCACTTTGGAGGCCGAGGCGGGCGGATCACGAGGTCAGGAGATCGAGACCATCCTGGCTAATACGGTGAAACCCCGTCTCTACTAAAAATGCAAAAAATTAGCCGGGTGTGGCGGCGGGCGCCTATAGTCCCAGCTACTTGGGAGGCTGAGGCAGGAGAATGGCGGGAATCCGGGAGGCAGAGCTTGCAGTGAGCCGAGATCGCGCCACTGCACTCCAGACTGGGCAATTGAGCAAGATTCTGTCTCAAAAAAAAAAAAAGAAAAAGTTAATAAGCATGACCGTATCCTTTTAAACCCATCATCTAATGCTCATCAAGAAAAAATGTATATGGATAGAGAAAATCAGGTTACTATACAATTCACAGAACTGTTCAATTCTGTGTGAACGTCGGAGCACCAACGATGCCACTCAACCTGGGGGCCACTTGAAGGAGACGCCTGCCACAAGGCCTGGGCATGGCCCCCTCAATAAACCTGTGGCACTAGACTGTGTAACAGTTGTGAGGCTGGGCCCAGCCCTGCTGGCTCAATGCTCTGTCCCTGAGATGTAGCAAAGGGAGTTAGGAGAGGGTTCATCTGTCTCTATGGAAGATAATCTCAACTGTCTTTTCTTATTTGTTATTTTTTGAGACAGAGTATCCCTGTGTTGCCCAGGCTGGAATACAGTGGTGCAATCACAGCTCACTGCAGTCTCACCATTCCTGGCTCAAGCGATCCTCCTCCGTCAGCCTCCCAAGTAACTGGGACTACAGGAGCGTACCACCATGCTTGGCAAATTTTAAATTTTTTGTAGAGATGAGGTCTCCCTATGTTGCCCAGGCTGGTCTTGAACTCTCGGGCTCTCAAAGCACTGGGATTACAGGCCTGTGGCTTGGTCTCAACTGTCTTGATGTCTTTCTGCTGCAAATCTCTTTGCATTACTTACACCAGATTCACCTTCTTAAAGTTTGAAAACAGAGTAGTACTTTGTTCCACTGCCCTAGGTTTCTTTTTATTTGTGATAAATGAATTCATTTTGAGGTTTCAAATAGCAGTAACAGTTCGTATTCTGTTTATTACGATGGGTACAAGGAATAAAAAAAGGTTAAGAAACATCATTAGGCCGGGCGCGGTGGCTCAAGCCTGTAATCCCAGCACTTTGGGAGGCCGAGACGGGCGGATCACAAGGTCAGGAGATCGAGACCATCCTGGCTAACACGGTGAAACCCCGTCTCTACTAAAATACAAAAAATTAGCCGGGCGTGTTAGCGGGCGCCTGTAGTCCCAGCTACTCAGGAGGCTGAGGCAGGAGAATGGCGTGAACCCAGGAGGCGGAGCTTGCAGTGAGCTGAGATCCGGCCACTGCACTCCAGCCTGGGCGACAGAGCGAGACTCCGTCTCAAAAAA
>NC_045440.1:39942744-39982162 GCF_002776525.5 Piliocolobus tephrosceles | reverse complement strand
AAAAAAAAAAAAAAAAAAAAAAAAAAAGAAACATCATTAACTTGGTAAATAATACTAGGGTTTCTATACTTTTTTTAAATTTTAAAATAGAATCTCACTCTGTCGCCCGGGCTGGAGTGCAATGGTGCGATCTCGGCTCACTGCAACCTCTGCCTCCCTGGTTCAAGCGATTCTGCTGCCTCAGTCTCCCTAGTAGCTGGGATTACAGATGCCCGTTACCACACTCAGCTAATTTTTGTATTTTTAGTATTTTGTATTTTCACCATGTTGGTCAGGCTAGTCTCGAACTCCTGACCTCAAGTGATCTGCCCACCTCGGCCTCCCACAGTGCTGGGATTACAGGCATGAGCCACCACACCCGGCCACTTTTAAAATCTCATGTTTTAGGAAAAGATTATTATGAAAGCCGTATAGGCTTATGATAGAAGGCACATAACTACACTGTGGAGGGATAACTCCCTGAAACCTTTTCAGCATTCTAACCGGCCAAGCAGAACAGCAGTGTTCTGTCCGTTACCTCTTAGCCACCAGGTGGCGATCCTTCACCTCCGAGCGCTCAAACCAGACGTGTGGGCAGGCCTTCACCATGGCTCTCTGAATCACACCCATGAGTCCCCCGTGCACTTGACCCACCTAAGCGCAGGCACAGGACCCATTAGTAGTGAAGTCATCCTCACACAAATCTCCCCACTCTAGGAAGCCCCAGATCTCACAAAATAAGCAGTCCAACCTCTCACCTCTAACCCTTGCTGGTCCAACCTCTTACCTCTAACACTTGCTGGCTGGAGGCTGCTCAGTGCCAAGAAACCACTACCAAGACTCCCCAAATCTTAAACTTCTCCTTTTAATCAGTAATACTAGAAATAGGTAATTAAAAACATAACTGAAACCCCTAAGACAAAATACTAAAGTAGTGCAAATCCCTGTGTAAAACTGCCTCTCCCTGGGCAGATTCTCAGATGCTCTGGACACAGTCCTTGCCAGCTCCTCCCTCTCCCCATGCTGGTGTGCCTGACCGCCCTCAGCATCCTCTCCAACCACATTCACCACTCACTCTACCCAGGGTATCTCCTATCACAGTTCCACAGAGCCCCCACAGTGACAGTAAGGTGGTGGCCCACGCATAAAAGTGTTTATGTGAAGGGTCCAGGAGCCTCCTAGACCCTCCTGGCCCTGACCAGTCTAAAGCAGGAAGTCTTGCCTCAAGAATGCACCGGAAAGAGCTCTTACCATGGCATAATAGCCATCGCTGGCCAAGATGATCACATCAATCGGTGAGGTATGATTGGCCACACAGATGCCACCATTTCTTGGTCTGTTTTCCCTGGGTTTAAATGTATGCAAAGCAACCAAAATTAGTGTGAAACAGTTCATGTAAACACACCTCTCACCTCACACGCTTCATCTGCTCTAACTAAAAGCTCAGAAGTGTCTTCCCATTTGGTCAAGTATAGGCGGGTGGTGTTTCCTGCAGTGCCATTTCCCTTCCTATCGATACAAAGCACTCTCACCTGTCGTGGTAGGTGATGATGGCTGTCAGCGCTCGCACGCAGATCCGGTAACACATTAAGTGAACATGTTTACTCATGAATTCCTTAAACCTGCAACAACAGGACAAGGATTCTGGGTTTTATTTTACATACAGGAAGACAGAAAGAGTTGCCGACTTGAACAGTTCAGCAGTCCTTTATGACAGCAAAGTGCTTTTATAGACATGAGCACACACAGGAAAGCCCTGTGATGCATGACCACCTTTATGTTCACACACGAGGAAAGAAAGAGGGGACAGGGAGACTCGCTTACATCCACCCAAATCAGTGGGTAGAGAATTCACAGCCTAGAATGTGACATCAAAAGACCACAGGCGGGCTGAATTCCGTTCCCCCAGTCAACACCCAGTGGCAGGCCCAAGGCCAGAGGCCAACCTCCTCACCCGCCCAGGCAGAAGAAAGGTTTCCAAGCCCCAGAATTTCCTGAAGGGAGCAAAATATTCTTCACAAACAGACAAAACCTCCCTACATTTCATATCATTTTAAAACTATATTGTCTCACCACTTTATCCACACAGTCAAATGCTTAAAACTAAACAACAAGCTGTAAAATCTGTTAACATCTGAGTCTCGGACTTTACATGTTTGTGGCTTCTCCCTTTTGTCTTTAAAATAGGAAGAACGTGAGGGCTAAAGGACAAAAAAAGAACAGTCATAGATCAAAATAAAAAAAAGTAAAGACTTTACTGCTGATGTCATTGTTACCATTGGGTGGTGGTTGTTGTTGTTGTTATTGTTATTATTATTATTATTAGAAACAGAGTCTCACTCTGTGACCCAGGCTGGAGTGCAGTGCTGTGGTGTTGGCTCACTGCAACCTCTGCCCACCGGATTCAAGGATTCTGCCTCAGCTTCCCAAGTAGCTGGGATTACAGGCAGCCGCCACCACACCCGGCTAATTTTTGTATTTTTAGTAGAGACAGGGTTTCGCTATGCTGGCCAGGCTGGTCTCGAACTCCTGACCTCAGGTGATCCGCCCACCTCAGCCTCCCAAAGTGCTGGGATTACAGGCATAAGCCACCACGCCTGGCCACCACTGGGTTATTTAATCCATCTAAGATTCCATGGCTTTGGTTATGTCCAAAGAAGGGGCCTGGCCTTCGATATCTGAGCACCATTCCCAGAACTAACTGCCCTTTAGGTGTGGACTGCCACATTCTACTCACCTCCCATTTGGCAAGTATCCCACCACAGTTGTGCCCACCACCAGAAGGCTAATTCCTGTGAAAGCCAGCGCTATCCTGTAAGAAGAAGAAAAGTTAGAGCACAGCCAGCAAATCCTTGTACCAAGTACAGAACTGAAGGTGTGAAAATCACAGTGGGCATCACAAAAACCACCCCCAAGACCTGCTCACCTGGGATCTGGACCAGAGTTCACCTAGAAATGTGAGCAGGCCTATCAGAACCAGAGATCCTTTTGATTCCAACTGACAGTGAGCCATGGGTCTGGCTCTCAGCCGCCAGCATCTCCTGAGGCCTCAGGCAGCTGGAAGGCTGGAAAACCCTAAGCAGGCTGTTCTGCCGCAGGGCTGCTCCCTGCTGCCCACCCCTTCCCTTTGGCTGAAAACCCCGGTGGAAGCACAGCTTCCCTCTGAAGCAACAGGAAGTGGAGCCTGAAGGATATTAGCATCTGGCAAGTCACACTCAGAGCAGCACATGGTGCAGAGAAGCTGAAAGATCAATACTGCCTCTGTACCTGAGAGGCAAGCTTCAGGAAAGAATGAGCCATGGCCAGGGAGGAGTGGCAGAAAGCACACAACGTGCCCTATCCCTGTGTTTGCTGTGATCTAGACAAGCAAGCCGTCTTTAAGAAATCCAACTACTTCTGTCTGATATGCAGAAAATCCAAGGGCCTCTAAAAGAGAATCACCAGTGTACCCCTCCAAAGAGTCACATGGCCTGGCTAGTGACAGGCAAATTCCCTCCTCCTTTTTAAAACGGCAACACACAGCAGAGCAGGCAGGTGGGCCGTGCACCAAGTGGGGTGGCAGCAGCGAGCCCCACTCCCCACGGGCCCTGCCTCACCTGAGCGGCAGCAGGAAGCAGTACCGAATCAGCACTCCCAACCCCCACAGGACCGTGAGCCGAAGGCTGATGTACTGGAAGTTATAATTGGTTCTGCTCAGCAGGTTCCAGGATTCCAGTTCTTCTGCTGAGAATCTCTTTGTCACCTCATCGTCCATAATGGTCTCCATTCCTTTCCGGCAAAAGTAGAAAATGTCAGAGAGCTCGAACTCTGGAGTGTTGTCCAGAGCCTTACTACTGCCACTTCGACGAATCTCTTTGATCTCTTCTTCCAGTGAAGTGGGATCCTTTGCAATGATTCCTGCAAAAGAGTGTGCCCCTGTCAAGCAGCATGCTCCGGGAGAGCACATGAGACATCCTCAGAGCACACATCCTGCACTAATGCAGGGAAGAGCATGTGTGGCACCAGAAGCACTGGGGAACACTGTTCAAATGGACCTCTCAGGACAAGGACCACACCATCTTACCGTTGGTGTAGGGCTTATAAAGCTGGTGGTTCTTCTCCTTGGCTCCTCGCTCCATTCTCAAGGTAGCCCACTAGGAGGGGAAGGAAGCAAGATACAAGAGCGAGAATGAGATCTGTTTTCAATCAGTGAACACCTCCATTTCTGTTCTGTGAAAGCCTCAGTCCCAGTCACTTAAGACTGTAGCCAAGAAGCACATAGTCTAGAAGGAAACTCAAACCACCTCTCCCCCGAGAAGCCCCTTCCTTGACAGCTGGGACCAAGAGTTAAGTCACCTTAAGCAAAACACTGGGAACTTCAAGAAGCCGGGGTGAGTTCCTCAGGCCTGGTTCCTCACTGCCTACGTCTCTTTGTCTCCGGGCTGTAGGGAGCTCACTTGCTGACAACATAGACCTCACAATTCCTCCTGCACTGCCCCACGGCAGCTACTCAAAACAGCAAAGCCAGACATCCTGTAAACTACTGCCTGCCACCAAATTACTCCAAGAAAGCAGCAATTTTCATTTTCAAGGAGACAAAGAACTTGAGTAATACATATGTTTGGACCGTCCAGTAACAGGAGTAACAGTTTAATGATAGAATCCCAAAACTTAACATTGAAAGGCCTGGGAGTGGCTTAATAGTGTTAAAGGAGAAAAAGAACACTATCAGGAAACTGAAAAAAACCCAAATTCAATTCCCAAGTTTACACTCACTAGCTGTGTTCATTAAGCAACCCATTCCAAGTCTCTGAATCTTGCTCTCTTTATCTGCAAAACAGTATTGATACTACCTCAACCTCCTACTTCATGAGGTCACTTAGGATCAAATGAGATCGTGTATGGGACAAAACTGGGGAAATGCAAAGCACTCTGTCCTCATTATTACTGAAATAACACAGATTCTGGAACAGACCTAGGAAAAAGACGCTTTTCCTAGAACCCCTCTTCATTAAAACCGGTTTCGCTGGTATAAGACAGCTGATATAAGAGGCTGGTTCTCTTCCACTATCAAATGAAAGGTGAAAACGTGGGTGCACTTATCCCCTCTTTGATATGGTATCACTAGAGAGAAAGCTATGTCATGTCCACAGCAAGTCAGAGAAACAGAACAGGCATTTCAAAAGCCTCAAACTTCGGCTTCCACGGTTATGCACGGTGGGCACGAGCCTATCATTCTATGGCACAGGGAGATGTACATGGCCCAGAGCACATGGTGCAGATTCTGCTGGCAAAGCCCAAAGGGTCAGCAAGACTGCACCACGTGGTCCAGCAAAGCCGAATGCTGCACGCGAGTTTAATCAGTGATCTGACCTCATCTGGAAATCTCAAACCCCACAGTCTAGAAAGGAAGGTGGCTCACAAAATCACCACGCAAAGAAAGTTCAAAGGCAGGAAAACTCACATGACTTTCTCTGTTTCAGATATTTGGCCATTGATGTCTTTTGGCTCTAAGCACAGATGAGCTTTCCTTTAAAAATGTTAATACCTAAAATGGAGGAAAGTAAATCTCATCTGGTTTCCTGGAACTAGAGAAGAGGTGAAAAGGGGCAAGAGAGTTCACAAGAATCCTGGCATGCAAAAACACAGGTCACTCAACCAGAATTTAGGGTTCTACATTTTGGCCAGGCTCTATTTTGGCACTGCAAGAATAATCAGAAGTGAACAACTTGCAGCCAGACGCAGTGGGGCTTACGCCTGTAATCTGAACACTTTGGGAGGCCAAGGCAGGAAGATTGGTTGAGCCCAGGAGTTTGAGACCAGCCTGGGCAACATGGCAAAATCGCGTATCTAAAAAATACAAAAAAATTAGCTAGGCACAGTGGTGTGTGCCTGTAGTCCCAGCTACTCCAGAGGCTGAGATGGGAGCCAGGGGAAGTTGAGGCTGCAGTGAGCGGAGATCGCACCACTGCACTCTAGCCTGGGAGACAGAGCGAGACCCTGTCTCCAAAAAAAAGAGACAGAGAGAAACTTGATTCTGTACTGACAATTCTGAGACGCCATGAGACTGCAACGGGTGGAGAATATATGACATCAGACCTCTTACGGATGACAATTTCAGTCTGAGGACTGTTTCAATGTGCAAAATTCAAGATGGCTACAGTCTCTGTCATCACAGGAAAGGGATCTGCTAATTGAGAGTCTACATCTCCTAGTTCTGTGGCAGTTCAGTAATACACATCCCTTTGGCCTCCCACTTTTTAACTTCAGGAACATGACAAAACATGTCTGTGTTTAGGAAAGACTTGTCCAAAGTCACAAGGGCAGGGGAAACGAGGAGAGGGCTGAACAGCCTGTTAAGAAATGGCTGATCAGGTGGCTGGGTGCAGTGGCTCACACCTGTAATCACAGCATTACAGGCAGGAGGATCATTTAAGCCCAGGAGTTTGAGAAATGGCTGATCAATGAACTGGATCCTTCTGGCCTGAAAGAAACCAAAATATTTCATCCCGAAATATACTTCTTTGTCATATTTCAAGACGACTGTTCAGAAGGACTGGAAACGCAAGACAAATGGAGAAGCTGTCTTTTGCAGGAGGAATTTGCATCTGTAGAGGAGACAAAGTGAAGTAAACAACAGATGCCAATGGGCTTTCTCTGAAGCACCTCCCTCCTTGTCCGAATCTAGAAAGAACTGAGAGACACCTTTAAAGGTCTGAAAGAAACACTTAGCATCTACACTCTTGAAGGGCTGCTATCTGTGAGGTTTCATCTACACAAGACCACCTGTGCCAGCCAGGCCTCCTTTTCTCTCCCTCTTGTTACCTATTGCCACCTGATTTACCGTCATAGCCTGTTTTTTGGCCATGCTCGGAGCCCCCACTGCTTCTGTAACCTCAAATGCTACAAAATCATCAACCATCTGGCTATTTCTTTGAGATCTTTGTAAAACTCCTGTGCACATTAATAAATCTGTATGTCTTTTCTTTTATTAATCTGCTTTTGAGAGTTGATTTTTCAGTGAATCTTCAGAGGGCAAAGGGGATGCTTTCCCTTGGCCCCTACAAACCCTACTGGACCAAATCAAAGGGCCTCTGGGAAAACACTGCTTCTCTGCACTATATTCACACAGTACACTCCTGACACCAGATGTGTGAGGAATGCCACCCCCAAACCCAAACCGAGCAAATCTTCAGCAGGCACCAGCTGGGTGTCCTCTAATTCAATTCAATTCTGAGGCTATCGACCTGGAGTTGGTATCAGATTCCACAAGTTATGAGAGTCAGTCTCGTATGACTACCCCTACTTCAGATGCTAGTTGAAAGTCTCATGTGACCCATACTTCTGACTGACCAGCTATAAATCAGGGTTCCCACAACCCCTCTTCAGGTTCAATTTGCTGGAGTGACTCCCAAGACTCAAGGTAATGGTTTACTTCCATGTATGGCTTTATGATAAAGGACACACAGCTCAGGAAGCACCAGATGGAAGAGATGCATACTGCAAGATATGGCAAGCCCTTGCCATTTCTCTCAAGAGGATGCTCTCACCCAGCTGTCTCCCGGTTCATGCCCTGTTCTCTGCACTCCCTTATTCCCTATTGAATTGCTTCCCTCTTGCCTCCCTCCGATCCACCTGAACACATGCTGCCAGAGTCCAGTCACGCCACTTTCTTGTTCAAAAACCTTCAATGGGCCGGGCGTAGCAGATCACGCCTGTAATCCCAGAACTTTGGGAGGCTGAGGCAGGTGGATCACTTGAGGTCAGGAGTTTGAGACCAGCCTGGTCAACATGGCAAAACCCCATCTCTACTAAAACTACAAAAATAGTCAGGTGTGGGGGCACAGGCCTGTAACCCTAGCTACTCAGGGGGCTGAGGCAGGAGAATCACTTGAACCCAGGAGGCGGAGATTGCAGTGAGCCGAGATTGCACCACTGCACTCCAGCCTGGGCAACAGAGGGAGACTCTGTCTCCAAAAAAAAAAACCTTCACTGACTTCAATGACTTCCCAATGTCTGAAGTTCAGTATTATAACCCACCTTATTCCCTCCATGTGCCCAGTGTTTTTGCTCTACTAAACTATGTGCCATCTCTGAACAAGACTTACCTTTTTGCTTTTATCAACTGTGCTTCTAGAATGCTCTATCCTTTTCCCTTTTAGGATCCAGTTCAAATGTCAAATCTAAGAAACGCTACCTACTCAATTCCTGCAATCAGAATTCACCTCTGCCTGCATACTTCAACTGGTATCCCATTCTGAATTAGTTATATATGCATATATTTGTCTTTCCTACTAGACTACACACACCTCAAGAGGCAGCAGCCAGAACTTACCCCTTTGTGCATTTCAGCACAGTCTGAGAGAGTGCCTTCCACTTAGTAGGCAGTCACTGATTTAATTTATCAACTCCCAATATTTTTCTCCATCAAGGTCTCCTTATGGAAAAGTAGAACCAAAATGACAAAACCTGGAACTATTTCCTATCATCTTCCCCCCAATTCCTGTCTCCTTCAGTTTGTCCTTTAACCTACTCAAGGCTATGTTAAAATCACACTCCTCATCAGGGTAAGTAGGATGACCTCTTTCACTACAACCATGTAAAAAGGAGTATTAATACTCCCACTCTCTGGACAAAGAAACACCGGACAGTTCAATGCCTTTTCAGAGCCAGTAATGGAAGCCCTGGGATTCAAGGTAACACCTGCCTGACCCAGCATGAATGCCCATCGCACTAGTCTCTTCAGCTTCTCCTTCTTCACCACTAGTTTCTTCAGCTTCTTCACCACCAGCCTCTTCAGCTTCTCCACAACTGCCACTGGTTTCTATGACTCTCCACCAGCAAGTTCCATCTTGGAGTTTAACACAGATCACATTACAGCTGTCTCATCTTCTCTAACGTGACCTGATCAACTCCTTTCACATCATTTATTCTCATCTTTCTCCTTTACATCCAGGCTTTCTCTTTTCCCCTCTTCCAGGTCATTTTCAACTCAGCTGAGAGCCTACTCCTGGGAATTCTGCTCTTAGTGATACCATCACCACTGTGGAGAGGGTTCATGTGAAGCACAAACATTAAGCAAACAGACTAAAACCCTTCCAGTCACATGCTGCTCTCTGCACACAAAGATCTCCTGTGACTCAGCATGAACAGGACCTGCACTGAGTTAGGGCTTCCAGGAAAGGGAATAGAAACGACATTGATCCACCCATATCCTCTCCATATTCCTCATCACTTGGCAGGTACACAAATATTTTCTCCTAGTTCCTTTATATAGGGAGAACTAGTCATGGGAAAGCAGCTGTAAGCCAGGGCTTGCTTAGGTCTGCCGAAAGCACAGGTATATGTACCGCATGAACTATTAGGTATCCAGTTTTAGTGATCTTTATGAAGAATGCAGACTGTGGTTGCCAGGGGCTGGCGGAGGGAGGAATGGGGAGTGAATGCTTAATGAGTGTGGGGTTTCCTTTGGACTGATGAAAATGTTGTGAACTGGACAGAAAACAATGTGAATATAGTAAACGCTACTGAACTGTTCACTCTAAAATTATTAACTTTATGTTGTCAATTTCCCCTTGGTTTTCTTAAATGTGAAAAAAACCCCATATGCTTATAGACATACTAAGTACCAAAAAAGATAAAACCCAAGATTCAATGACAAACATAAAAATATTTCCCACTATAATGTAACATTTCATATAGCTCACTTAATCTGAATCGTTTTCTTCATTGATAAAAATGCAGATAAATAAAATGCAGGTTGATAAAACACCCCGTCTACCACAGAATTAGAAGGAACCAAAGAAAAATGATAAAAGTTACTCTCAAAATCAGAAGATACAATATGGGCCAGGAACGGTGGCGCAGGCCTGTAATCCCAGCACTTTGGGAGGCTGAGGTGGGCAGATCACTTGAGGGGTCAGGAGTTTGAGACCAGCATGGCCAATGTGGTGAAACCCTGTCTCTACTAAAAACACAAAAAAATTAGCCAGGTGTGGTGGCGTGTGCCTGTAGTCCCAGCTACTCAGGAGGCTGAGGCAGGTGAATTGTTTGAACCTGGGAGGCAGAAGTTGCAGTGAGCCGTGATTGCGCCACTGCATTCTGGCCCGGGTGACAGAGTGAGACTCTGTCTCAAAACAAAAAAAAAGAAAAAAAAAAAAAAAAAGATACAATATGAACAAACAATGCTGTATTATTTTTACTACTATAAGTGCACTTCTCAAATTATACATGAATCCCTAAAGATTCGGTGACTACTAAAAACAGACATTACAATTAAATCACCAAATCTGTGCAGAAGTATTTAAGTCTTATGGGAGAGATCAACTTCCAAAAAACATCACTTCTCACCCATTTCCTTACAATATGACCAGTTTGGTATAATTCAACCGTCAGGTAAGTTCTGACATATGTTCAGAAATGTATCCTTCGCCTTTAAAGAAAATGAAACAATTCCAATGCTCTTTTCTGTCCATTCTTTTAGTCTGAAATGCAAGGACCTACTTAGAATAAATGACTGGAAGAGAAGAGGCTTTCCCATGCTTCTCAAGTGAGGGAATATGCCTGCAGCAGCTTTGAGCTATGGCATCAGTTATGTAAGAAGAGACAGAAACTGGCAGCGCTTTTCTTTAATTCTAAGCCCCATTCTCTTTGAAATAAACAGGTGACATGTGGAGTCATGGTATAGGTCCCTCAGCTCAGCATAAATCAAACATACAAGTGCCTTTCAAAAGTACACGTTTAGTTATTCTTCTTACTCAAAAAGCCACTTCCCATTCTCCCAACTTTCTCCCTGTCTAATAAAGAGATAACAATAGGCCTGTAAGAA
The DNA here is from genome assembly GCF_002776525.5 of Piliocolobus tephrosceles. Lineage (NCBI taxonomy): Eukaryota > Metazoa > Chordata > Mammalia > Primates > Cercopithecidae > Piliocolobus > Piliocolobus tephrosceles. The sequence goes on along the minus strand of NC_045440.1, from coordinate 39,971,376 downwards.
TAACTCTTTTTGCTAAATGCACTTCTACCCTCCTCTGTGAAGCAACCTTTTGTAACAGCACAACTTACCGCAAAGATTTTTAACAGAGTTTTCATGTAGAGTTTGCGGATACCAAAGGAGACTCCAAAAATGGCTGGCACTATGATGAAAACGAGGAGGAGGGTGAAGAGGACAGTCAGGGAGATGCCCAGAAGGTTGACAATCAGGCTATCAAAAGGCAGCAACAGGAACATGGTGGAAGATCCAGGCCAGGCCAGCACCTGCCTCCCCAAGAACAAACTGTAGCCTTCAGATGGTCCTTCCCGACAGCACCAGCCAGGGAAAGGAAGCAAGTTCCCGAAGAACAGCAAACCCCATTCCAAAGTCCACACCCCTCAACCACCTGAATAGAAGGCCTGGGAAGAGAAGGACAGGAAAACACGGCCACAGGAGGCAGCTGCAAACGCCAGGTCTCCCCAGAATGGATGGACTCTAAAGATGAATGAAGCTCGATAGGTCTTCAGTAAAAACATCCGAGTCCAGATGGAATTTCTGTGCAAGCGAGCAGTGAGGGCAGGGGCTCTGCTCTGCTGTCCTGATGCTGCTTCCAGAGGTTTTACGTGGTTTTCCTGCCCAAGAGCATTCAACAGATAAATCTGTCCCTGTCACTTGCCAGTAGTACCAAGAAGAGTTCAACTTGGTGCCAGAAAAATCCTGATAACTTCTGTGGAGGGGTAATCACTGGCACTTTACACAGAAGGCTTCTGAATTTGAATATGTGGAAATTAAATAATTGTTTTACTTAAAATTCCTTCATAAGCTGAAAACCATGTTCATTGTAGAGACTTCATTATCTGGCCCCATCCTCCTCTGGTGAGGCTCCTGGCGCTCACAGCTTCCAGGACCCTCCTACCTGGAGAGCTACAGTCTTTGCCAGCAGGAAAGAGATGCTGGCACACAATGTCTCATAACGCAAGTGCTGAGTGTAACTCCAGACGCATCTGGCATTGGTTTCCTCTGGACACTCTTCTCCCTAAGGCTCCCTTTCTTAGCGGTGACCTGGGTTCTTGGCAAATAGCTGCTTACATGCTGCCAAAGCTGGGGGGAGGGAAACAGAAACACTGTTAGTCACACAAATCAAGAGGAGAAATGTCAATATGCTGGGGACCAGGGGGACTGTTTCAGGGTAAGCCAAAACTATCAGTGTGGTCAATGCCCACTTTTCAAGTCATCCAGGTCAAAGAGACCGGGCAGAGCCAACAGGTGGCAGACATCAATGTGGGAGGGAAACATAGAGGTTTCAGTTTTCAACCCAAATGATACGACCTGTGGTCAAACTTTCTGAATAGAAAATACGTGTATACAAGACACATCTGAAAGATAAAAAGCATGTGCTATGGAAAGTACATCTCCTTACTACCTGTCCCCCAGGTATTCAGAGTGGTTCTGCACAGATGCTGCCAAAGGTTGTAACCACCTTTGTATTCTTCCCAAGACATTCTGTGCTTAAACAAGGAAATCACAATGGTTCTCCGTCACCACTGGCCCCCAGGCTGGGCAACAACCACATATTATTCTTCACCTTCCTTTTTGTTTTTGTTTTTAGCTTAACACATCTCAGAAGAATGTCCCATCAATACATATAGAGTTCCCTCACTCTGCAGGTGCACAGTTTTCAACTTAAGAATGTGCCACAACTTAGTTCACCAGTCTCTTAAGGTTAAACACTGATATTTCTACCTTTTTTTTTTTTGTATAAATAATGTTGTAAGGAATAACCAGGTACATGCATGACTTAGTACACAAAATGTGCTTAAAAAATATATTTTTGGGGTAAATTCCTAGAAATGGAATTGCAGAGGAAAAGAAAATACACATTTTTAAATTTGCAAGATCTTGTCATATTTTCCACATAGAGATGAATCTCCTCCAGCCTCTCCCCACACTGGTCACTCATTGTGAAATTCCACTATTTCAAATATCTCACAAAAGTATTCCAATTTTATATCACATATTCCAAATCCCTGAACTTGGGAGTATCCTATCAACTCTCTCTGGCAAACATTTTGGCTTCACACCAATCACCTTCAGGCTGTTCTCAACACTTAGAAGTTCAAGAAACTGAACAAATTAACAAGTACTGACTTCGCCTTAAAATCTGTGCAATGTTTTAAGGCAGGAGACCACCCCTCATATTGTCTTATGCCCAATTTCTGCCTCCAAAGAAAGAAGTATAAAATCTAAAAGGCAGAAATGGAATCCACAGGCAGACAGCCCAGCACCATGCCCCGGGCCTGGTAGTTAAACACCAGTCCCTGACCTAACCTGCTTGTGTTATCTATAGATTCCAGACATTGTATGGAAAAGCATCGAGAAAATCCCTGTCCTGTTCCATACTGATTACCGGTGCATGCAGCCCCCAGTCAGTACCCCGTTTGCCCAATCGATCACGACCCTCTCACGCAGACCCCTTTAGAGCTGTAAGCCCTTAAAAGGGACAGGAATTGCTTACTCCAGGAGCTCAGTTTTTGGAGACGTGACTCCGCTAATGCTCCCAGCTGAATAAAGCCCTTTCCTTCTACAACTTGGTGTCTGAGGGGTTCTTGTCTGTAGCTAGTACTGCTACATTTCTTGGTTCCCTGACCAGGAAGCGAGGTGATCAGCGGAAGGCCAAGGCAGCCCCTCAGGTGACTTAGGCCTGCTCTGTGCAGCATCTCTGCAGGGGACTCAGACCAGCCAGAGTGATGCGGATCCAAAGACTACTCCTGGGTAGGCAGTTGCCCCGGTGGGATGCGTCGCTAGAGCAGCGTGTGGCAGGCTCCCGCGGACAATCAACACAGTGGCTGAACATGGAGAAGGAACTGGCACTTGGAGTCCGGACATCTGAAACTTGGTAAGACTGGTCTTCAAAACTTGCCTACTCCATTTGAGTGGAAGCGTGGCCTGATCACCCACGGCACGCCTGTACCAGCATTTTGGTTTTTGTTTTTGACTTAACTTGGATTGCTTGATACTTTGGTTTTGGTTTTGACCTGGCTTGGATTTCTTGATACTCTGATTTTGGTTTTGATTCTGGTTTGGTATAAACTGTAAAAGTGTGTGTGTGCCCTTTTTACCCATTCTTTGTTTTGTGATGTACATGTGGTGTGAGCGTGGTGTTTTGTCTTGAGGAAGCATGGGTCAGGCACAAAGTAAGCCCACCTCACTAGGAACTATGCTGACAGTTTTCCAAGAAAGGACTTAAGGGAGATTATGGTATTACTATGACACCAGGAAAACTCAGAACTTTGTGTGAAATAGACTGACCAGCATTAGAGGTGGGTTGGCCATCAGAAGGAAGCCTGGACAGGTCCCTTGTTTCACAGATATGGCACAAGGTAACCTGTAAGCCATGGCACCAGACCAGTTCCCATTCACAGACACTTGGTTACCAGCTGGTTTTAGACTCCCCCACGTCCCCCCACACAGAGGTTGAGAGAACAGCAGCATAAGCGGGTGGCAGAGGCAAGGAAAGACCAGCAGAGAGAGAGAGAGAGGAAAAGAGGCAAAGAGAGACAGGAAGAGACAGAGACAAAGACAGAGTCAAGGAAAGAGAGAGAGAGGAAGGACAGAGGCAAAAGGAAAGTTAAAGAGAGAGACGGAGAGTCAAAGAGAGAGACAGAAAGTCAGAGAGAGATATACAAGGAGTTAAGGAAAAAAGTGTACCCTATTCCTTTAAAAGCCAGGGTAAATTTAAAACCTATAATTGATAATTGAAGGTCTTCTCTGTGACCCTACAACATTCCCATATCACCTTGTTATAAGTGTAAACAAGGGCATAGCCCGAAAGCACTGAAGCCACTAACAACCTGTAGCCTTCTTATCAAAAATCCTTAACCTAGTAGTCTGCGGATGGCCCAAATGCATTCAGTCTGTAGCGGTAATTGCTCTGCTAACAGAAGAAAGTAGAAAAATAACTTTTAGAATAAACCACGTTGTGAAAGCATACCTCACCAGTTCAGAAGTATCCTTAAAAAAAAAAAAAAAAAAAAAAAAAAGGATGATTGAACATTAACCACTGAAAACTGCCTTAACCCAGCAAGTTTCCTAACAGGGGATCTAAATCTTAATTATCATACAAAGGTCCGACCAGATCTAGGAGGAACTCCCTTCAGTACAGGACAATAGATGGTTCCTCCTGGGTAATTAAAAAAAAAAAAAACTATACAAATTCTAAGTCAATTTGGACTAAACAAGGTCTTATTAATAACAAAGGATAATTAAAATCCCAAACTTACAAGGTTTTCAACAAAAGTAAAGTTTGCTAAAAGTTAACAGTGTAACATGTATTACAGTAACTTCTAATCTTGTAGCCTTAGACAGTCTAGTCCACAGACATATAGGAAGTTCACTTTGGAAAAGAATGGTTATCATCTTCGAAAAAAAAGGGGGGACAGAATTTACATAAAAAAAGTTACATGGTAAATTCTTGTCCTGAAATAAATTAACTGGTTGTTTAAAAAAAAAAAAAGTTTGTAATAAGTCAGAAAGTTGAGACATGTCGAAGAACTGTCTGCGAAAGTCGTGAGAAAAAAAGTTATTAAAAAAAGGAATTTATGCAAGAAATGTTGTATAATTTAAAAATAACTAGGTCTCCTGAATGTGAAACTATTAAAAAAAAAAAGTTTAGGTGCAACGTGTATAAGGAAAGTAAAATATGCCTTTGGTAAAGGCATCATAAAGAGGCATAAGAATGTAAATTTTTACCTACATTAAAAGGTTATAAAATTGTTTTCAAGGTTTAAGCAAGTTTTAAAATGTTAATTGTAAAGAAAATTCTGTGTGTAAACATATTGGCTAAAGTTAAAGAGGTATCATCCAGTTTTTCTGTACACTGAGCATTACATAAAAACACAACGGGTTTTTCTTAAAGCACTAACCTGCTCTTTTAAAAAGAATCTATAAAAATGTTACCTTATGGTCAGACATTAAAAATTGAATAAATACGTCTACAAAGTTTTATTAAAACTAAGTTTAACATTAACAACACACTAATATAAAAATGAAATTTAGCTTATCTGGTATAAAAATCATACAGGAAGCACTGTCAAATATCAAACAGTGTTTGGCTTTCTTCGGTCTAAAAACTAATAAAAATAGGTACTAAAGGAAATTTCTCAGTAGAAAAGCACCAAGGACTATAAAGTCCACTGCTGATGTCCCCACATTTAAAACAAAGGTCAATTTCTTAAAAATTATATACTTGGTTATCTTCCACTTTCCTTTCCCTCAAAACTAAAAGTCTTTTAGCACATGTACCACGCCTAGAATTTCCGGTAAACCAGCATCAGCCTGAAGATCATGTTCTCATCAAAGGGTGAAAAGAAAGGAAACTCGAGCCAGCCTGGGAAGGACCCTACCTTGTGCTGCTAACCACAGAGACTGTTGTTCATAGAGTCAAAAAGGGACAGACCCATCACACCCAAGTCAAGAAAGCGGCATCTCCTCCTGAGTCGTGGGCCACACAGTCCCAGTCACACCTGAGGCTGACTGGTCCACACACGGCCAAAGCATGAGGAAACTCACCGTGGAACTTATTTTCCTTAAATTTTGGACTTGTACAGTAGGGACTTCAACTGACCTTCCTCAAACTAAGGACTGTTCCCAGTGTATACATCCAGTCACTAAGGTAGGGCAAAAAGTTAAAACTTTTTGTTCTATAGTTATTATAAATGTGCCGGAACTCTAAAAAGGACTTGTTTGTATAATGCCACCCAGTACAAGGTATGCAGCCCAGGAAGTGACCAGCCTGATGTGTGTTATAACCCTTTTGAGCCTCCCATGTTCACAGTTTTTGAAATAAGATTAAGGACTGAAGACTGGTGGGGAGTTGTAAATAACACAAGTAAAGTATTAGCCAGAACAGAGAAAAAAGGGGTGCCCAAATGCATAGTCTTGAAATTTGATGCCTGTGCTGTCATTAGGAAGAGGATGTGGCTCTTTTGATTAGGAAAAAGGCTATATGACTGAAAATAAGTACATTTGTTAGGACTGTGTGGAAATGAATGTGGATACTGGTCTTGTGTCCTTTGGGCCACTTGGATAAAAAATGAAAAGGATCCAGTCCACCCTGAGAAAAGAAAAAGTGGCTCTTCCTATACCAAGGGACAATGTAACCCCTTAGAGCTAGTAATAACCAATCCCTTTGATCCTTGCTTAGGAATCGATGGGGCCGGACTGGATCTTCGAGTAAATATCTTAGTTCGAGGAGAAGTTTACAAATGCTCTCCTGAGCAAGTGTTTCAAACCGTCTATGATGAACTAAATGTGCCAGTACCAGAAATTCCAGGAAAAACAAGAAATTTGTTTTTGCAATTAGCCAAGCATGTAGCCCAGTCTCTCAATGTCACTTCATGTTATGTATGTGGAGGAAATGTAATGGGAGATCAATGGCCATGGGAAGCCTGAGAATTAGTACCTACAGACCCAGTTCCTGATGAATTCCCGGCTCAAAAGAATCACCCTGACAACTTCTGGGTCCTAAAAGCCTCAATTATTGGACAGTATTGCATAGCTAGAGAAGGAAAAGAATTCACTCACCCCGTAGGACGACTTAGTTCTCTGGGACAGAAACTGTATAACGGTACCACAAAAACAGTCACTTCGTGGAGTTCAAATCACACAGAAAGGAATCCATTTAGTAAATTCCCAAAGTTGCAAACCGTGTGGACCCACCCGGAGTCCCACGGGGACTGGAGAGCCCCCACTGGATTATACTGGATATGTGGGCATAGAGCTTACACCACATTATCCGACCAGTGCCAGGTAGTTGTGTTATTGGCACTATTAAACCATCTTTCTTCCTACTGCCCATAAAAATGGGCGACCTCCTGTATATGCTTCCTGTGAAAAGAGAAGCATAGCTATAGGAAATTGGAAAGAAGATAAATGGCTCCCTAAGAGAATCAAACCATATTATGGGCCTGCTACTTGGGCACGAGACGGCTCATAGGGATACCAGACAGCCATTTACATGCTCAACCGAATCAAATGGTTATAAGCTGTCTTAGAAATAATCACTAATAAAACCGGCAGAGCCTTGACTATTCTGGCCCGGCAGGAAATTCAGATGAGAAATGCTATCTATCAAAATAGATTGGCTCTCAACTACTTGTTAGCAGCTGAAGGAAGGGTCTATGGGAAATTTAACCTTACTAACTGCCATCTACACATAGATTACCTAAGGCAAGTAGTTGAAGACATAGTTAGAGATATGACAAAACTGGTACATGTGCCAGTGCAAGTGTGGCATGAATTTGATCCTGGGGCCATGTTTGGAAAATGGTTCCCAGCGCTAGGAGAATTTAAAACTCTTATAATAGGAGTTATAATAGTAATAGGAATCTGCTTACTACTCCCTTGTTTGCTACCTGCACTTCTTCAAATTATAAAAAGGTTCATCGCTACCTTAGTTCACCAAAATGCTTCAGCACAAGTGTACTATATGAATCACTATTGATCTGTCTTGCAAGAAGACATGGTAGTGAGGATGAAAGTGAGAACTCCCACTAATGAGTGAGGTTCTCAAAGGGAGGGAACGAACGAGTATTGACTTTGCCTTAAAATCTGCTCAATGTTTTAAGGGAGGAGACCACCCCCCATATTGTCTTATGCCCAATTTCTGCCTCCAAAGAAAGAAGTATAAAATCTAAAGGGCAGAAATGGAATCCACAGACAGACAGCCCAGCACCATGCCCTGGGCCTGGTAGTTAAACATCAGCCCCTGACCTAACTGCTTGTGTTACCTATAGATTCCAGACATTGTACGGAAAAGCATCGTGAAAATCCCTGTCCTGTTCTGTTCCCTTCTGATTACCGGTGCATGCAGCCCCCAGTCAGTACCCCCTGCTTGCTCAATCAATCAGACGCTCTCACGTGGACCCCCCTAGAGTTGTAAGCCCTTAAAAGGGACAGGAATTGCTCACTCGGGGAGCTCAGTTTTTGGAGACATGACTCCGCTAATGCTCCCAGCTGAATAAAGCCCTTTCCTTCTACAACTCGGTGTCTGAGAGGTTCTTATCTGTGGCTCATCCTGTTACAGTTTTAGAGAACTCAAGGCCCTTCCCTTGTTACCTCGTTTGTTTATTCCCAGCCCATCAATCTGTATGATTCTCATTTTACACATCAGGAAGCTGAGAGAGGTAGTTGCAGACCCAGTTCCTCTGTACAGCTCCATGACATTCACACATGTCTGAGGACAAAATGCTCTAGTCTACAAGGACATGCTAATCAGTGGCGCTGAGTCATGAGCCCTAGTTCCTAGTTCTGATGGCCACTTCTTACATTTCCTTCCACTTTCACGTTGTCACTGCTTACAGTGTTGCTTAGTTATGTTGACTGAGTGCTTACAACATGCCAAGCACTGCGCTAAGGAGCATTTCACATACACCACCCTCACATAATCCTCATGATGGCTGTACAGTGGAGTCATTGTCATTCTGATCTACAGGTGAGGACGCTGAGGCTGGGAAGATTAAGGGAGTCAAGTCACCCAGGGTTGCAGAGAGCTGGAAGCAGGACAAGAGCATCCGTCTCCAGGCCCCTGCTCTGTAACTCCTACTCCTTCCTATCTCCCAAACTACGTGCTTTAAAATGAAGTAGCACTGGCTGGGTGCGGTGGCTCATGCCTGTAAGCCCACTTTGGGAGGCTGAGGCAGGCGGATCACCTGAGGTTGGGAGTTCGAGACCTGCCTGGCCAACATGGCGAAACCCCATCGCTACTAAAAATACAAACATTAGCTGAGCATCATGGAGCATGCCTGTAATCTCAACTACTCAGGAGGCAGGAGAAGTGCGTGGACCAGAGAGGCAGAGGATGCAGCGAGCCGAAATCGCCGCCACTGCACTCCAGCCTGGAAGACAGAACAGGACTCTGTCTCAAAAAAAAAAAAAAAAAGAAGTAGTACTTCCTTCAAGCCAGACTGCTCTACAGAACTTCTTGTAATTAGACAAAACCATCAGGATCTGGACTCCAGTATTAGAATGTGGTGGTGTTCTCAGAATCCAAGATACAGACATGCTCTTGTATTTTCATAAACACTCATACATGCCAGTTTTCTAACCGTGTTCTAGAGGCAGTCCAGGCACCTGAGTTACCAAAGTCCTCAGGCCTGTCCAGGGCAACATCTCCTTTCCTCCTTCATTGCTGTCTCCCCACTCCCTGTGGACAGGACTACCATGGGAAAGAGGCAGCAAGGGCCTCTGTCCTACTGGTCAGGGTTACCCTGAGTTCCACAGACCCAAGGTGACCGACACCAGGGTCACTTTGACCCTCATGCCAGAGTGTAGATCACTCCTCTAAGGATCACAACTGAAAATTCCCAAGGTTATTCTGGGTTCATGTCCCCAAACCAGTAAACACGTGTAGCAATAAACCAATTTCTTCACCTAGTTCAGGGGTTGGCCGATTACAGCCCACATCTGGCTACAGTTTTTTTCACAAAGGCTCATGAGTTTTTACATTCTTAGACTCTTTTCAACGGATGCAAAAAACAAAGAAGATTTGACAAAGACCATGGCCTACAGACCCTAAAATACTCACTATCTGCGCCTTATAGGAAGAGTTTGCACTCATGACCTTGCTGGTCTTTCCTCCCCTCAGAGGCCCCCTGCTGGCTCTCCCAGTTCCATCCCATCCCACCCCATCCCACCCCGCCACACCCTACCCCGAGTTCCTTTTGCTGAATGCCAGCCTCCAGGACAGAGAACACCAAACTGGCCTAACAAGTTATTAGGCCAACACTAAACAATACTCACACAAATTCTTAGAAGTAGAGGAAAGAGCAAGCCAACTGAGTTTATCGAATCGGTAGTGTTTGGAAACTGAAAACTCATTAAAGCCAGAGGGAACTGGTGGCCCAAGGTCCCCTTAATACAGACTTTGATGTGTGGAAATATCAAAACTGTTCACATCAGAACTAAATCCAACCACAATTTCTAGATAACCGTTCATTTACAAGAGGCTATCATTTTGCCTCAAGTAAATATAAGCATGACCCCTTAAGAATGTGAGCTGGGGAAGCCATTCATTCACAGGAATATTCACTTATTCTCTCAGCATCCACAGCTGGGTTCCAACCAAACTCACCCAGAATCATCAGGGCCAACGTTCCCCAACAGGCCAAACATTCCAGAGAATCAGCTAGTTCTGAGCCTTTTAGGAAGTAAGCTGCCTCCATTCCAGGAAGGCAACAGAGCCCATCACTAAGCTAACCTAACTCTTCAACCCATGGAATGGCAGATTTGGGCCTTTAGGCCCCCTAAGGGCCTCAGTTCTTGGAGTGACTAGTTCATTCACTCAACAAATACTCACTGGGCACACAGTGTGTGCCAGACAGTACACCATGTGTTAGCTGTTGTTCAGTGGTGAAAAGATATGCCCATCCAGAAACAAGCACACAAAAAGTCGTAATTTCAAACTATGATGACTGTAGACAAGGAAAACAGACTCCTGGAAAAGAAAAGAAAAGAAAAGAAAAGAAAACAAAGGAAAAGAAGAGAAAAGAGAGAAGAAAGAAAAGGAAAGGAAAAGGAAAAGGAAAAGAAAAAAAAGAAAAAAGAGAACAAAACAGAACAGAACTTAATTTAAATCAAGGCATCTACACCAATTCCATCCCAATCACCAGGTATTGGACTGGGACTATTATCACTCCTAACTGCAGAATCAAATACTTTTCAGTTGGCTCTCTGTGACATATCCCAACTCAGGGACCATAACTGCTAGAATATGTGCAGACAGAGGCCCTGTGCCAACTTCAAAAGGTAAAAGAAAGGCCACTTTATTAATACACGCTTAGATCACACGAGAATGCACATATTTTTAGAGCACACCAAGCACAATGCCGGTCACATGTTAGATCTCAATGAATGGTACATATTATCATTTCACTAGAATCAGAAGAAACTCAGTCGTCAGTGCTAGGTACTAAACTTCAAGAAGGCTTACAGAGGAAGGCATTATAATGTATGACACAAAATACACAGGCCAAACAACACAACTTGCCTAGCAAGCAGTAAGCGTTCAATAAAAAGGTTAGCCGTAAAACAGAGAAATTCGAACTGAAAGTACAGCGAGATGGCAAAGAAATTCTGATAAACCACTGTACTGGTGAGAATGAAAAAACATCCTCAAATACTGCTGGTTGGACTGTAAAATGGGTTTAACCTCTACAAAGAACAATTTAGCGACTGCCATCAAAATTTTAAAAGTACATAACCTTAGATCCAGCAATTCCACTTCTAGAAATTTATCCTAAGGATAAATCAGACCAGTGGTTCCCAACCAAGGATGATTTTTTTTTACCCCCTTGGGGAGCATCTGGCAACATGTGCAGGGATTTCTGGCTGCCATGACTTGGGATGGGAGTGCTACTACTGGCATCTAGTGCAGTGCACAGGGATCTAGTACACTGCACATCTTACAAAGCACAGGACAGCTCCCACGCAATGAGGAACTGTCCAGCCCCAAACGTCAGTAGTGCAGAAGTGTATAAATCCTGTATTTTAAAGCATGAGCAAAGTGATAATATGTGCTGGGTTACTGACTGCAGCATAGTCTGTAATATCAAAACAAACATCAATGTCTCCCAATAGAGGATATAATGGAATACTATTCATCTAAGCCCCTGTCACTAGGAAGGAGAAGGGGAATTTGAAGGTATTTCCCAAGAAGTAATGACATTACACTAATGAGGTTTTCAACTACCACTTTTGCCTAAAGGTGTTTATATGCTTCTAAAATGGCTGGAGCATGCTTTCTCATTCAGAAAGTGCACACGGCCTGACAGGGAGGCAAACACTGCCACAGTCAGTGTCTGCAGAGCATACTGGGGGCAAACGAGACTCTCCAGAAAACAGGAACATAAATGCTTGAGGCTTCAAGATGGCACTCTGTGTAAACGCATGAGTAAAAACTGAGACTCTCACAGTAATTCTGAATCAGGACAGCTGGTATCCAAGCACAGATGGCAGGGGCATGAGCCACGTGGGCCCTCAGAGACCCAGCCAGAGCCATCCCCTGGCCACTAAAGGCTGCACTGGTTCTCTACCCAGGATGCTCATTTGCATCACTGGGTCTCAGCCCAGATGAAATATATTAGAATATCTGCAGGTACAATCTGGATTTGTTCTTAAGACACTTGAGCGATTCTAATGAGCGATTCTAATGTGTAGTCAGTTGAGACTACCGGGTTAAGGGTTCTTACCAGTTAACTGAGAAAGGACAACTGAAACTGAGAAGACAACCATCTCTGAGCACAAATTACCCATACGTAACAGGCATCTAGTTCTCTAAAAAAAGGAGGGGGATCACATTCATAAGAGAGGTGGTGAGGATCTAGAATGACAACCCACGACATGAAAGCCAGTGGAAACCCTTCGGTACTGGAGAGCACTCAGAAGGTCAGATCGGACTGGCTGTTACCTAGAAAAAGTGGATTTGCTTGGGACACCTGATGCAAGGGAATTGATTTTATGATTGGCAAGTATGGGATGCAAATTCTAGCTCAATACTAAGAATCCAATCCTCATGCTTTGCTGGTTGGAATGTAAGCTAGTGCAGCTTGGAGAATGGTTAAACAAAGTTAACATGTACCTCGCAATTCCACTCCTAGGTATATACCCAAGAGAAAGACAAATTGTCTACACCAAAAATATTGCACATGAATGCTTACAATGGCATTAATCAGAACAGCCAAAAGACGAAAACAACCAAAATGTCCATCAGCTGATGACTGGATAAACAAAATGTGGTGCATCCATACAATGGAATCTTTGGCCATAAAAATGAAGAAATGATACATGCTATAACATGGATGAATCTTCAAAACATATTAATTGAATAAAACTCATCGAAAAGACCACATATTGATTCCACTTATACAAACAGGCAAATCTACACAGAAAGAAAGTAGATTATTGGTTACTTAAGAGCTGGCGAGAGCGAGGAGATACGAGAGTGGCAGCTAAAAGGTCTCTTTCTGAGGTGCTGAAAACGTTCTAAAACTATGTTGATGACTGTATACACCTGTGAACATAATAAACCCCAATGAACTGGATACTTTCATTGGGTGAACTGTAAGTCAATAAAGCTATTTTTAAAAGAATCTAAGATTGAGTTGTTCAAAAAGAATAGGCTGTATAGGGAGACCTTCACCTACATCCGCATTCTGCCGAGAGGCAGATACGTTATGGTGGTTACACTGGATGTCTTTTAAAATTCCTTCCAGAAACAAGTTTTTTGTCCTTACGTCTTTATTTAAAATTGCAGAATGTGAGGGAAGCAGTAAAGCATGATGGCCATACATACAGGGAATCAGACAAGCTACATTCAAAAGCAGGCTCCCAGGCCAGGCGCAGTGGCTCAAGCCTGTAATCCCAGCACTTTAGGAGGCTGAGACGGGAGGATCACAAGGTCAGGAGATCGAGACTATCCTGGCTAACACGGTGAAACCCCGTCTCTACTAAAAATTACAAAAAAAAAAACTAGCCGGGCGAGGTGACGGGCGCCTGTAGTCCCAGCTACTCGGGAGGCTGAGGCAGGAGAATGGCATAAACCCAGGAGGCGGAGCTTGCAGTGAGCTGAGATCCGGTCACTGCACTCCAGCCTGGGCGACAGAGCGAGACTCCGTCTCAAAAAAAAAAAAAAAAAAAAAAAAAAAAAAAAACACACCAGCCTCCCCTACCTTCTGACTGTCTGACCTCAAAAAAGTCACATTCCATGCTTCAGATTTCTCATCTGTAAAACAGGAATAATACATATCCTGTGGTATTGTTGTGAAGACTAAACGTGATGCCTATCAAGCTATCAATGTAGTGCTTGGCACAAAATCATCTATAAATAGAAGCTTCTACTACTAATCATCACCATAAAGCTGGAGGCAATAATAATAAAATGACAAAACCACAACTTTATTAGTTAATCTTTCAGATTTCTAGTCCAACCTCTTCATTTTATGGCTCAAATAACTGAGCCTTGAAAGGGTTCGATGACAGGGACAAGTTACAAAACTGGCTGGTAACAGAGGCAGGACTAACGCCCATCTGATACCCAGTCGAGTGTGCTTCCTACTCCCCAGGCTGACTCCTCACTTGCTTTAGGGTGGGTTACAATTCAGAGAAAAGCATCCATTTCTCCTAGTTTACTTACTGTCAGAACAGAGCCCATCAAATACCCCAAATGTGATGTAAACAAACATGCACACACAGGCATGAAGAAATGTATGCTAGGCTGAATTTAATGTCGAGTGTACCAGGACTAGTAGAGTGTTAAGAAATTTGCTTGAATAGGATTCTGCTGCTTAGTGGGGAAAGTGCATCATGTTTCCAAAGAGGGTAGCTCTCAGAGCGACTTGGTTGACATGAACCTGAAGTGCTGAAAACCCAGAACACACACAGTTGGCATCAATCCTGGATAAAATAAATCACTCAAGACAAAGCCAGGATCCAACCGGCCAAAGGATGATTCAACTCACAGGGAAAATAGAACATGGTCAGGTTCAGGGCCTTGGTCTTATCTAAGATCATTATGCCCTCCAGAACTTTCTTGAGTTAGAACTGGCACTGGTACCAAGTTCACCCCAATGTAACGGAACCATCTACTGAAGCTGGCAAAACAAAAAATAGAAAACAAAACAAAAAGACAGAGTATATTTTAATGAGGACAATTTGATTTGCTGGAGCTTTAAGACCCAAGACAATTCATTATTCGACCTGAACACTTTTCTGACGGCTCCATTTCAATACCAGTTCTTGACATCTGAGTACTGTATACGTAATTAGAAGCAACTTCCTGGCCTTTTTCTTGTTTAAAAAATCTTTTTATCCAGTTTATTTCACTCAGCATAATTACACTGAGAACCATCCACGTTGCTGCATATGTCAACAGTTTCTTCCTCTTGATTGCTGAGCTGTATTGCAGTATATGGATATACCACAGTTTCTTCATCCATTCCCCTACTGATGGACACTAAGATTGTTCCAGTCTGGGGCTATTACAAATAAAGATGCTATCTACAAGTCTTTGTATGGACATATACTTCATTTCTCTTGGGTAATACCTAGGAGTGGAATGACAAATTCCAAAATGAGTTGTACCATTTTGTATTCCCACTAGCAGCGTAGGAAGTCCCACTTGTTCCACATCTTCACTAGACTTGATATGGTCCGTCTTTTAAATTTAGACATATCACTGGCCAGGCGCAGTGGCTCGCACCTGTAATCCCAGTACTCTGGGAGGCCGAGGCGGGCAGATCACTTGAGGCCAGTTCAACACCAGCCTGGCCACAAGGAGAGACCCCATTTCTACTAAAAAAACAAAAATTAGGCAGGCATGGTGGCTTATTCCTGTAATCCCAGCTATTTGGGAGGCTTACGTGGGAGGATCACCTGAGCCCAGGAGGCTGAGGCTGCAGTGAGCCCTGATAGTGCCACTGCACTCCAGCCTGAGCAACAGAGCAACACTCTTGTCTTAAATGAAAGCTTTTCATCACAAATGCACAAATTTGTGACATCAGATTTTTTTGTTCATCTCTCTGCAATTCAAAATACTTCTAATTGTGCAAAGAAAAAATCACTAAAACAGGAAAGAAAAAAACAATGACGACAATCACGAACTCTAACCTCAGACCTGAACATTACTAAGCAAAATAAAACGTTCCTTCATGTTCCACTGACAGTGATTCTCTGCAGTCCAAAAGAGCAGCCACTAACCATGTGTGACCTTGGAGCACTTGAAATGTGCTGTGAATGTAAAATACACACTGGAGTTCCATGACTTTGTATGAAAAAACGCATGTAAAATATCCCATTAATAGTTTTTATATTGATTATGGATTAAATATTTTGGATAAACTAAGTTAAATAAAATATATTGTTAAAATTATTTTCACCTGTTTCTTTTTACTTTATAAATTTTTTTTTTTTAATTAAATTGACTTTCATTTGTAGGAGCTAAAAATGAGATCACGGAGGTAGACAGTAGAATATAATAGATACCAGACACTGGGAAGGGTGGATGTTGAGAGCTTGGTTAATGGATAGAAAAAAAAAAAACTTAGCTGGAACAAATGAGTTCCAGTATTCAAGAGCAAAGTAGGATGACTATAGTTAACAATTTCTTGTATATATATATATATATATACACACACTTTTTTTTTTGAGACAGTCTCATTCTGTAGCCCATGCCGGAGTGCAGTGGCGCAATCTCTGCTCACTGTATCCTCTGCCTCCTGGGTTCAAGCAATTCTCATGCCTCAGCCTCCCTCGTACCTGGGATTACAGGCACAGGCCATCACACCCAGCTAGTTTTGTGTTTTGAGTAGAGAAGCGGTTTCATCATGTTGGCCAGGATGATTTCAAACTCCTGACCTCAAGTGATCCACCCACTTTGGCCTTCCAAAGTGCTGGGGTTACAGATATGAGCCACCATGTTGGGCCAATTTCCTGTGTATTTTAATTTCAAATGTTAAGTAGAAGATTTGAAATGTTCCCAACACAAAGAAACGATGTATGTTTCAGGTGCTGGATATCCTAAATACTCTGATTTTATCATCACACGTTCTATCCATGTGGGCAAATATTACTCTACACTATAAATATGTAAAATTACTGATCCTCAATTTTTAAAAAATTGATACATACATTTACATATTTATAGGGCACAATGTGATGTTTTGAGATACACATACACACACGCACTCTCTCTGTCTCCTTGTGGAATGATTAAATCAACCAAATCTATTTCCTTGTGCTTTTTAAAAAAGCATTACTATAAAATTTTAAATTGTGTGTATAGTACATATAATATTTCTATGGGACAGCATTGATCAAAAATTTTTAAAGGAGACTCTGAAAATAATATACCTTCAGCTGGGCGCAGTGGCTTACACCTGTAATCCCAGCACTTTGGGAGGCCGAGGCAGGCAGATCGCGAGGTCAGGAGATCAAGACCATCCTGGCTAACATGGTGAAACCCCGTCTCTACTAAAAATACACAAAAAATTAGCTGGGTGTCATGGCGGGTGCCTGTAGTCCCAGCTACTTGTTAGGCTGGGGCAGGAGAATGGTGTGAACCCGGGAGGCAGAGCCTGCTGTGAGCTGAGATCCCACCACAGCACTCCAGCCTGGGTGACAGACCAAGACTGCCACCTCAAATAATAGTAACAATAATAACATATCTTCAACTGGCAAAGAAAGAAAGACGTGTGTGCGTGTGTGTGTGTATATATATATATAGAATTTCCCACCCTATTTCTCCGAGGAGAAGACAATGGTACAGCAGAGAGGCCTTAGATCTGGAACCAGGACTACTCTTAGGTTCCAGGCACAATTCTTACTGTGTGGTTTATGTGTCCTTGAATAAATCATTCAGCTTCAGCCGCATGCAGTGTCTCATGCCTGTAATCCCAACACTTTGGGAGGCTGAGGCAGGTGAATCACCTGAGGTCAGGAGTTTGAGACCACACTGGCCAACATGGTGAAACCCCATCTCTACTAAAAATACAAAAATTAACTGGGCGTGGTGGCACACGCCTGTAATCCCAGCTACTCGGGAGGCTGAGGTAGGAAAATCAGTTGAGCTCAGGAGGTGGAGGGTTGCAGAGAGCCGAGATCTCGCCACCGCACTCCAGCCTGGGCAACAGAGGGAGACTCAGCCTCAAAAAAAAAAAAAAAAAAAAATTATTGAACTTCCCTTCATTTAAGTTTCCTGACCTTTTTTTTTTTTTTTTTAATTCAGAAAAGTCAACAAAGGCCAGGTGTGGTGGCTCATGTCTGTAATCCCAACCCTTCGGGCAGCTGAGGCGGGAGGACTGTTTGGGCCAGGGAGGTTGAGGGTGCAGTGATCCTTGATGATGCCACTACACTCCAGCCTGGGCCACAGATCAAGACCATCTCCGTAAAATAAACAGATAAAAGTCAAGCGCAAACGTATTACACTCCTGTTTTACAAAGTATTTTTCCATTACGGCAGATCTTCAGCTTACAAATTAACTGGAGGTGGGATCCAAACATACTAAGATTATACAAGGCAAAATGAAGAGAGCCCTAGATGAGCCTCTGTGTTTGTGTGGCATGCGCACGTGTCTGCATGTGTTTTAAAGGTGAAAGAGTACACTGAAGGACTCAGGGTAAACTCTAAGCACTTAGAAGGCTCCTTCTAACTCTAAAATTCTATTCTCTTAAAAAGCCTTAATCATAGTGTACGCTACTACATGATTTAGTGATACACGGAACACATGATATTCCGTCAAGTTTTCCTGGTGAACACAATAACACAGTAGGAAGTAAATGACATGCCGTAATGAGGTTCTACTTCACCTGAACAAAAAATTCTGCAGTACAGTTCAAGTTTAACCAGGGCCAAATAACCTCCAGAGAGCTCAGAGAGTTTTGTTTTGTTTCTAATACAAGCTAACTTTTGGTGACAAGCACACACAAGAAAAGTGGGTTTTTCTTTAGCAGAAACCACTTAGCAAGTCAGGCTAGCCTCCGAAGAGACTAGCCACAGCACTCCTCACACCAAACACAAAATAGACACAACAGTCTCCTTCTCCTCCTCCCTCCTCTATCTTTAGGGGTAATGATTTACAATGACACTCAAATGCTGTTATTGCAGTGGTACTTCCATAAACTGGACACACATGACTACTATTGTATTTAGGTCACAAACTCACAAAAGAAAAGTCCATTCTGAAAGTTAGTTGACAACTATGTCACCATATAAATAACCTAAACTTCCATGAAAACTCAAAGACCCCTAACATGAAGAATTGCTTGTTTCCAGCATTCCTTGGAGAGGTAGAATATCCCCATTTTAAGGGTAGGAAAATTGAGGAACAAGTACTGAATTCACCAGTCTTCGCTGAGATAAGGAAACGTACTATCATAAATTTTGCTAGGAAATGCGTATTATGGTTTTGTAAGAAAGTCTAACCCACGGTCCAAGAAGCCCAGATTCTTATCTGTTAATGGCATGAAAGGCTTTCTGAGAGGATTCTATTGTTCTCTCAGAAAAAGAAGAGTAACACTCCCAAGTCATTCTGGTTTCCTTTAGTAACTCTTTCTTAAATAGCTGTGAATGTTTTCTACATAGTTTATAGCTTGTTCTTATTCTCAAACTGGTATAGCAGTTCTAAGGTCAAAATTTTATCATGTTCCCTAAAAACTACTATCAGAACTTCTCATCTGTCCCAATTCGATTTTTAAGAAATAATTTAAGGCATTTTTTAAAATTCTGGAATTTGGTGGAAAAGCTCATGTTCGCCTATCCAAACCCTCCATGAATGTAAGCGTCTTCACCCACAGCCCTCCTACACATTTCTCTTTCCTGAAGGCAACCTAAAGGCAAGCAGTATGGGTCAGTGGAACCGCAGCCTGGAAGCAGAGGCGGGATTTCCAGCCTCGGCCTCTCACGACCTGCGGCTCTGGACAAGTCACTGAACTTCTCTGGACTTCCAAGGGCTCAGAAAAAATGAAAACATTAGACAGGACATTCCAAATGTTCTCATCCAGATCTGAAATACTTTTTTCTTTTTTTGAGAGGAGTCTCGTTCTGTCACCCAGGCTGGAGTGCAGTGGCCCAATTTCGGCTCACTGCAACCTGTGCCTCCCAAGTTCAAGCGATTCTCCTGCCTCAGCCTCCCAAATAGCTGGAATTACAGGCACTCGCCACCACGCCCAGCTAATTTTTGTATTTTTAGTATAGGCGGGGTTTCACCATGTTGGACAGGCTGGTCTTGAACTCCTGACCTTAGGGTGATCCGCCCGCCTCAGCCTCCCAAAGTGCTGGGATTAACGGCATGAGCCACCGCACCCGGCCATACTTTTTCTTTTAACCTGTTCGATCATGTTAAAATACCTTTTGCTGTGCTCTTTCTTTAACTCTATTGTGTGTTTCTTAAGACCTCATAAGAGTGGGCTGTGTTCCAAAACAAAAAGTTATGGAACTGAAGCTATGTTTGACAGACTCACCTTGCATCAAGTTCTCCCTGAGACAACGGGAGGCGAAATGGGTGGGGTGTGGATGGAACAGGAATAGCCACAGTTAAGTGGCTGAGGAGGCCAGACCAAGTACAAAGTACATGCTGGTTCCCTATTCCATCTATTTTCCTGTGTCTGAAATTCTCCAAAATACAAAGTTAAAATAAAACAAAATAAAATAAAAAAAGCACATCTCTTTCAAAGAGAGTAGTATACTCGATTGGCATTATTACAGGATTTTGTCTGCAGACTTTGGTATGGTATAACTGCTCTTCACACCATTTCCCTTGGATTGAGATAGAATCTACAAGACATGAAACTAATCAGCCAAAGTTCAGCCAAAATTAAGGAAAACGGACCAGAACCAAAATTCCTTAAATAACCTCAAGGTTATCAATGAGAAGATTCATGGTGATACTTGGCAGAGGATGGAACTTATTTCCATTGTGCTACACCGTATGTCTCCTATAAGCTATTTTCCGCACTTCTGAACAGCAAAACTTCAGCCTTCTGTGACATGGAAAGCGAGGAAATAAACAAGCCCCAGTAAGAGGAGGATGCCTCGGAGGGCGCTGAAATAAAAAAGGAAAGGCAAGGGATTTCGGGAGTTAAGAAATCCTAAAGAAAGAAAAGTGGGAGAATGCATTTGGAGAAAAAGAGGGGAAAGACTAGCATCTCAGGGCAACCAGAGAACACAGGAAGGGGAATGACAGGGGAAGGCGCTTCCTGGCGCTCCAACGCCCCGCAGCCCTCGCCACCCACATCCCCGGACTCCCGGGGCGGGAGGGCTGCGGACACCTGGGACTCGGGGGAGGCGCGGGTCTCCGAGGAAACGGGCTCGGAGGGCAGGAGAGCGGAGAGGCGGGCGACCGGGGCTCGGGGCGGGCGCGGACCGTTCCATCGGGGACGGGGGGCACCCGCTCCACCCGCCGGGGATCCCCAGGGCGCGGCGATGGTGCCTCCTGACGCCGGCGCGGCGTCGCCGGGGCGTCCCAGACTGCAGGCCCCGCGCGGCCGCCCGAGCCCGGCCCCCTCGTCCCGCTCTCGGCTCCCCGGAGGCCGGGGACTTTGAGGGAAGGTGCCAGCTCTCTCCTACTCACCGACCGCGAAGCTCAGCAGCTCCAAATCCCGCGGCGACCGCTCCCTCCCGCCGTTGCCAACGCCGCGGGCCCAGGCTGCGTCAGGACGTGCGCGCGCCCGCCTTTGTCTACGCCACCCAACGTGACCTTGCGCCCACCGCCCCGCACGCTCCCGCCGGGCGCGCGCGGGCCGGCAGGGCGGGGGCCTAGGGAGAGGCGGGTGCCGCGTGGCCAGGCCCGCGGGGTGGGCGCGCCCGGGACGCGCGGAGTCGCCCCCTGGCGGACGAGGGGTCACTGCCCGGGGCGGGGCGGGAGCGGGAGAGGCCGGGCCCTGGCAGCCCCTCCGCTGGCGCGTCCCTGTCAGATAAGCCGAGCGCTTCCCTGCGTCAGGACCCGATACTGGCTCCCTACCCGGAGGTTCGCACGTGCGTTCCGGAGAGGGTGAAATCAACTCTGGACCGCGGGAAGAGGCTAGAGTCACGAAATCACATTGTCATCTTGGGGCTGCTGTCGGTGTGCAGCGACATTCTGCCCGTAGAGGACTCAGCTCAGGGCCTGGTACGCTCAAGATCTGTTAGCTGCCAGCACCATCACCACCATCACCACGACCACCGTCATCACCAGCAGCATCCCTCAATCTTGTCTGCCTTCTCAAGCAAGGTGCTCCAGGAGTGGGTGTGGGCCACCTTTGCCCTCCCTCGCAGATGCAACTTGCCAACTTCCACCTCTACTTGGACCTGCTGTCTCTACTCAAGTCTAGCTGGTGCCTGCTGGAGTTTCTTACCATATCTTCTGACTTCACACGCCTAACCCAAGCTTATTATCTCACCTAAAATTGGACCTCTTTAAAATATGTAATATTACCTTTCTTTTTCCTGTTCTTAAAAGACAGTTTGCCTTTAGTGCCAAGCCCTCTCCGCTGGTTTACGCTGTACACTGCTGTCAGATTGTCATTCCATGCTAAATGCATAATCTGATAATGAAATCTTTCAGGTAAAGTCCACATTCTTAGACCTCAAAATCTCTGTAAGAATAATGGGCAGGGCATGGTAGTTCATGCCGGTAATCCCAGCGTTTTGGGAGGCCAAGGCAGAAGGATCGCTTGAGGCCAGGAGTTTGAGACTAGCTGGGGTGACATAATGAGACCCCCACTTCTACAAAAATGTTTAAAATTAAAAAAAAGGGTGGGGGGAGCGGGGCGCAGGTAGCTCATGCCTGTAATCCCAGCACTTTGGGAGGCAGAGGCGGGCAGATCACTTGAGGCCAGGAGTTTGAGACCAGCCTGGCCAACATGGTGAAACCCCGTCTCTACTAAAAATACAAAACTTAGCCGGGGCTGGTGGCTCGCACCTGTAATCCCAGCTACTACGGAGGCTGAGACAGGAGAATTGCATGAACCCAGGAGACAGATGTTGCAGTGAACTGAGATTATGGCACTGTACTCCAGCCTGGGTGACAGAGCGAGACCCTATCTCAAAAGAAAGAAAGAGAGAGAGAGAGAGAAAGAAAGAAAGAAAGAGAAAGAAAGAAAGAAAAGAATAACCACTTTGCTCCAAAACACTGGACTACTCATCTCCACCAAATATAACTAAATGTTACCCATTTGGAACTGATCACATATTTATTAACTCAATCATTAATCCATTCATTGAGCCCTTGTTACTTGCCATCTTTTTTGGGGATCCCAATTCAAGATTGAGTAATGCATGGCCATGTCTAATCTTCAACTACATTAAATTCCATAAGAAGGCCGGGCGCAGTGGCTCACACCTGTAATCTCAGCACTTTGGGAGGCCAAGGCGGGCGAATCACGAGGTCAGGAGATCAAGACCACGGTAAAACCTCATCTCTACTGAAAATACAAAAAATTAGCCGGGCGTGGTGGTGGGTGCCTGTAGTCCCAGCTACTAGGGAGGCTGAGGCAGGAGAATGGCATGAACCCGGGAGGCAGAGCTTGCAGTGAGCCGGGATCGCGCCACTGCACTCCAGCCTGGGCGACACAGCAAGACTCCGTATCAAAAAAAAAAAAAAAAAAAAAATCCATAAGAGAAGAAACTACCGGACGCCGTGGCTCACGCCTGTAATCCCAGCACTTAGGGAGGCTGAGGTGGGCGGATCACGAGATCAGGCATTGGAGATCAGCCTGACCAACTTGGTGAAAGCCCGTCTTTACAAAAAATGCAAAAATTAGCCTGGCGTGGTGGTGCACACCTGTAATCCCAGCTACTGGGGAGGCTGAGGCAGGAGAATCGCTTGAACCCAGGAGGTGGAAGTTGCAGTGAGCTGAGATCGCACCACTGCACTCCAGCCTGGGCGACAGAGGGAGAATCCATCTCAAAAAAAAAAAAAAAAAGAAAGAGATGAAACCAGACATCACACATTTTTGTGTTCTCCACAGTGCTAGGAATAGGGATTTAAAGTGGCCACCAGGATCTCAATTGCTCTTTGGAGTCTTATGCCTGGTCTCGTTTTCTGTCCCCAGAACCAGTCTTGGAAGTAGCCCACTCATCTGCTCTATTCTTTTTGTGTTCTCATGATATTTTGTCACAATTCTCACATCTACTAGTTCTTTGTACATAATATTGAAATCTTCAAATATTTCACACATATTAGAAGCTCAAGAGAAAATGGTGTTGATTGATTCTTTGCCCAAGCAAATAGTAGGCTCAATTGTTGGGTATTGACACTGATACACACACACCTTGTGAGTGTGCACATTCACTGGCACATTCTCTAAACTTCTCAAGTGCAGGAAGGCAATCAGACTTCCCTCTGAGGGGGAAGCCAACATGAACTGGGTAAATATAGTTCCTGTAGGCACCAAAACTTTTATCACATTCATTTCTAGGTACAAGGAATATAAATGGGGCAGATGAAACAAGCAAGTCATGCTTGAAATGCTTGACACAAAGCAGACCTATCTTTAGAGAAGGCCTCCTGCCCATAGCATGACCGAGCTTATAGGCAACACTGAACTTCTTGTCGCTGTGAATATGGGCTGTCCTTAGGTTATTACTGGCAGTATTTTCACATTCTAAAATGAAAAAACTCATACTACAGAAACTATAGGAGTAATTTTTAAAACCTGATGAAGGGTAGTCCTTTAGAAGAAAGAGATCACAAGATTTAGATCCTACCCCATACTAACTTTGAATTCATTCATAGTATGAGGACATTTCCCCAAAATGTATGTTTGCTCTGTACATGGTGCACAGTGCTGTGAGCCTGGGAAGGTCTCCTTTCCCCAGGAGAATACCATGCCTGTGCTGTACAACTTATCTTTCTTCCAAAGTCAACCTTAACATCTACAAAGACTTTGCCATTCATTAAGAGGTGAATCTATAATTGCTGACTGCACAATCAGCAACATCAGTGCTCATTTCCAAGCACCAAAAGAAAAAGCCAAAGAAAGCAAAAGAAATGTTATTTTTAAAAAATGTTTTAAATTATGGTAAAATCAGTAGAAACTAAAATTTATTATACCATCTTAATCAGTTTTTTTTTTTTTTTTTTTTTGACAGAGTCTCACTCTGTTGCCCAGACTGGAGTACAGTGGCGCAATCTCGGCTCACTGCAACCTCCGCCTCCTGGTTCAAGCAATTCTTCTGCCCCAGCCTCCCAAGTAGCTAGGACTACAGGTGTGCGCCACCACACCCAGATAATTTTTGTATTTTTAGTAGAGATAGGGTTTCACCATATTGGGCAGGCTGCTCTCGAACTCCTGACCTTACGTGATCCACCCACCTTGGCCTCCCAAAGTGCTGGGATTACAGATATGAGCCACTGGACCTGGCCCATCTTAATTATTTCTAAGTGTACAGTGCAGTGGTGTTAAATATATTGGCATTATTGTGAATCTTCAGAAATTTTTCATCAAGGCTGGGGGTGGTATCTAATGCCTGTAATTCTGGTTATTTGGGAAGCTGAGGCAAGTGGATCGCTCGAGCCCAGGAGTTCAAGACCAAGCCTGGGAAACATGGGGGAACCCAATCTCTACAAAAATGAAAGAAAGAAAGAAATTTTTCATCTTAAAAAATTGACATTCTATACCCACACACAAAAAATTCATTTCTCTTCTCTCTAACCCCAATAAAAACCATTCTACCACTCTACATTCTTCTAACGGGAGTTCGAGTACTATACCTCACATAAATAGTCAGTATTTGTCTTTTTGTGGCTGGCTTATTTCACTTAGCACGGTGTCCTCCAGATTCATCCATGTTGTAGCATGTGTCAGACTTTCCTTTTTTTTAGGGCTAATATTCTATTGTATGTATGTATGTATTTATTTTGAGACAGAGTTTTTGCTCTTGTTTCCCAGGCTGGAGTGCAATGGCATGATCTTGGCTCACTGTAACCTCCGCCTCCAGGGTTCAAGAGACTCTCCTGTCTCAGCCTCCAAAATAGCTGGGATTACAGTTGTGCGCTACCAAGCCTGGCTAATTTTTTGTTGCTGTTGTTTTATTTTTAGTAGAGATGGGGTTTCACCATGTTGATCAGGCTGGTCTCGAACTCCTGACTTCAAGTTATCCACTCGCTTCAGCCTCCTAAAGTGCTGGGATTATAGGCATGAGCCACTGCCCCTGGCCCCATTGTATTTGTATACCACATTTTCTTTATCTGTTTGTCTGTTGATGGACATTTGGGATTGATCTTGCTTTCAATTATTTTGTGTATCTATCCTGAAGTGGGATTGCCCAATTGCACGGTAATTCTACTTTCAGTTTTGTTAAGTCTGGAGCTGGGAGGAGAGCTCTAGCTAGTGATATAAATTTGAGAGTCAGGCTGGGTGCGGTGGCTTATGCCTGTAATTCCAACACTTTGGGAAGCTGAGGCAGGCAGATCGCTCAAACCCAGGAGTTCCAACCAGCCTGAGCAATATGGTGAAACCCTCTCTCTCTAAAAAAAAAAAAAAATTTGCCAGCCATGGTGGCAGGAGCCTGTAGTCTTAGCTACTTGGGAGTCTGAGATAAGAGGATCACTTGAGTCCAGGAGGTCGAGGCTGCAGTGAGCTGAGACTGCTTCACTGCACTCCAGACTGGGCTACTGGAGTGAAACCATGTCTCAAAAAAAAAAAAAAATTCAGAGTCATCAGAATATGAACAGATGAATACAAGAAAGCCCAGACTTAAGGCGAGACTTGGCAGTTACGAGCAAAGCGAAGAAGGCAGGTTGTTTCAGTCCAGATCTATACCGTAGTCTTCAATTTGAAAGAAACACACTCTGCCGGGCGCAGTGGCTCATGCCTGTAATCCCAACACTTTGGGAGGCCAAGACAGGTGGATTAGCTGAGGTCAGGAGTTCAAGACCAAGGCCTGGCCAACATGGAGAAATCCTGTCTCTACTAAAAATACAAAAATCAGCCAGGTGTGGTGGCCTGTAATTCTGGCTACTGGGGAGGCTAAAGCAGGGGAATTGCTTGAACTGGGGAGGTGGAAGTTGCAGTGAGCCGAGATTGCTCCTTTGTTCTCCAGCCTAGGCGAAAAGAGCGAAACTCTGTCTCAAAAACAACAACGACAACAACAACAAAACAAAAAACAAAAAAGAAAGAAACACACTCTATTTTGCCAATTTATAATGAATTGATTGTGACAAGTTGGTTCAGAGACTCAAACCAACAAGGGACACTGATACAAAAAGGTTTATTATTTTGGGAGGATTGAAAATGCAAAATTAACTGGAGTGATAGAATTAGTAGGTCAGCTCATACTTGAGCAGTAGGAAAGTCTACATACTTGGAAAATCAAATCAACATCAGTTGATTGTTTGTTTACTATAAGGTTTTTTTAAAAAAAAGAAACGAGGAAATGTGTGGCTCTCAGGGCTCTGGCAATGGGCTCTACTTGCAAAGTTCTGCTTGCACCTGCCAAGCAGTGGATAAAAACTGGCATAGCAGACCATCCTCTTGGATGACCATGATATACTATTTCTCTTAGCCCAGCTCCCCACTTTCCCCACCTCCCGTGAGACTATAGTTCCCTTCCTGGGGTTCCCACGGAAAGAAAACGAGTTTGTACATTATTTTAACAATTCAAAAAGTCTAGTAGAAATCACACATTTACCTGAAATAAGGATACTTAAATGGACTAAAATGTAATTTTTTGCGGATATCTGCTCATATTTTAGGGACTCACTTCAGAGATCTACCCCAACAGAAAGTTTTCTCTGATTCCCCAGGGGCTCATTCTCTGTCTCTGGGTGCCTCTAATATTGTTTACTTTCATTATTTATTCACATGTCTGTTCCCCAACCAGACCATAAATTTTGATTTATTCATCCTTCTGTCACCAATTGGCATATATAGTAGTTGCTCAATAAATGTTTGTTGGATGAGTGAAAACTACATGATGACTACCAGAAACTACTAGACAAATTATGCATACGTCTGATGAATGAAAGTATAAACTAAACTAGTACTTAATACACAAAGTTTGATAGAAAATACTTTAGGTATGTGAGAGAATGAAGACATGTTCTTTTTTTTTTTTTTTGAGATGAATTCTTACTCTGTCATCCAGGCTGGAGTGTAGTGGTGCAATCTCAGCTCACTGCACCCTCTGCCTCCTGGGGCTCAGGTGATCCTCCCACCTCAGCCTCCCAAATAGCTATTTTTTTTTTTTTTTTTTAGAGACAGGGGTTTCTCCATGTTGCCTAGGCTGGTCTTGAACTCTCGGACTCAAGTGATCCTCCCACCTTGGCCTCTCAAAGTGCTGGAATTACAGGCGTGAGCCACCTCAAGTGGCACAAAGGAATTCTTAACAGCAAAAATATTGGGCTTATTGAATTTTTTTTTTTTTTTTTTTTTTTTGCGACGGAGTCTCGCTCTGTTGCCCAGACTGAGTGCAGTGGTGTGATCTCTACTCACTGCGAGCTCTGCCTCCCAGGTTCATGCCATTTTCCTGCCTTAGCCTCCCAAGTAGCTGGAACTATAGGCGCCCGCCACCACGCCTGGCTAATTTTTTTGTATGTTTTATTAGAGACGGGGTTTCACCGTGTTAGCCAGGATGGTCTCATCTCCTGACCTCGTGATCCGCCTGCCTCGGCCTCCTAAAGTGCTGGGATTACAGGTGTGAGCCACCATGCCCAGCCCTGCTTATTGAATATCCACTCATATTCATACATTTATACATATTATACATACATATTAAACCATTACCTAGATGAGAAAGGTTGTGATAAATCAGACCAGTTTATCTTCGTCTGGACCTTTCAGAGGTCAAGGGAGCCCTTGATCACTTTTTATTTTTATTTTTTGAAATTATTCCTACATTAAAAAAAAAAGAAAGAATTACAGGATTACAATTGTGGCATATAGTATCTGTGTATATTTCCAAAACTGACAATTCACAATTGTGCTGCTTACAAGATAAAGCTTTATAAAAATGTCAAATATTATTTCAAAGTACAAAGTGGGCAACATGAGATACATCTCTGGCTATGAGATGCAAATGTGAAATTTGGAGGTGAATGATGAGCAGCAGTTATCTTTCTTTTTTTCCTTCCTTCCTTCCTTCCTTCCTTCCTTCCTTCCTTCCTTCCTTCCTTCCTTCCTTCCTTC
>NC_045440.1:39901772-39942644 GCF_002776525.5 Piliocolobus tephrosceles | reverse complement strand
TCCTTTCTCTTTCTTTCTCTTTCTTTCTTTCTTTCTTTCTTTCTTTCTTTCCTTCCTTCTTTCTTTCTTTCCTTCTTTCTTTCTCTCTCTCTCTTTCTTTCTTTCTTTCTTTCCTTTTTCTTTTTCTTTCTTTCTTTCTTCCTTTCTTCCTTTCACAGAGTCTCACTCTGTCGCCCAGGTTGGAGTGTGATGGTGAGATATCAGCTCACTGCAACCTCCACCTCCTGGGTTCAAGCGATCCTACCACCTCAGCCTTCCAAGTAGCTAGGATTACAGGCACTTGCCATCATGCCCAGCTAATTTTTGTGTATTTTAGTAGAGACGGGGTTTCACCATGTTGGCCAGGCTGATCTTGAACTCCTGACCTCAGGTGATCCACCCACCTCTGCCTCCCAAAGTGGGGGGATTACAGGCAGGAGCCACTGAGCCCAGCTGAGCAGCATCTTTTTTCAATCCTGTTAGTTCTCTCTGTGGTTGTATGTGTAAGTTAATTTGGAGATAATATCAAAAGTCTAGGTCCCAGGCCCTCTCTAAATGTGATGCCTGGTCCACGTGGTCTCCCAGCACTTGCCCTTTCCAGTGCTAGGCCATGATGATGAGGTGCATTTCAGAAACTCTAATGTCATTAGAAATACATTACCACACATCTTAGGAGTATGTCACCTCTACAGCTGGCTACTCATCTTTTATGTTGATTTTTACTAACTTGAATTTGAAAGCAACCCCCAACTCTGACAGCATGCTCTGTAAGTCCACCTGCCCTATTCATGATCAACCCTTAATGGAGTCAGGCCTTCCAGAAGGCAAGGGGGAAACAGTAGCGATTGCAATAGCTCCCCTTATCAGATGAGGAAGCTGCAGCTATGTCCACACTGTTCTTGGAAGCCTGTGTGTTTGGCTGCTTCTGTCTTTACCCTGTTATCTGCCTGGCAGGGCACCCTGTCTGTTTTGTTTCAGAGTCAGGCGGGACAGGCCCTTTAGGGAAAAAAATAAAGTGGCCAAGTGGGGCGCCTCACACCTGTAATCCCAGCACTTTGGGAGGCCAAGGTCGGGTGGATCACTTGAGGTCAGGAGTTCATGACCAGCCTGGCCAACATGGTGAAACCCCGTCTCTACTAAAAATACAAAAATTAGCCGGGCACGGTGGCAGGCACCTGTAATCCCTGCTACTTGGGAGGCTGAGGCAGGAGAATCACTTACCTGTGAGGCAGAGGTTGCAGTGAGCCAAGATAGTGCCACTGCGCTCTAGCCTGGGCGACAGAGCAAGACTCTGTCTCAAAAAAAAAAAGGAAGGAAGAAAAAAAGTGAATGTTGCTTGCTCAGCCTCAACACCTGCCATTGGCACAAACAAATGTAGTCCAAGTATCGGAAGAGATAAAAGTGTATACAAAGGAATTTTTTATTTAAAATTTGTCATCTATGAATAATAATTGAAGAATGAAGAGTCTCCAGAAAGAGGTTAAAGCCTTCCAACATCTAAAGCTCTCAGAACATTGTAAATTGAAGCTAGAGGCACACTTGGCACACATTCGCATATATTATTCTAATCCATATGTTCTGAGCTCCAGCGGGGTGGCCAGCCTGGGGCTGGCTGTGTCCAAGGCTGACTTGTCCTCGCTTTCTCTCATCCTGAGGGAGGCAAACACTTCAGTGGATGCTTTCAATACTGGACCATCAATACATAACCGGGAGCCATGGGGGCCATGGGAGCAAAGGTCAGGCTTCTGGGTCTAGGTAAATTGGACTCAAAAAAGTAGTAGCAGCCAGGTGTGGTGGCTCAGGCCTGTAATCTCAGCACTTTGGGAGGCCGAGACAGGAGGATCACGAGGTCAGGAGTTCGAGACCAGCCCGGCCAACATGATGTAATCCCGTCTCTACTAAAAATACAAAAAATAGCTGGGCATGGTGGCAGGCACCTATAATCCCAGCTACTCGGGAGGCTGAGGCAGGAGAATCATTTGAACCCAGGAGGCAGAGGTTTCAGTGAGCCGATATCACACCATTGCACTCCAACCTGGGTAACAGGGTGAGACTCCATCTCAAAAAAAAAAAGGTAGTAGCCAGGCACCATGGCTCACGCTTGTAATCCCAACACTCTGAGTGATCCTTAGACAGGATGACCATTTGAGCCCAGGAGTTCAAGATCAGCTTGGACAACATGGCGAGATCCTGTCTAAAAAATAATAATAATTAAAATTAAAAATTAAAGTGTACTAAGCTACTGAAAATAAGTGTTTTTAAAAGTACCTGTATTTTGAAATGAGCAGAGACAGAGTCTCCCCACACTCTTATATGATGAAGAGGGAGAAAAAGTGTTTATTATATCAACTATGAAGATGCTTTAATGAACGTTCCTTTTGGCAAAAGTTGAATAAGCTGGACTATTTCAAGTTACCAGGAAACTAGTCCTTTCCAGATGGAGAGGGAAGTAGAAGGGCAAAGGTCTGTGCTGCATCTCTCCCATCTTTAACGTAAAGAACCCCTCCCCAAACTCTGCAATACACACACACACACACACACACACGCACCGCACGCGCACACACACACCACCCGCGGTCCTTAGACACTCTTTGCTAAGCCCTTTCAATAATTACTTATAAGTGCTTTATTTACATTTCTTCCGTTTCCCCACTCCATTCCCAGAATCTTCCTAAAGAAAACCTCATCCCTTGTAGTCAGGAAGTGAGAGAAGAATGCGAGGCATTCGAGGCCTTCTGCAGGTACTAGGAGTTGAGTCAGTCCTGTTTTCCCATTATGAATTCAGGAGCAAGAAAACAGACTGAGCAAAGTTCCCCGACATAGGAAACACGCACGTCCTGGACGAGAAATCACGCTTTGCCCAGGTGGAAAAGGCAGGAGCAGAGGGCTCAACCTGTCTGTCTGTGCGCCCTCACAGAGCCTGGCTTCATTCTGATGAGCAGGACCGCGAACCCAGCACCCAACTGTAGTTTTGCCTTTGATTACTGTCCCCGAAAGGCTGCTGAGCATGCTCTAAAGAGAAGCAGAACTGGACGATGGCCCGTGGGGCCAGGAGACTCGGCGGCAACACCACCTGGAAGGTGAAGCTGAACCTCTCACCTCCGCGGGGACCCGGCATTCCAACACAGGGCTCTTGTTGCAAAGAGCCCCAGGCATCCAGGGGGTGCGAATCTGCATCGCCTGCTGGCCCCCACCTGCGCACGCGGTGCCCCGCAGGAAGCCCCTACAGGGCGCACGGCTGCTCGCCCCCGAGAGTGCGGGCACCCCTGAATATCCCCTAGTCCGTCCCGGGGCGCAGCAGCCAGGGGCGTGGGGGGCGGCTCTGCAGCAGGAGGAGGCCAGGCCGGGGAGGCTGCACGCGGGACACCCGCCCTCTTCAGGCTCTGCTCGCATTGGCTTCAAACCAGTGGACCGATACCAACGACAGCCCCTTTACGTCTGCAAACGCAACTTGCTTCTTGGGTCGCCCCAGGCAGGGGCGGGACAGCAGAGCCCGCGGTGTCCCTCCGGAAGGCCGCTGGGGCTGCGGGAGAGGTGCGCTGCGGCAGAGGCAGAGGTGCATAGGGAGGCGCGCTGAAGGTGGCACGGGGACCTTGGCAAAAGAGAAGGAAGCTCTGATGAGGGCACAGAAGAACCGCACATTCCCACCTGCAGCCCAACCCGCCCTTCGCTGCGCTCCCCCTGGCTCGCACCCCCCATGGTGTCCCCTGAAACTGGAGAAGAAGAGGCACTGGCAAGAAGAGAAGTGCAAGAACCACGTGGCACCGTGCTTACCCTACTCAGCTCCAGGCGGCAGGCGTGGCAGGGGTATCGCTGCTCCTGTCTGAGAAACAGCTTTCCAGCGGGAATTATTTATTTGCTCCCAACCCGCGGCGCTGAGGCTCTAGTTCCAGGAGGCGGCCAATCAGAAGAGCCTTTCATGATTAACCAGTGAGTTGGAGAAAAGGAAAAGGATGTGGCTGCAAGTGTGACTCAGTAAGTCCCAGCTACTCAGGAGGCCGAGGTGGGAGGCTCGCTTGAGCCCAGGAGTTGGGAGACCAGCCTGGGCAAGATAGTGAGATCCCATCAAAGAAGAAGAAGAAGGAGGAGAAGGAGAAGAAGAGAAAGAAGAGGAAGAAGAAGAGTGTGACTCAGACACTTTGCCTCACCAGCACCTCACCAGAGGCAGCATTTGGGATCACTCTGGGGTGGTCAGTGATGGGGGTCTGTGATCAGGACAGGAGGGACAACAGGGACAATGTTGAAACTGGAAATCCTCTCAGCTGTGGAACAGACAGGATTTGTGTTTGTTTGTTGTATTTACTTTATTATTATTAGAGATGGAGTCTTGCTCTGTCACCCAGGCTGGAGTGCAGTGGCCCGGTCTCAGCTCACTGCAACTTCCACCTCCCGGGTTCTAGCGGGTCCTGCCTCAGCCTCCCTAGTAGCTGGGACTGCAGGTGTGTGCCACCATGCCCGGCTAATTTTTTGTATTCTAGTAGAGATGGGGTTTCACGGTGTTGCCCAGGCTGGTCTTGAACTCCTGAGCTCAGGCAATCCACCCACCTCGGCCTCCCAAAGAGCTAGGATTATAGGCATGAGCCACTGTGCCTAGCCTGTTTGTCGTATTTATTTACTTTAATTATTTTTCTTTTAATATAGAGACTTGGTCTCACTGTCACCCAGGCTGGTCTTCAAATCCTGGGCTCAAGCGATACTCCCACATCAGCCTCCTAAAGAGCTGGGATTACAGGCATAAGCCACTGTGCCCAGTTCCACCAGTAGCCTTGAGAAGTTGCCCTTTTGGCCAGGAGCAGTGTCTCATGCCTGTAATCCCAGCACTTTGGGAGGCTGAGGCAGGTGGATCACTTGAGGTCAGGAGTTGGAGACCAGCCTGACAGCATGGTGAAACCCTGTCTCTACTAAAAATACAAAATGAGCCGGGTGTGGTGGTGCATGCCTGTAATCCCAGCTACTTGGGAGGCTGAGGCAGGAGAATTGCTTGAATCCAGGAGACAGAGGTTGCAGTGAGCCGAGACTGTACTATTGCACTCCAGCTTGCGGTACAAGAGCAAAACTCTGTCTCAAAAAAAAAAAAAAAAAAAAAAAAGTTGCCCTTTTCCCATATCTTCACCATAATTAAAAACGATCAAACTTTAAGATATTTGTCAATATGACAGGTGTAAAAAAGCATCTCATGATTGTTTTGATTACATTTTTAAAAGAAAATGGCAAATAGGATTTTTTTCATATATTATTGGCCATTTCCATTTCGTTCTCAGTGAATGACATATTCAAACCTTTTGCCAAGTTTTAAATTAAGCCATTTGTCTATTTTCAATAATGTAGGTATTAGTAGCTCTTGGTTAATTAATGATATCGATTGGTTCAAACCTGTGCACCAATGCCAACAAGAGTCCCTGTGCATCTACAAACACAACTTGCTACTTGGGTCACTGGGGATCAGGAGGTCTTGCCAGGCAGGGGTTAATGATATCAACTAAGTGGATTATCTGTTTGGAAGAAAATAAGGGTGGATCCCCAATCTCACAACAAAAATAATTGAAGAGCTTAATAAAAAAATAAAACTGGCCGAGTGCGGTGGCTCACACCTGTAATCCCAGCACTTTGGGAGCCCAGCCGGGTGGATCATGAGGTCAGGAGATCGAGACCATCCTGGATAACACGGTAAGACCCAGTCTCTACTAAAATACAAAAAAAAAAAAAAAAAAAAAAATTAGCCGGGTGTGGTGGCACGTGCCTATAGTCCCAGCTACTCGGGAGGCTAAGGCAGGAGAATGGCATGAACCCGGGAGGCGGAGCTTGCAGTGAGCTGAGATCAGGCCACTGCACTCCAGCCTGGGCAATAGAGCGAGACTCGGACTCAAAAAAAAAAAATAAAAAAAATAAAAAATAAAACTGTAAATTATAAGGAAGGATAGGATATTAATAATTAATAGGATAAAATTTGCATAATTTGGGGGTGGGAGAAATTATATATGGCATGATAAACAAAATCAATAGGTAAACAAAAGACTGGGGAAATGTGTTTTCAAAACACCAACCAACCAAGATGATGTTACTTCTTCTTGAGTCTGTTTTGCTTTTATTTTCTGAGAAAATCATCCATTTCCTTTAAATGTTAAATTTATTATTAAGTTAAGCACAGTGTTATTTTAGTTATTAAAAAGCCTTGGCTGGGTACAGTGGCTCACCTGTGCAATCTCAGCACTCTGGGAGGCCAAGGCCAGGGGATCTCTTGGGCTCAGGAGTTCGAGACCAGTCTGAGCAACATGGTGAAACCCCATCTCTACAAAAAATACAAAAATTAGCAAGATGTGGTTGTGCGTGCCAGTTATTCCCAGCTACTCAGGAGGCTGAGGTGGAGGATCGCTTGAGCCCAGGGGGTGGAGGCTGCAGTGAGCTGTGATTGTGTCATTGCACTCCAGCCTGGGCGACAGAGCCCTTTTATTATTCCTAATATGCTTTATCTGTGTTTTCTATATTTTTCATGGTCAGACTTGAAGTTTTTTTATTTATTTATTTTTCAGTTTCTTAGGTATATTGATTTCCTTGTTGCCTAGTTAATTATTTTGTTTTCATTTTATGATTTCCCCTTTCATTTTTATACTCTTTCTCCCTTCTTCAGTGGAATGCTCTGTTTCCTTTATTTTTAATCTTTTGTGTTTCCCAAGAAATGCTTTTGAGATTGTATATTTTCTACAAAGAAAACCTATACATTTTAAGACAGAGTGCTTTATTGCTAAACAGGCTCTCATTTGCATATTTGTTTTCTCTTTGACACAAGATTTTCAAGAGTGCTATAAAAATTTGTAAGATATCATATTGGGAGGAGGATATCTTTTTCATGTTGCCTTTAAGTTGTATTGAGAGCCTAACTTCCTTCCTTCCTATGGAAGAAACTCTTATGGATCCCTGCTTTTTGCTGAACAATGTGTTAGGTGCTGAAGCACGAAGGTAAACAAAACTGGTAAGATTGCTGACCACAACAGACTTGCTTTCTAGCATTCAGATAATGTGTTTTTGTTGTTGTTGTTGTTTTTGAGACAGAGTCTTACTCTGTTGCCCAGGCTGAAGTGCAGTGGTATGATCTCAGCCCACTGCAACCTCTACCTCCCGGGTTCAAGAGATTCTCCTGGCAGCTAATAGCTGGGATTAGCCGACACCACACCTGGCTAATTTTTGTATTTTTGGTAGAGATGGGATTTTACCATGTTGGCCAGACTGGTCTTGAACTTCTGACCTCAGGTGATCTGCCTGCCTCGGCCTCCCAAGTATTGGGATTATAGGCATGAACCATCACACCCAGCTGAGAGTGTGATTTTTACAACCTATATTTTGGGGGAATTTATTGAAATTTTCTTTCATGGCTATAGGTGATCCAATTTTTTAAAAAAGTATTTTCTCAGTTTGCTAAAATGTTCTCTCACTTCCTAAATCCTGAGAAAGGAGTTTTCTGGTCTCCTATGATGGTTAGATTTTTCTCAAATTCTTGTGTTTCTGACAGTTTAGGGTTTATATATTGTAAAACTATGTTGTTTGGTATATGA
The DNA here is from genome assembly GCF_002776525.5 of Piliocolobus tephrosceles. NCBI lineage: Eukaryota > Metazoa > Chordata > Mammalia > Primates > Cercopithecidae > Piliocolobus > Piliocolobus tephrosceles. The sequence continues at coordinate 39,935,115 of NC_045440.1, read as the reverse complement.
AGGCTCACTACTATTATATCTTCTTGGTGATTTTGTCTTATATTAATTGTTGATAAATATCTATTCTATTTAATGATTTTGCCTTTAAGTTTATATTGATTTTTCTATCTGACACCCCAATTTTGCTTTGTTAATATCAGTCTTTTTTTTTTTTCTTCTTGAGATGGAGTTTTGCTCTTTTGCCCAGGTTGGAGTGCAATGGTGCATGGTGCAATCTTGGCTCACTGCAACCTCTGTCCCCACCCACCCCCTACTCCAAATTCAAGTGATTCTCCTGCCTCAGCTTTCCAAGTAGCTGGGATTACAGGTGTGTGCCACCATGCCAGGCTAATTTTTTTGTATTTTTAGTAGAGACGGGATTTCACCATGTTGGCCAGGCTGGTCTCGAACTAGGATTACAGGTGTCAGCCACCGTACCTGGCCGTTAATATCAATTTTTTATAGATTCATTGTTATTGTTTATTTATTTTTTATCCACTTTCTACTATTTGAGGTGTGTGATTATTTTGAAGGAAGAGAAAGTAGCTGGATTGTTTTTCCAGATTTCTTTTTTCTCCTGTTCTTGGTACTTCCAATAAGCTCTAGGTTTTCAACTGACTCTCATTGCATAAGAGTTGTTTTTCTCTATTTACATTAGTTAATGCCAAGTATTTAACTCAGCGTGATCCTGGCATTGCTATCAAAGCAAATGTAGAGTAAAAGAGCAGTTGTTTAGACAGTCATTTAGATCTCTTTTTGTCAGGATTGTGTGCATTTATCTTGCACACTGAAACCCCCCAAATCTGGCTAAACATACAAACATATGTAAAAGTTTCAAAGATCCTAAAAACCTTTCACCCACAGAGATCTTGAGTTGGAAGAACATATTGAACCAAAGTTAGACCTGGAGATGATCTACCATGATCAAAGCAATCTCACTGCTTAACATAGTTGGAAACCAGGCAGTTGGGCAGGCATTGCCTCTGTAGGTGCCATGGGAACACGTCAAGGTCAGAACTTATTTTTGCTGGACAAACAGTGTGGGGTCAGGGAAAGGTAACTGATTTTCTGAGTCAGAAGTGCTAGATTGCACAAGGTTGGCCATACTGCCTGCCAGTGACTACGGAAACACTGAAGCTTTTATATCTGCAAATGGGATAATGGTAACTGTCTATGTCAATGTATTGTAAGAAGATGAAGACAACATCTTATACATCTTATATACGTGTGATACTTTGACTTCTCAAAACCTCCTTTTTTTTTTTGAGACGGGGTCTCTGGCAACCAGGCTGGAGCACAGTGGTGCCATCTCAGCTCACTGCAACCTCTACCACCTCCTGGGTTCAAGTGATCCTCCTACCTCAGCTACCTGAGTAGATGGAGTCTCACTTGGTCACCCAGGCTGGAGCGCAGTGGTGCAATCTTGGCTCACTGCAACCTCCGCCTCCCATGTTCAAGTGATTCTCGTGTCTCAGCCTCCCAAGTAGCTGGGACTACAGGTGCGCACCACCACACCTGGCTAATTTTTGTGATTTTAGTAGAGATGGGGTTTCACCACGTTGGTCAGGCTCATCTCAAACTCCTGACCTCAGGTGATTCACCTGCCTCGGCCTCCCAAAATACTGGGATTACAGGCATGAGCCACTGCACCCAGCCAAAAACCTTTTAATACTTCATCTCACTTTTTCCCTATAGCAAACTTTTTATGTTGGTATTATTACTAGCTCCGGTTTATAGATAAGGAAGTAATTTCTCCACAGCTGCTGAGTTAATAAAAATGCAGATTCTGGACCTGAGCTTCACTTTCTGACTCCAAGTCACAGGATCATTTCATTGTACCCTGCTCCTTGTGAAAATATTTTGAAAAACAAGAAGTGCCTCTCAATGTAAGGAATTAGTATTAATATTCTGGAAGAGATACGTGGAACCATGCATAAATCTACAAAAGACTGCTGCATGCAGGCAGATTGAAAACTGGAAGGAAACTCCAGAGACTTTCTGATCCCGACCTTTGCAAATGTTGGGTGAGCAGCTGTTTAAACCTTTCCGGACAGAAGAGTATCTATTAATTTTTCTGTCGTGTCTAAGACCATATCTCTTACAACCTTCTTCAGTAGACCATTCCAGCGTTGGGTTTGCCTTTTCTTCCTGATGCAGCATAGGCTTTTCTAGTCTTCATAAATAGCTCTAGGTTTGGCTTTGTCACTTTACTGACTCATCTGTCCTGGTATATGTTCTGGGTATTCTGACTTAGGTTAGAAAAGCTGCTTGCTTTTTATAAGGATCCCAGTTTCTTTTCCATTGCTTTCTATTAGTCACCCAGGCTGGAGTGCAGTGGTACGATCACGGCTCACTGCAGCCTTGACCTCTCGGGCTCAAGCGATCCTCCCACCTCAGACTCCTGAGTATCTGGGACCACAGGCTAATTTTGTGTAGAGATAGGGTCTCACTGTGTTGCCCTGGCTGATCTCAAACTCCTGAGTTTAAGTAAGTGATCTTCTGGCCTCAGCCTCCCAAAGGCCAGAGATTACAGGGGTGAGGCACTGGGCCTGGCCAACTTTTTTTTTTTTCTTTTGAGACAGAGTCTCACTCCGTCCCTCAGGCTGGAGTGCACTGGCACCATCTCGGCTCACTGCAACCTCTGCCTCCCGGGTTCGAGCAATTCTCCTGCCTCAGCCTCCCAAGTAGCTGGGATTATAGGCATGCAGCACCACTCCTGGCTTTTTTGTATTTTTAGTAGAGACAGGGTTTTGTCATGTTGGCCAGGCTGGTCTGGACCTCGTGACCTCAGGTGATCGGCCCGCCTCGGCCTCCCAAAGTGCTTGGATTACAGGTGTGAGCCATCACACCCAGCCTGAATTTTGGTTTTTCAACATTCTTTCTAAAAACCCAACTTGATTAATTCCTTTCATCTTCCTTTCTTACCCTTTCCTCTTGAATTATTTTTATCCCACAAAACTAATTTGTTCCTAAAAGCCAGAATGAAATTGGATCATGAGATCTTGTTTATGACCACAGGCAAACTGCTGGTCTCCTCCCAGGTCATCATGACCCACTCCTGGCTATTCTGGCTAATCCACTAAAATTAAGCAGTTTAATTTTAAAGGTCACTGGAGTGCAGCCTAAGGTGTCTTGGCTGGCTGTGAATGACAAGCAGTAAGGAAGGCCCAGGTTCCTACCCGATAGAGGATGGAGTGACATCTTTCTTACAGTCTCTCAGGGGTGGGACGGATGTCTGTAAATCTCTTGACTGGGCTGTCCACTGTTTTATCTTCTTCAAAGTCAAGAGGCTTGCCTCAGCCAGGTGCAGTGGCTTATGCCTGTAACCCCAGCACTTTGCGAGGCTGGGGCAGGAGGATTGGTTGGGCCCAGGAGTTCAAGACCAGGCTGGGCAACATGACAAAACCCCAACTCTACAAAAAATACAAAAATATTAGCTGGGAGTGGTGGTGTGCACCTATAGTCTCAGCTACTTGAAAGGCTGAGATGGGAAGATTGACTGAGCCTGGGAGGTTGAGGCTGCACTAAGCCATGATTATGCCACTGCACTCCAACCTAGGCAACAGAATGAGACCCTGTCTCAATAAAGGAAGGAAGGGAGGAAGGAAGGAAGGAAGGAAGGAAGAAAGAAAGGAAAAGAAAAAAGGAAGGAAGGGGCTTGCTTTATGTTCAGGGAACACTTCTTTTGAGATAAGTGGTTTTACTCTTCTTTGTGCTTTTTAAAAAATGAACAACTGTTTAGCATTGTTCTAAAAATTCTTCAAATTTAAAGAACAGGCCGGGCGCAGTGGCTCACACCAGTAGTCCCAGCACTTTGGGAGGCTGCTGAGGCGGGTGGATCACCTGAGGTCAGGAGTTTGAGACCAACCCGGCCAACATGGTTGTATTAGGGTTCTCTAGGGGGATAGAACTAATAGGATATATATATATGAGTTTATTATTTATACAATCACAAGGTCCCACAATAGGCCATCTGCAAGCTGAGGAGCAAGGAGAGTCAGTCTGAGTCCCCAAACTGAAGAACTTGGAGTCCAATGTTCGAGGGTAGGAAGCATCCAGCATAGGAGAAAGACGTAGGGTGGGAGGTTAGGCCAGTCTCTCCTTTTCACATTTTTCTGCCTGCTTATATTCACTGGCAGCTGATTAGATTGTGCCCACCAGATTAAGGGTGGGTCTGCCTTCCCCAGCCCACTGACTCAAGTGTTCATCTCTTTTGGCAACAGCCTCACAAATACACCCAGGATCAATACTTTGTATCCTTCAATCCAATCAAGTTGACACCCATTAACGGTCACAATAAAAATACAAAAAATTTAGTCTCTACTAAAAATACCAAAAAATTAGCCAGGTGTGGTAGCCTCTGCCTACTCAGGCGGCTGAGGCAGGAGAATTGCTTGAACTCAGAGGGTGGAGGTTGCAGTGAGCAGAGATTGGTGCCACTGCACTCCAGCCTGGGTGACAGTGAGACTACATCTCAAAAAAAAAAAAAAAAAAAAAAATTTAAAGAACATATTTATTTTTTTTTTTTTCTGTTCTCCACTACTTAGGCTAAAGAAGCCTTTTCTGCACTAGGCCCATTGTTTTTTGTTTTTATTATTATACTTTAAGTTCTAGGGTACACGTGCACAACGTGCAGTTTTGTTACATATGTATACATGTGCCATGTTTGTGTGCTGCACCCGTTAACTCGTCATTTACTTTAGGTATATCTCCTAATGCTATCCCTCCCCGATCCCCCAACTCCATGACAGGCCCCAGTGCATGATGTTCCCCACCCTGTGTCCAAGTGTTCTCATTGTTCAATTCCCACCTATGAGTGAGAACATGCGGTGTTTGGTTTTCTGTCCTTGCGGTAGTTTGCTCAGAATGATGGTTTCCAGCTTCATCCATGTCCCTACAAAGGACACGAACTCATCCTTTTTTATGGCTGCATAGTATTCCATGGTGTATATTTGCCACATTTTCTTAATCCAGTCTATCATTGATGGACATTTGGGTTGGATCCAGGTCTTTGCTATTGTGAATAGTGCCACAATAAACATACGTGTGCATGTGTCTTTATAGCAGCATGATTTATAATCTTTTGGGTATATGCCCAGTAATGGGATCACTGGGTCAAATGGTATTTCTAGTTCTAGATCCCTGAGGAATTGCCACACTGTCTTCCACAATGGTTGAACTAGTTTACAGTCCCACCAACAGTGTAAAAGTGTTCCTATTTCTCCACGTCCTCTCCAGCACCTGTTGTTTCCTGACTTTTTAATTAATGATTGCCATTCTAACTGGTGTGAGATGGTATCTCATTGTGGTTTTGATTTGCATTTCTCTGAAGGCCAGTGATGATGAGCATTTTTTCATGTATCTGTTGGCTGTATAAATGTCTTTTGAGAAGTGTCTGTTCATATCCTTTGCCCACTTTTTGATGGGATTGTTTGATTTTTTTCTTATACATTTGCTTAAATTCTTTGTAGATTCTGGATATTAGCCCTTTGTCAGATGGGTAAACCGTAAAAATTTTCTCCCATTCTGTAGGCTGCCTGTTCACTCTGATGGTAGTTTCTTTTGCTGTGCAGAAGCTCTTTAGTTAATTAGATCCCATTTGTCAATTTTGGCTTTTGTTGCAGTTGCTTTTGGTGTTTTAGTCATGAAGTCCTCGCCCATGCCTATGGCCTGAATGGCATTGCCTAGGTTTTCTTCTAGGGTTTTTATGGTTTTAGGTCTAACATTTAAGCCTTTAATCCATCTTGAATTAATTTTTGTATAAGGTGTAAGGAAGGGATCTAGTTTCAGCTTTCTACATATGGCTAGCCAGTTTTCCCAGCATAGGCCTGTTTTCTAGACATGTTATTGTTTTGCTCAGTCATTTAACTCCACCATCAAGAAGGAAGCACAAACACTAACATTTTATTGGTGGTTATTTTAGAATGGTGAAATGTTAGGGGATTTTTGTTTTCTTCTCTCAGTTTTTCTTTCTAAACTATTGACAATGGCATATATATTTTAGTAATTTAAATAGTTATTTAAAGTTAAAACTAAAAGCTATAGAGCAGAGCATGGTGACTGACGCACATAATTACAGCATTTTGGGAGGCCGAGGTGGGCAGATCACAAGGCCAGGAGTTCGAAACCAGCCTGGTCAATATGGTGAAATCCTATCTCTACTAAAAATACAAAAGTTAGTCAGGCATGGTGGCAGGCATCTGTAGTCCCAGCTACTTGGGAGGCTGAGACAGGAGAATTGCTTGAACCTGGGAGGCGGAGGTTGCAGTGAGCTGAGATCGTGCCACTGCCCTCCAGCCGGGGCGACAGCGTGAGACTCCATCTCAAAAAAAAAAAAAAACTAAACTAAACTAAACTAAAATCTATAGCAAATACGGTGGTTTTAGATCTAGAGCAAATTAACAGACTAATAGAAATGAACAGCCAAACACACACACACACACACGATAGAATTAAAAGTCAGGACGAAAGAATGGACGTTCAATAAAACATACCTGAACAGGTCAGGCATGGTGGCTCATACCTACAACCCCAGCACTTTGGGAGGATAAGGCAGGAGGATGGGTTGAGCCCAGGAGTTTGAGACCTAGACAGACTCTCAGTGTGTTAAGAGTCATAGTGAGAGTCTGTCTCTACAAAAAATTTAAAAATTAGCTGGACATGGTGGTGCGTGCGTGTAGTCCTAGCTATTTAGGAGGTGGAGGTGAGAGAATTGCTCGAGCCAGGAGGACGGGGCTGCACTTCTGCCTGGGCAACAGAGCGAGACCCCTGCCTTTATATACAAATGTATATACACACACACATAAAATGGGAATAAAATGGGATGATTAGCTATCATATGGAGGAAAGTTCAATTCTTACATCACACCACATCCCCAAATTAATTTTAGGTGGATTAAATACCTAAATGTAAAAAGCAAAACTAAAGTTTTGGAAGAAAATATTGGAAACTCTATTTATGTCCTTGGGATAAGACTCCTTAAGTAATATATAATAACCAAAGACCATTAAGAAAATTGACTCCATTCAGTTGACTACTTCTGTAGGATAAAAGGCACAATAAGAAGAGATAGGCTGGACATGGTGGCTCACGCCTGTAATCCCAGCAATTTGGGAGGCCAAGGCAGGCAGATCACTTGAGCCCAGAAGTTTGAGACCAGCCTGGGCAACATGGCAAAACTCTGTCTCTACAAAAAATACAAAAAATTAGCTGGGTGTGGTGGTGTGCGTGTGTAGGTAGGGTGCGTCTATAGCCACTCGGAAGGCTGAGGTGGGAGAATCACGTGCCCCTGTAACTGAGTGAGACGCTGTTTCCAAAAAAGCTGAATGACACACCACAGAAAATATCTGCAATGCATGTGACCAACAACAAAGGATCAGTATACACAATATATAAAGTATATTACAATAATCCTACTTAATCCCTGGGCATGAATGAAATGACACATATACAAGAGTATTCAATGAAGCAGTGGTTGTAGTAGCAAAAGTTTGGAAACAATCTAATCATTTCTAGGGAATTGTCTAAGTACATTATAGTGTCCAGATAACGAGATTGCATGTAGCTTGGCCGAGCATCGTGCTTGCATCCCAGCACTCTGGGAGGCCAAGGTGGGTGGATCACCTGAGGTCAGGAGTTCCAGACCAGCCTGGCCAACATAGGGAAACCCTATCTGTTAAAAATACAAAAAAAAAAAAAAAAAAAAAAATTAGCCAGGTGTAGTGGTGCATGACTGTAGTCCCAGCTACTTGGGAGGCTGAGGCAGGAGAACTGCTTGATCCCGGGACGTGAAGACTGCAGTGAGCTGAGATCGTGCCACTGCACTCCAGCCTGGATGACAGAGCAAGACCCTGTCTGGAAAAAAAAAAATTGCATGTAGCTGAAAGAGAAATCTAGGACATCACCTTACTCCTCTTCCAACTAATAACATCTTTTAAAATATACCACTGCAGTGATTAATGTAATTATTATTAAAGTCAGATATCATTCTAGACTCTTCTGTCTTTAATTTCCCACCCACCTCCAATCTAAATGGTTGTCCTCTCCTCTCAGACGTGCCTATTGCTAACATTTTTTTCAAATCTGCAATGTTACTTTATATTGCTACTAGTTCCTTGCTGAAATTCTTGAGTTCATCTTTTATCTCCACAAGCATGGTTGTTTTCGACTGTCTGGAATACCTGTTTGTATTATCTGTTGCTTCTGTTGGTTCTAATTCATATTTTTTCTCCATATGTGCCTAGTTATCTTTATGCTAGACACTGTATTTGAAAAAATACTAATATAAGTCATTTGAGGACAGGCATCGTGGCTCACATCTGTAATCTCAGCACTTTGGGAGGCTAAGGTGGGTGGATCACCTGAGGTCTGGAGTTTGAGAGCAGCCTGGCTAACACAGGTGAAACCTCGTCTCTACTAAAAATACAAAAATTAGTGGAGGTTGATGTGAGCCAGTATCACGCCACTGCTCCAGCCTGGGCTACGAAGTGAGACGCTATCTGTCCTCAGAGATGATTTTAGTTTACTTCTTGAAGGCACCAGCGATCTGGATAGCTTTAATTCAGTTTATAATTTTGAGATTTTCAGGGCCATCTACATGATTCAAAGCTGGACTAACATCTGTGTGTGTGAGGGGTGGTTGACTTCTACTTCACTTTTACTCCTAGTTTGTATTATACAATGTAATACTATGTATTATTTATACATTTATATAATGTAATACTATGTATTATTTATACACTTATACAATGTAATACTATGTATTACAATACATAGTAATTCTGCAGGGTGGTTGACCAGAACTCCCAGCCTTCATAGGCACTAAACTCTAGCATTGCCCCTCTAGTCTCACTGGGTTGGAGGTGCTTCATGATTTTTCTGCCACAGACCCCTTTGGTAGTCTGATGAAGCTATGACTCCTTCTCAGAACTATGAACCTATACATATACATTTTATATATGTATGTTATATACTTTTTATATGTACATATGTATGTATGTGTCAGAGAGTGTGTGTGTGTGTTTATTTGGAGACAGGGTCTCATTCTGTCACCCAGGCATGATCACAGCTCACTGCAGCCTTGACCTCCTGGCCTCAAGTGATCCTCCCAACTTAGCCTCCTGAGTAGCTGGGATTACAGGTGCACGCCATCACGCCCAGCTAACTTTTGCATTTTTTGTAGAGATGGGGTCTATGTTGCCCAGGCTACTCTCAAACTCCTGGGCTCAAATCCTCCCACTTTGACCTCCCAAAGTGAGAACAGTATTTTGAAATGCATAAATAAAATATGTAATGTCAAAGGAAACCTATTATGTTGAAATACAGTGATCAAAACATTAAAAAACAAATTTGCAGTAACAGTAGTACATGTGATTCATGTACATGCAGCAGGTGTAATGATGGCTGAAATTTTAAAATAGGAATGTAGATGACATTTTGAGATATCTGTAACAACTGTAAATGTGGCAGGAAAATATCTGATTTCTGTTGGTGACAAAGTCACAAGTACTGATAATATTACTGTGGCTTATCAGTACTTGTGACTTTGTTACCAATTGACAATATTAGTGTGGCTTGGCTAGGTGCAGTGGCTCACGCCTGTAACTCCATCACTTTGGGAGGCTGAGACAGGCAGATCACTGAGGTCAGGAGTTCGAGACCAGCCTGGCCAATGGTTGCAGTGAGCTGAGATCGTGCCACTGCACTCCAGCCTGGGTGACAGAGCGAGACTCCGTCTCAAAAAAAAAAAAAAAAAAATATATATATATATATAAATATACATACACACAATTACATATATATTATTACATATACATATAATTACATACATGTAATTACATATGTATAAAATATATAAAACTGTGGCTTGTTGCCTAGATTCATAATAGAAGGGAAGTCTAAGCTTCATTTAGAAGTTAGTGCAAAAAAAGAAAATGTAATTTTTTTCTTAGCCAAGTTCATGAATCTTCTCAATTGCACGGTCCATGAAACCCAGATTTAAAATCACTGCTTGAGGCTGTTGGAAGCACTGCTTTCTCTCAGCTACCACTTGGCCTGGGCAAATGCTGTGTTCACCTCCCTTGACTGTGGTCTTCTAGATCTTGGTGCAACAATTCCTCACTAGCTTGTTAGTTCCTTGATGGCTTTAGAAAAATGCTTTTTATGTTTTACCCAGTGTTTGTCTTCACTGAGAATGATCCATATGGCCTAGTCTACCACTACAGCAGTAGAAAAGGCCCTGTACACTGCCAGATTACCTCTGCCTGCATGTACTACAAGGCCCTCTTTCCTCCTGGCTTGGATTTGCCCACACAGCCCTGGCTCCTAACCCTCCAGTGTGACCAACCATTTTCCATAGTAACCAGAGGGATTTCTCTGTGAACTGGATTTCTAAAAATGTAAAACCGGTCTGGGCCTGGTGGCTTACACTTGTAATCCCAGCACTTTGGGAGGCCAAGGTAGGCGGATCACTTGAGGTCAGGAATTCCAGACCAGCCTGGCCAACACAGAGAAACCCCATCTCTGCTAAAAATACAAAAATTAGCTGGGTGTGGTGGCACATGCCTGTAGTTCCAGCTACTCCGGAGGCTGAGACATGAGAACTCTCGAACCGAGGAGGTGGAGATTGCAGTGAGTCAAGATTGTGTCATTGCACTCCAGCCTGGGTGACAGAGCAAGACTGCCTCAAAAATAAATAAACAAACAAATAAAAATAAATAAATAAATAAATATGCAAAAAAAAAAAAAAGTAAGATGGATCCTATCGGGTGGGCGCAATGGCTCATGCCTGTAATCCCAGCACTTTGGGAGGCTGAGGCAGGCGAATCACCTGAGGTCAGAAGTTCGAGACCAGCCTGACCAAAATGGTGAAACCCCGTCTCTACTGAAAATACAAAACTTAGCCAGGCATGGTGGCACATGCCTGTAATCCCAGCTACTTGGGAGGCTGAGGCAGGAAAATCACTTGAATCCGGGAGGCAGAGGCTGCAGTGAGCCGAGATTATGCCACTGCACTCCAGCCTAGGGAACAAGAGTGAAACTCTGTCCCCCCGGCCAAAAAAAAAAAAGAAAAGAAAAGAACTGATTATATCAAAGAGGCTTCCAAATGTTTTCATGCAAAATTCATATATTTTTAGCATGACAAATCAGACTCCTGAAGACTTTTATCTGAAAACCTGTCTCCCATGACACCCTTGTAAGACTCCTCCAAGACGGGAAACTGCCTCTCCTCCCATCCGACTCTTGTCTGATGCACCTGCCATGCCCAACTCCTGGTAGTTTCCAGAGTACTGGATCCACCCTGTGGCTTCTGTGCCTTTGCACATGACCTTTCTGTCTCCAGTAGGCATCCTCTCTTCCTGCCTCAGCTTGGCTCAGCCCTCCAGTGTTTCAAGTCTTGGCTTGGGTACCCACCTCTTCCGGGAAGATTTCAGGATTCTTCCAGCTTTTCGAGTTATTCCTGTGTTTTTTCATAATGCCCCGTGTTCATTCCTTTTTTTTTTTTTTTTTTTTAGGCATGGTCTAGCTCTGTTGCCCAGGCTGGAGTGCAATGGTGCCATCTTGGCTCACTGCAATGTTCTCCTCTTGGACTCAAACCATTCTCCCACCCCAGCCTCCTGAGTAGCTGGGACTACAGGCACATGCCACCACACCTAGCTTTTGTATTTTTGGTAGAGATGAAGTTTTGCTGTGTTGCCTAGGCTGGTCTAGAATCCTATGCTCAAATGATCTTTCTACCTTGGCTCCCCAAAGTGCTGGGATTACAGAAATGTGCCACTGTGCCCCGCCAATTCCTACCTTTATTCAAGCACAATATGCTGTGATTTGGTTTTTGTTGGTCTCCCTCACTAGATTGTAAGTTGCTTTAAGACAGGGGCTTTCTTCTCTTAATGTGCAGCACATACCAGTGTCTGACCCCATCTGTCTTTTTTTTTTTTTTGAGATGCAGTCTCACTCTGTCACCCAGGCTGGAGTGCAGTGGCATGATCTCAGCTCACCTGCAACCTCCACCTCCTGGGTTCAAGCAATTCTCCTGCCTCAGCTTCCCAAGTAGCTGGAATTACAGACACCTGTCACCATGCCCGGCTAATTTTTTTTTGTATTTTTAGTAGAGATGGGGTTTCACCATGTTGGCCAGGTTGGTCTCGAACTCCTGACCTCAATATCTGCCTGCCTCGGCCTCTCAAAATGCAGGGATTACAGGCGTGAGGCACCGCACCCAGCCAGCCTACTTGTTTATTGACTAAAGTGAATGGAGTTATACCTGGCACCTTACTGGGTCACTTACCTGACCTGGCCACTCTTTTTAAACAAGTGCTGGAGTGAGAGGACACTATACCTCCTGCCTTCATTACCACTTTTGCTTATGAATTTTCCTACTTAGGAATAAATATGCTGTCAAATGGTTTATTTATCATCATTCCCATATATGTTTTAAAAAGTGGGAAGTTCAGGCTACTAATGTATGTCCAAGTTACTAATATGTACTTATATAACTTTTACGTAATTCTTCCCCAAATTTGGGGTAGCTTTTAAAATTAAGACAAAATATAAGATGGAAACTGTAGGTATCATAAGGAGATCAGAAACTATTTAAGGAAAGACACAAGAGGCTGGGAGGGAGGCAGGGGGCACACAAAGTGGCTCTGAGTTCCTGGTAGGGAGGCCGGGAAGGGGAACAGATAGGACTCATTTGTCTGATAAAATGAACCATAAAGTCTGAAGATACAAATTTTACTTGCACTAAATTCTGAGAAAAATTTATTACAGGGGTTCTTATATAGAAACAATGGATATGTAATTGATAATACCTTCAGTTGTAATTTTCAGAAAACATGGAAATGTTATTCACATGGCTGTCTCTTTGCTAAAAGCAAAGAACGAATACATTTATCCAGAAATACTGACTTATGGGATCCAGTTTGATACAGAAGTAAAAGTTGGACGGCTGGGCGTGGTGGCTCACCCTATAATCCTCGCACTTTGGGAGGCTCAGGTGGGTGGATTGCTTGAGCTCAGGAGTTCGAGACCAGCGTGGGCATCATGGTGAGACTCCATCCATCTCTACAAGAAATACAAAAATTAGCTGGGAGTCGTGGTGTGTGCCTGTAGTCCCAGTTACTCCAGAGGCTGAGTCAGGAGAATTGCCTGAACTCTGGGAGGCAGATGTTGCCGTGAGCCAAGATCACGCCACTGCACCCTAGCCTGGGCGACAGAGCGAGACTCTGTCTCCAAAAAAAAAAAAAAGTTGGAGAACCAAGAGAAATGGACTAACAAAACAGCCCTTAGGCTCTCTCTTGTGTTAGTTGTTAAACTGTTGACAAGAGTGTGGGCAGTAGCCTACTCATGAGCTCACTAAAGAGGACCCAAAGGGTACATGTTACGTTGTTGACTGGAGATCAGAAAGCTTCAGATGCCAGAAGACGGCAAAGTTGATGATCTTCTACACAAAAAAAGGAGGCCTGCTACAGTGTCACCCGGATTGAGGGCCAAATCACTCGTCCGGAGGTTGAGGGCAGCCACATCTGCAAACAGAACTGGGAGTGGACAGCACATGCTTTAACACGTGAAGCTGGGTGTGAGACAGGCCATTTCTCACTGTTACTTTCATTACCTATTCTGGAAGTGAGATTTCAGGCCGACCAGAAAGCTGTGTGTGTCCAAATCACTCCAGTGTTTCTCATATGAAAACTTGTACACCTTAATTCCCCAAAGAATTTGGTGGGATTTAAACAAAGATAAAATAGTAAAACTGTAGGTATTAAAAAAGAGATTATAAAATATTTAGGGAAAGAGAAAGGATAATTTGACCAGGAAGCTGTGGTACCGTGGTGAGCTGGCGCTTATCTCATAGGGTCGTTATGAGGATTAACCGAGATAATTCGTGGAAAGCAATTTGCCTATTGTCCAGGACACAGATAAATATTAATCTCCTTTACTGTTTCCTTTTCTGTAGGCAACAGGTAACCACTGAAGCTTTTTTTTTCAGACGGAGTTTCGCTCTTTTTGCCCAGGCTGGAGTGCAATGGTGAGATCTTGGCTCACTGAAACCTCCAGCTCCGGGTTCAAGTGATTCTCCTGCCTCAGCCTCCCAAGTAGCTGGGATTACAGTCACCTGCCACCATGCCCAGCTGATTTTTGTATTTTTAGTAGAGCTGGGGTTTTACCATGTTGGCCAGGTTGGTCTTGAACTTCTGACCTCAGGTGATCCACCCGCCTCTGCCTCCCAAGGTGCTGGGATTACAGTCATGAGCCACTGTGCCTGGCCCACTGAAGCTTTTTAAGAGGCAATGAAATAGTCAGAATTCTGTTTAAGGAAAATTATAGGTTCAGTAATAACAGAAGCAGCAATTTGAAGTTTAAAGACATTTACATTTGAGTTGGCAACAACTTTGGGTCCCAAGTTGTTTTAAGCCACTTAAGAGGCTTAAAACATTCATATGCAAATCTCTGAACCCAAGAAAATAAATTCCTCTTAACCCTAGGCCTGGCCCTTAGGAAAATTTTTTTCTGAGCCAAAGAATTTCATACTTTTAGGTTTACACTTAAGACATTTTCTCAGGATTAACTGTAAATTCCTTAGAGGCAAAAATAGTCATTTACTTTTATTCTTATTTCCATAGAAACTAATAGAACTGGACAAGAAGCAAGACTTAGGTTTAATCGTGTGCGAACTTTACTTCAAGTGGTTTTCCTTGTCTTAACAAGCTAGGCAGAATTTGTCAGCATTGTGTTATGTAGAATAGGACCTGGTTAAAACAGAAAACTATGTTGAGAAAAATGCCACCTCCTCTAAAGCAATGTGAATGGTAGTGGTTATTCCCTCAAATGAGTCTTTTTGGAATATGAGAACTCATTCCAGTGAAGCTATCATTGCTGAAAACATTTTTGGATCTTCTTTTCTTTTGTGGAAAGAAAGATTATGGTAAGATGAAAAGGATGTACTCAGGTGCCCTGGCCTCCCTGGGGTTTGATCACATCTCCTCTACTTAGAAGTGATGTGGCCTTCAGCAAAGGAGTCTGCTATCTCGACTCTAAAAGGGGGATCTCACCAGATGCCATGGCTCATGCCTGTAATCCCAGCACTTTGGGAAACCAAGGCAGGTGGATCACTTCAGGCCAGGAATTTGAGACCAGCCCGGCTAACATGGTGAAACCCCGTCTCCACTAAAAATACAAAAATTAGCCAGGTGTGGTGGCACATACCTGTAGTCCCAGCTATTCAGGAGGCTGAGGCAGGAGAATCATTTGAACCTGGGCTTGAACCCGGGAGGCGGAGGTTGCAGTGAGCCGAGATCATGCCACTGTACTCCAGCCTGGGTGACGGAGTGAGACTCCGTCTCAAAAAAAAGAAAAGAATCTCATATATATATATACATATATTTGAGACAGAGTCTTGCTCTGTTACTTAGACTGGATTGCCGTGTTGCAATCATAGCTCACTGCAGCCTCAACCTCTTGGGCTCAAGCAATCCTCCTATCTCAGCCTCTCGAATAGCTGGGACTACAGATGCACATCAGCAAGCCAGGTTCATTGTTTTACTCTTTGTAGAGACAGTCTCTCACTATGTTGCCCAGGCTGGTCTGGAACTCCTGGGCTCAAGTGATCCTCCCACCTTGGCCTCCCAAAATTGCTGGGATTACAGGTGTAAGCCACCAAGCCTGGGCCAGTACATCTCTTTGAATACACCCAGTAGTTGTTTCTTAGCCATGGAATGAATACGATTTTTTGGAAATAGCCAAGCTATTTGAAACCAAATCTGTTAAATAAGTACAGAATAGTGATTTTGCTTTTTTAAAAAACAAAGGTTTTTTGGACAATATAACGAGAGGGCTTTCATAGCTAGTTGATTAGATACATGAGAAAAATCAGTTCTTACAGAATTCTAAATGGGATATTTGGCTTCCCAAGATAAATTACTTAAAGGACACTATATGAAGAATTGACATATGATGTGTTTGCTTAAAAATGCACTCTGCGGCTGGGTGTGGTGGCTCATACCTGTAATCCCACCACTTTGGGAGGCCGAGGCAGGCAGATCACTTGAGGTCAGGAGTTCAAAACCTGGCTGGCCCATCTCTATTAAAAATGCAAAAATTAACTGGGTGTCGTGGCGTGCAACTGTAATCCCAGCTACTTGGGAGGCTGAGGCAGGAGAATCGCTTGAACTCAGGAGGCAGATGTTGCAGTGAGCTGAGATTGTACCACTGCACTCCAGCCAGGGCGACATCTCAAAAAAAAACAAAACAAACAAAAAAAAAACCAAAGCACTCTGCAAGCTTACTGGCTAACTCTTGTACATTGCAGCCGGGAAAGTTTGATGCCTCTGAGGGTGATGCCAAAGCCAGGCGGGCTGCTGCGGCATGAGCATGGAGTAAACGCATCAAACTTCATCACAGATGACGGGTGATGACTGCGGTGGGAAAACCCACACAGGGACCTGCAAGCATGTCTCAGGAAGAGCTGTCTTACTAGGGGCAAACTTTTGGTAAAGGATGACGCCATCATTTGATAAAATGTTCTGTCATGCTTTTAGCGGCGAGTTTTTAACAAGAAAGCAAAACACTCACCATGAACCAAATGTTAACATCAATGTCAACCAAGTCACATCATTTCCTGTTCCACTTGGTTTTGAAATTCAACTTCTCCTTTATTTAAAAATGACATATCAAAACCAGTCTTCTCTTGAAGAGGTAACTTAGGAAATGGAGCAATTTACTGTGGCTTTAGAGGATGTAAAGGGCTTCGTGCAGTCGGACACGTACAGGGCAGCAGCTGGAGGCACGAAGACATAGGGCCATCACTCAGTGTGGTCCCCAGGACAGCAGCAACTGCACAACGTGGGAGCTCCTTAGAAAGGCAGGATCCTGGACCTCACCCTGTTTCAGAAGCTACATCTTTTTTTTTCTTAATTTGCAAAAATTTATTCACATATAAATGTGCAGTGTCAATAATATGACCAAATAGGTTTGTTCTTGAAACATTTTCAATTGAACAGGAATTAAATGCTTTTGAAAAGTGACAAAATGATCATACAGTGAAGACGTCTCTTTATATAACAGGTATAAATCAGGTACTAACTCTTGATTTTACTCTGAATTAACCATGACATACTAAACGAACTTGGGCTTCTGGCAGAACCTACATCTTAAGGTGAGCTCCAGGAGATGGGTAAGCACATTAAGGCTTAGGAAGCACTCTTCTAGGTAACAGCTCAGGTCTCTGGGCTTAGCACTACAGGGAGAATGTGACTAGGAAATGGAGACTTGGGTTCTGATCTCAGGCTTACCACTAAATACCTGCTGTTTCCCCCAGCTCTGCCTGCTTCTCAGGACTGCGGAAGACCAAATGGGATCCTTATTAACAAGGTCCTATAAGATCTGGGCCCAGTCTGTCTCAGACCTTATCCTGTACTACTTTCTATTTTGAGTTGGGCTTTGTAGCCAGGCTGACCTCAAGCAGAGCTTGTTTCTGCCTCAGGGCCTTTGCACAGGCTGTCTTCTCTGCCTGGAACACCCTCCCTTTTGACCTCTACACTGCAGTTGCCTCCTGTTAATCACATCTCAGCCTAAATGTTGTCTCTCCAGTGAGACCCTCCCAGACTACCCAGTCCAGTGTCCCCGGTAAGTCTAACTCTAACTCTCTGCAAGGCACTTCTCACTCCATCCAAGCAGGGACTGAATGTCTTACTCCTGGTTCAAGGCACTGGTGCCTTGAACTATGCCTGGCACACTGTGTGCTCAATGCACATTTGTTTAATGAGTAGCTTAAGGCGGTAAAGACACTGGAAAAAACAAGGGACTGCACGAGTATCAAATACCTTTGTCAAGAAATAAAACCTCCCCAAGCCGTGTGCGGTGACTCAATTCCAGCACTTTGGGAGGCTGAGGTGGGTGGATCACCTGGGGTCAGGAGCTCGAGACCAGCCTGGCCAACATGGTGAAACCCCATCTTGACTAAAAACACAAAAAATTAGCCGGGTGTGGTGATGTGCACTAGCTACTCAGGAGGCTGGGGCAAGAGAATCTCTTGAACCCAGGAGGTGGAGGTTGCAGTGAGCTGAGATCATGCCACTGCCACTCCAGCCTGGACAACAAGAGGGAAACTCTGTCTCAAAAAACAAAAAAGAAAAAGAAGAAGAAGAAAAAAAAGACCTCCCTTGCCTTCCCCCACTGATTTCTCCTGGAAATGACAGCAATGTTACCCTGATTACTCTCGCAGCCCATATCCTGCAAATGGAAATCTGCCAACTTCATCTAGGAAGAAAAGATGGAATGCAGGTTGTTTTTTTACCGCATTTCAAGGAACGATCATTCATTCACTGCCTATACATCCTTCCTTCCAGCATCACTGTGAAACTCTGCAAGCATATTAGGTTAATTTCATCCATTCCTTTTGAAAAAGTGAAGGACTTAAACCAGAAAAGCAGCCACAGAGGTCACAACACAGGATGGTTAACGTCACTCTGTTAACAGTGCCTTGGCCAAGGACAGCCAGATGGCCCGGAGGCTGGCTTGGCAAAGCCGCTGGAGAGTTGGGGAGGGCTGTGGGTTAACAGCAGGGAGCACATACTTCATTAGACTACAAGCCGGGAGCCGTCCAGAGGTGCCTTCTGCCACAGAATGGAAATTTAATAATGGTTTATTGGTTTAGTTGTGATTTTCAGTTAAGCATGACAGAAATTGGTTTTAAGTCCAATATTAGAGGTTCTAAAATGTTAGTTCACACAGTCTAATGATGTATGACGGGAAAAGGCCACAACTGTTTTCTTTAATCTATTTACAATCTTCCCAGCAGAAAGGCTAAATGAACTTTCATACCATTATCAGGTCAGGGCTAAATGCAGCCCCGATCACAGGCAGAGATGCCTTCTTATGAACCACCTCTGCCTGCCTTTCCTTAGCTCAGAAAATACGACAAAGGGAAAAGGTGTGCTGAGAGCCTCTGCTGCTCCGCCAAGTATACAGAATAAACAGAGCAATGGCCCCATCTACTGACAGAGGCTAAAGCGGCACACAGGGCGTGCGGCAACACAAGCAATCCTGCCTCAAGCTCCTCTTCACGCCTGTGACCCACAGCACTGCTGAGGAATGTCTGATGCCTAGTGAACTACTTTATTATTGTCCTCAGGCACAAGGTAATATGAGGGGTTTCTAGTGTTTTCTCTAGGGTTCCAGGTCTTCATTCCTGTGTATGCCTTTTTTTTTTTTTTTTGAGACGGAGTCTTGCTCTGTCGCCCAGGCTAGAATGCAATGGCACAATCTTGGCTCACTGCAAGCTCTGCCTCCCAGGTTCACACCATTCTCCTGCCTCAGCCTCCCGAGTAGCTGGGACTACAGGGCCTGCCACCATGCCTGGCTAATTTTTTGTATTTTTAGTAGAGATGGGGTTTCACCGTGTTAGCCAGGATGGTCTTGATCTCCTGACCTCATGAGTTTATACCTAGTTTTTTTTTCTTTTTCGAGACAAAGTCTTGCTCTGTCACCCAGGCTAGAGTGCAATGGCACGATCTCGGCTCACTGCAACCTCCTGCTTCCAGGTTCAAGCGATCCTCCTGCCCCAGCCTCTCGAGAAGTTGGGATTACAGGTGCACACCACCACATCTGGTTAATTTTTTTGTATTTTTAGTTCAGATGGGGTTTCACCATGTTGGTCAGGTTGGTCTCAAACTCCTGACCTCATGATCCGCCTGCCTCGGCCTCCCAAAGTGCTGGGATTACAGGCATGAGCCACCATGCCCGGCTGTTTATGCCTAGTTTTAAATTAGCTGGACAGCTCCAGATGCAACCAGAGGTGCAATGGCTTTGTATCGGATCAAGTGCTGTGAGCCCTTCTCCAGGTCAATCACGTAGTCCCTGAAAAAGAGGGAAACATATTCGCCTGTGGAGCTCGGCTGGCCCTCCATTGGGAGGAATGTGCCCACTGTGAAAGACGCACGCCACTCACCTCTGCTCATCTGTGTCTGGTTCTACCAGTATGTTTTCTTGTCGTTCTCTCACTCTCAGAAACACGTAAGAATCTAGATCTGGTTTGGGAACTGCCAGGAAAATAATAATGTGATCAGGAAATGCTCGGCCAACAAAGTCAACAAAGGAAAAGTTGCTGGGAGGTATGGCACACTCAGGGTTTAGATAGGAGCCCAGCCCTTTCCTATTCTTCTAAGATGCAGACAGAGTGGCTGACCAGGGAGGGAGCTGGACATGGATTGGGCCTTTTGTTTTCCTCAGGCAGCCTCAGTAAAATGACCACTTCAGGGTTCCACAAGTCTGATATGGGTTTGACTTGCAGTTGGTGTTATGGGCTACACTGTGTCCCTGCAAAATTCATATGTTGAAGCCCTAACCCCCAATACTTCAGCGTGGGATTGTATTTGGAAACAGGGCTTTTAAAGAGGCAATTAAGTGAAAGTGTGGGCCCTAATCCAATCTGACTGGTGTCTTATAAGTAGAGAATAGGCCAGGCAGTGGCTCATGCCTGTGATCCCAGCATTTTGAGAGGCTGAGGCTGGAGGATCGATTGAGGCCAGGAGTTTGAGACCAACCTAGAAAACAATACCAATACTGTCTCCACAAAAAAATTTTAAAAATAATAGCCAAGCATGGTGGCACACGCCTGTAGTTCCAGCTACTTGGGAGGCTGAGGTGGGAGGATCACTTGAGCCCAGCAGTTCAAGGCTGCAGTGAGCTATGACAACGCCAGGGCAACAAGGGAAGACCTTATCTCAAAAAAAAAAAAAAAAAAAAAAAAAAAAGGGCAGCGGAAGGGAGGGGACTAGGACACACAGAGACTGGGATTAGTGTTCTTATGGAAGTAGCCTGAGAGTCTGCTTGCCCCTTGCCCTTTGCCCCTTCCCTTCTCTGTGATGACATATGGAAGGTGCCATCGATGAGGAACAGGCCCATGGCAGACACTGAATCTGTGGGGGCCTGGATCCTGGACTTCCCGGCCTCCAGAACTGTGAGCAGCCCAAAGGGACTAAGACCTTGTTCCACCACCACAGGGGTGGCCGTGTGGCCCCCAGCCCCAGCATAGGCTGGGCAGAGATGAATTTCCAGGGCTCGGGTGCACTGGAGCTTGTGGCCTTGGAACACTAAGCTCAGCTTGTAGACAAGGCGGGCTCCAGACCCCTGGAGGGCATTTGATTTGGTGTGGCAATTTTGCCTGAGGCAATCTTGATTGGATCTGGCGCACTGTGAAACACTGAGGAACATGGGCTTTATCCTGTAAGCCAGGGGCCCCCGGTGGGTTCATCCACGGTTAAGGGCTCTGCCTATACCTCCCTTTCCTTGCTCAGCAGCCCTCAGGGGCCAGTGCAAAGAGGCCCGAGGAGGGGCTCTGGCCAAGCTGACCTTCCCCGGCTTCCCTCCCTCGTCTTTCCATACCCTCCAACCTGCTCCCTCTTCCGAGGCCACAGAGACTCAGTGGAGGTCTCCCTAGCCTCCTGTTTCAGCCCTCCCCTCCAGCTAGGCGGGCCCTGTGCATTCTGGGACCTGTGAGGAAGAGACCGCCAGCCCCTCAGAGCAGGGGCAATGTTGGCGTGGGCTCTGCAGCACTGGTACTCGGGGCTGCCAGCACCTCGCAGAGGCTCAGCAGATGGCTAGCTACTGAAGGCGAACGCAGCTCCATGCCCGAGTCTACAAGCACCAGTGCAGTCATGGGGCTCAGCCCACCCCAGGGAACACGGAAGCAATGCTCAAATGACTACCATTGGATCTGCTTTCTGTTATTTTTTTGGTTTTTAGCCAGAACCCTTCCTCTCCTTTCTGTTTATCTACATACTTATTTTCCCATATTTGGGTAAAAACAGTGAAGAGAGGATCCTACCCTGGGACACCTGAGGATGGGTGGGCCACCTGCAGGGAGAATGTCCTGTTTACCTGCCCGAAAGAGGTCCACCTTCTGTAAGTTAGGGGGCATGTGCTTCAAGGCGACATTTTTCAGATAGGTCTCTGTGTTCACCATGAACCTGAAAGACATGGATTCAAATTGCTGTGGTGTGCACAGCTGACGGACGTCCAAGGTTAGCAGGCAGCAGCGCACAGCCCTCGAGGACAGGCCTCATGCTGAACCCACCAGGTGCCCCATGCCGACAGCTCACTCACTCTCTGGCAAAGGCCAACTCTTCCGGGGAGAGGCTGGAAGGCTCCCCCTCGGGCCGGGTTTTCTCCTTCTCAAGGACATGAGGGAAAAACTTCTCTATCTGTGAAGATAAAGCAAAATCTTCATGAAAACGTCAGTAAAAGTCAAAGACAAGGATGTGGTTAACATAAAGAGGGTTTACACAACTCTCCCGAGGAACGACGTGTGGTCTGGAGATGGGACAGTGTGGGTAGAGAGGCACACCATAAGACATGGGACATCTCTGAGACACCCTTGCAGGCAAGCTGTGGACGTGGGGCTGGGGGACAGCTTGGATTGGGAGACTCCTAAGTGGCTGAACAAAGAATGCTGACTCAATGGGTAGATGTCAAACTGTAGGAAAGTCTTTGGTGAGAGATCCTTAACACAGTCCAATTAATATTCACATAAGGTTTTTTTTTTTTGAGATGGAATCTCATTGTGTTGCCCAGGCTGGAGTGCAGTGGTGCGATCTTGGCTCACTGCAACCTCCACCTCTCGGGTTCAAGTGATTCTCCTGCCTCAGCCTCTTGAGTAGCTGGGATTACAGGCACCCACCACCACACCCAGCTGATTTTTGCATTTTTAGAGATGGGGTTTCACCATGTTGTCCAGGCTGGTCTTGAACTCCTAACCTCAGGTGATCCACCTGCCTTGGCCTCCCAAAGTGCTGAGATTACAGGCATGAGCCACTGCCCCCCGGCTGGTCATCACCAGCTTTTGGTCATCTAAAACCTTATGTGGGCTGGGCACAGTAGCTCATGCCTGTAATCCCAGCACCTTGGGAGGCCGAGGTGGGTGTGGATCACCTGAGCTCAGGAGTTCGAGATCAGCCTGGCCAACATGGTGAAACCCTGTCTCTTCTAAAAATCAGCTGGGCATGGTGGCAGGGGCATGTAATCCCAGCTACTTGGAAGGCTGAGGCAACAGAATCACTTGAACCCAGGAGGGAAAGGTTGCAGTGAGCTGAGATCGTGCCACTGCACTCCAGCCTGAGCAACAGAGCAAGACTCCGTCAAAAAACAAAACAAAACAAAAAAAAAACGCACACACACACAACCCAGCAAATAAAAAAACAAGAGGGTTGATGACATAAAGTATTAAGAGACAGCTAATACATTAGGTGACAAGCTCAGGATCCAGAGATAAGGGAAATGGCCCAGTTTAATAAGATAAAGTTTAAGAGGAATAAGTATCAAGCCCTACACTTAAGGAGCCAAAACCTAAGCCATGTAAGTAGAGGACAATGACTGGATGGGATAATTATCATAATAAAAGGAGTTAGCGTCCATGTGAGTGAAGAATGAGCTCAGGCACCGTACCTGTCAATATGCTAATGTGATAAATATGCTAATGTGATGTGGCTGGCATTACTACCAGCTTAATAACCAGAATAAGAGAAATGATCATGCTGTTTTTCACAAACTTGGTCAAACTACAACTGGGATACTGTGTTTAGTTTTAGATAGTGTAACTTAAGAAGGATAAAGACAAACAAGAACCCTTTTAGAGACCAGGAGAGTAAATGGTTTGAATGGCTAAAATGTGTGCCTGAAAGAAGACCTCGAAGAGACTGTGGGCAGTCTTCAGATAGCTGAAGCATTCTCGTGTAGAAGAGATAATTAATTTTATTTGTAATAACTAAAGAGACACATAGAACCAAATAAAAAGAAATGTCAAGGAAGTAGGAATTTCTCAGGGTTATAAAATAGGAATGTTTTGCAATTTCTTTTCCTTTCTTTTTTTTTTTTGAGGCAGAGTCTCGCTCTGTCGCCCAGGCTGGAGTGCAGTGGCACGATCTTGGCTTACTGCAACTTCCACCTGCTGGGTTCAAGCAATTCTCCTGTCTCAGCCTCCTGAGTAGCTGGGACTACAGGCGCCCGCCACCACGCCCGGCTAATTTTTTTATTTTTAGTAGAGACGGGGTTTCACCTTGTTGGTCAGGTTGGTCTCAAACTCTCCTGACCTCAGGTGATCCACCCTCCTCAGCCTCCCAGTGCTGGGATTACAGACGTGAGCCACCGTACCTAGGCTGCAATTTCATTTTTGTAAGTTAGATAGCCACAACGCTGCAGGCAAATGTAAGTCATCCTGGTTCATTTGACATTGATGTTGGCCATCTGATAGGCAAAATAATTTTGGAAACAAGTTCTCCTTTAGTCAGCATTCCCTATTCACCAATGCCAACGACTCTCCCTTCAGCACCACCATGCTGTAATGCAAGGGGGCACCATTCACTCAGCAGGTGAACAGACTAAAAATGTGTGCGGTGTCCCCGCAGTGGGCAACACATGCCTCTCTGTGCTTCTGCGGAGCAATCTCTTGCTCTCCTTACACTTTAGCTACACTGATATTGGGCTCTCAGCAGCGTCTACAGGTCCTGTACCCTCCCTAGGCCCCAGTCCAAGTTCTCCCCAGGACATTCAGTCTGCTTTACAGACTGCGCTGTCTCAATCCCTCCAGGTATCTCCATGTCAAACCTTCATGAGGCGACACCGCAAGTAGCTGCTGAGGACGTAGCGGATCCTCTCCATCTCCATTTGGTGGATGCTGACCTTCAGGTCCTCCCTTTTGGCTCTCCTGAGATTTTCTTCCTATTAAATGAGAAACTAAGGTTTATAAAAAGCATGATGTTCAACTATCATCATTGACAACGTTGAGGACCCAGACTATGTTTCAGTCCAAGGAAAACAAAAATATCATGTGAGTTTTCATTTTATTTTATCATTGTATAAGATGCAAACAATAGTCATTTACTTTTAGAAAAAGATCATTTGAAGAGAATATGTTCAGCCAGAGGGTTCCAGAAGAACTCCAGTCCGATTGTAAGGGAGATAATACAGCACACAGAAGAAACTTCCATTGGGTCTAAAAAGCAGTATTAAAACACCAGCTGAGAAACTGTGAAATATCCACATTTCACAGCTTCTCTGAAGTTGACAATGATTTAGACTTAGATCATCTAGGCCAGGGACCACAAACTCAAATGTCTGCAGGGGCCAGGTTAGGAGGCTACAAGAGAAGGGTGGGTAGTCAGGGACTGTGGGGAGCAGGGAGTACATGGATGGGCAACTCTCATGGGACTGCTCTGGTCAACTGTTCTCATGAAGAAATGCAGGATTTTAGACTTTTCATAGGAAGCCAATATCCAGATATTTACAAGAACTCTCAAGCTTGATAAACATAGATAACTAATTCAATGTTTTTTTTAAAGAACTGGACTGTGGGTTGAGCCAAACAAAACAGATTTGCTATCAGACTGCAAGCTCTCAGTGTGCTGACCAAATGCTTTTACCTTCCTCCTCCTTTGTCAGCCCAAGACAAGCAACTCTTACCATGTGCTCCAGCTGTTCCATGACACATTCTACAATCTCAGGCTTGCTCTCCAGCAGCTCAGGGGCAAACTTTTCATTCATCCAGGCCTAAAAGACAAATGCCAGAAAAAGCAAGCATCATCCACCACAGAGCTAAACAACCCTGTGAGTCGGCCCAAATCCCACAAAAACCAGGGACGGTGCAGGCGAGAAAACTGTCTGCCCACCAACTGGAAACACTGAAACTGTTTTGAAGACAAACTAAGTTTAGCAATTGCTTTCTCGTGTCTTGTTTTAGTTGGCAGGATATGTTCATAACCTTCTATTCAACTGACACTCACACAAACCCTTGCTTACTTCAGTTAGTATGACGCCTGGTGCTGAGAGTGACACCAGCTGGTGTTCAAACAGTGGCTTTGCCAGGCAGCCCGGGCACACTGTTACTCCACCAGCTCCTTCCTCCCAGGGAGCACCACCCCATGTCTATTTAGAGAGAAAGCAACAACCCACCAATCCACACAGCTCTTCATTCCTGAAGCTCAGAGCACTTCACAAATATTTTTAATTCATCATCATCGTATCTCAGAGAAAATGGATATAGTTATTCTCATCTGATTGAAAAAATACAGATTGAGTAATTTACTAATGGCCCCAAAGTATACAGGATCATAAAAGAAACAGGCGCTCATCTATTATGGAGTTTTGGAGCCAGAGGTTAAAGCTCTAATTTATGACTCAGGCCCAGCTGTTTGGTTCATTTTAGAGACTTCTAAGGCTTAGAGAACTGAAATATCCCTAAGTGACTGACGAAAGCTACACTTATCTTTCAATTACAGGAAATGTAGTTTTAGCATAGCTCAGAATTATATGCTGACCAGGCTCAACTTATTTTTTTCTGATGTCCTTGAGTGTCTGCTTCTCTCCATGATCACCATCAAGACACCTTACCAAATGCTGGGCATGGCCACTGTCACAAGTGTCTGTACAGAGCCTGAGCATCTGCAACAGTTCTGCAGACTGAAACAAACAAACAAAACCCTGCATAATGCATGGGAAAACATCGTATTTTCTGAAGGGCTTATTAGGAGCAGTATTTCTTTTTGACTGATTTTTATTAAATATTGAATAATTTTTATTTATTTATTTTTGAGGGACAGTCTCACTCTATTGCCTAGGCTGGGGAGCAGAGGCATGATCCCAGCTCACTGCAATTTCTGCCTCTCGCGTTCAAGCGATTCTCCTGCTGAGCTCAGCCTTCTGAGTAGCTGGAATTACAGGCATGTGCCACCATGCCCAGCTAATTTTTGTGTTTTTATTAGAGACAGGGTTTCACCCTGTTGACCAGGCTGGTCTTGAACTCCTGACCTCAAGTGACCCACCTGCCTTGGCCTCTCAAAGTGCTGGGGTTACAGGCGTGAGCCACCGAGCCTAGCCAAATATTGAATAATTTTTAGAACTAGAAGAACAAGCTGGGTGTGGTGGCTCATGCCTGTAATCCCAGCGCTTTGGGAGGCCGAGGCGGGCGGATCATGAGGTCAGGAGATCAAAACATCCTGGCTAACCTGGTGAAACCCCGTCTCTACTGAAAATATAAAAAATTAGCCGGGCTTGACACTCCTGTAGTCCCAGCTACTTGGGAGACTGAGGCAGGAGAACTGTGAACCTGGGAGGCGGAGGTTGCAGTGAGCAGAGATCGCGCCACTGCCCTCCAGCCAGGGCAACAGAGCAAGACTCCGTCTCAAAAACAAACAAACAAACTAACTAACTAACTACGAGAACAATGACAAGTCCCTGTGTGTCCCTACCTCCTCAGAGGTAATCATTAGCTTGAATTTCATGTTGAATTTCCTTTATGGTCTCACTACATTTGTTCATATGTCTATAGAACACCTCTCAACTGTTCATGACAGGATATTCAAAGAAAGTGATAGTGCTTGTCTGGTACACTGGGGTACCATTGGGGACCACTTCATTTATATTAGGAAATTATGATAATAAAGTATAAAACATTAGGTAGAAGTTTATATTAGTATAAAACTTTCACATAAAGCTTTCCAAAATTTTTACTGAGAAACTTGTATCAAAATCCAATCTTTTTTCTTTTTTTTAAATCAGGTTTTACACTTGAAATAGCTACATCTGGTTTCTGGTCACACAGTGGCACGATAATGGCTCACTGCATCCTTGACCTCCCAGGCTTAAGTGATCCTCCTGCCTCAGCATCCAGAGTAGCTGGGACTACAGGCACATACCACAAAGCCTGGCTAATTTTTAAATTTTTTTAATAAAGATGGGGTTTTACCATGTTGCCTATGATGGTCTTTGAACTCCTGGCCTCAAGACATCCCCCTGCATCAGCCTCCAGAAGTGTTGGGATTACTTACAGGCTTGAACTACCGTGCCTAGCCCCTGATCAAAATTCTAAATACCAATCAGTTCATTATTGCTACAGGCGGAAGCGTGTCCCCCCTCAAAAATCTACCTAACTTCCAGGACCTCAGACCATGACTGTATTTGGAGATGGGGGCCTTTAAAGAAGTGATTAAGTTGCCATAATCCAGTAAGACTGCTGTCCTGATAAGAGGTAATTTTAACACAGACACACACGAGAGGGAAGACCACGCAAAGACACAGGGAGAATACGGTCACCTACAAGCCTAAGGCAGAGGCCTGGGAAGAAGCCAACTATGCTGGCACTTTGACCTGAGCCTCTGGAATTAAGAAACTAAATTTCTATTTAAGCTACCCAGTCTTTGGGACTTTGCTCTGCGGCCATAGCAAACTAAAACAATCACTAAAATGAGCAAATCTGCACTACAGGTAATAACTTTTAAATCACTTTTTACAGGCATTAAAGGGTATCCTATATATGCTCCCGAAGCTGTTCTCATCAGTGGCCCTGTCAGGCTGTCCCTTTGGCTGTGTCACACAGCATAAGAGACAGGATCTGGCTGTGGCAGCCATGCAGGTGGTGGGTCACTTCCTTGGCTGCACTTAGGGCACTGCACTGGCGCATCAGGCATGAGATGTTACTCTAGCTCAACCACCGGCAAGCCACAGCGGTGCTGTCAGACCCCCCGAGGCCCATCCTCTAGCTGCCCTTCAAGGACTCCAATGATGCTCACTTGAAAAAGCAACCAGCCTGGGGCTCCGGCTGTCCTGGAAGGTGCAGGGGTCCACACTGAGGCATCTGTGGCACAGCAGTGTGCCACATCACCCAAGGATGGTGGCTCTGCCTTGAACAATAATTTTGCAAGTTTGAACTTTACATAAAGTTTCTTTGGCAGCTCATATTTTATGGTTGTTATTGTTCTACATTATGTTCCTGTTATTCACACTGTTTCAGGAGTTATTTTACTCATTTGCACTGCTGTTTTATTTCCACTGTACATGGTATATTTCCTCAATGCTATTTATTTATGGTTATCTAGGTTATTTTCATTTTTAACTATTGCAAGCAATGTGTGAAAATACAGTAGATGTCTCCTACAGTATATGCGGAAGTTTTCACTAGGTATGTACCTGGGGGTGGAATTACTGGACCACAGGTATGTGCACCTTCATCTTTACTAGACAATTAACAAATTATTTTCCAAAGTGATTATACCTATTTACATCCCAGGGCAGTATATAAATGTGCAAATTGCTCTACTTTTTTTTTTTTTTTTGAGACGGAGTCTTGCTCTATTGCCCAGGCTGCAATGCAGTGGTGTGATCTCGGCTCACTGCAATCTCCACCTCCTGGGTTCAAGAGATTCTCCTGCCTCAACCTCCTGAGTAGCTGGGATTACAGGCGTGACAACACGCCCGGCTAATTTTTGTATTTTTAGTAGAGATGGGGTTTCGCCATGTTGGCCGGGATAGTCTTGAACTCCTGACTTCAGGTAATCTGCTCGCCTCGGCCTCCCAAGGTGCTGGGATTATAGGTGTGAGCCACTGCACCTGGCCTGCCCTATATTCTTATTTTTTTCTTTTTGGGATAAGATCTTGCTATGATCCTCAGGTTGGTCTCAAACTCCTGGGCTCAAACGAACCTCCCACTTTGGCCTCCCGAGTTGCTAGAACTACAGGCATGAGCCACTGGGCTCAGCTGCTCTACATTCTTGCCATACTTTATATTGCTCACGTTTTTCAGTTCTTCCAATCTGATAGATATGAAATGATATCTCATGATTTTAATTTTCATTTTCCTGATCACTAAAAAGGTTGAACATCTTTTTCATATGCTTATTGGTCATCTTGTTTTCTTCTTCTACCAGGTATCAGTCTGTATTGGGCAGTCTGAACGAGTTGTTTATGTACTGTGGATAATCATCTTGTGTCAACAGCTACATATTAACATTTTGCAAGTATCTTCTCCCAGCCTGATGGCCTGTCTTTTCACTCTAATT
The DNA here is from genome assembly GCF_002776525.5 of Piliocolobus tephrosceles. NCBI lineage: Eukaryota > Metazoa > Chordata > Mammalia > Primates > Cercopithecidae > Piliocolobus > Piliocolobus tephrosceles. The sequence goes on along the minus strand of NC_045440.1, from coordinate 39,905,313 downwards.
CAGAAGTACAAACAGGCAGGGCACAGTGATTCACACTTGTAATCCCAGCACTTTGGGAGGCTAAGGCAGGCAGATCACAATGTCCGGAGTTCGAGACCAGCCTGGCCAACATAGTGAAACCCAATATGGTGAAACCCCATCTCTACTAAAAATACAAAAATTAGCTGGGCGTGCTGGCGCACGCCTATAGTCCCATCTACTCAGGAGGCTGAGGCAGGAGAATCACTCGAACCTGGGAGGCAGAGGTTGCACTGAACCAAGATCATGCCACCGCACTCCAGGAAGGTATCCCTTTTTTCCTTTATGCTTTGTGCCTTTTGATTTTTGTTTAATGAACCCTTTCCTAATGAACAAGGAACTCTTAGGCTGTTCCACAAACTAGATCTGTGGGTGGATTTCAGGGCATCTGTGATCCCCTGGAAGTCATATGCAAAATTCTGCATGGGTGCATGTGTGCATTATTCTGGGATGAAAGACCAGAGTTTTTACCAGTTTCTCAAAAAGGTCTGTGATATAAAAACAGATTAAGAATCACTGCTAAATAGTAAGGATCATCATAGAAGGTATAATTTAAAAATTATTTTAGTTCGGTTTTGTCATTCATGATATCATGTATGGCAGGGAAAAATGAAGAATACTAAAGTCACAAACGTGAGAGAGCTCTGGAAAGGGGCAGTTAGCGCAAGAGGGTAAGGATAATTACTATGAACAGCTCACGTCTAGTGAGTGCTTACCACGTGTCAGACAGCATTCTGAGTACTTTACACAATTATAATTCCACATTTAATCAACCCAAAACTCCAGGAAGGAGATACTATTATCATCTCAATTTTATTATTTTTTTGAGATGGAGTTTCACTCTTGTTGCCCAGGCTGCAGTGCAATGGTGGGATCTTTGCTCACTGCAACCTCTGCCTCCCGGGTTCAGGTGATTCTCCGTCCTCGGCCTCCCGAGTAGCTGGGATTACAGGCATGCGCCACCACGCCCGGCTAATTTTTGTTTTTTAGTAGAGACGGGGTTTTATCATGTTGGTTAGGCTGGTCTCGAACTCCTGGACCTCAGGGGATCCATTCACCTCAGCCTCCCAAAGTGCTGGGATTACAGGCTTGAGTCATCGTGCCCGGCCCTACTGTCTCCATTTTATAGTCAAGCAACGGCTTGAGACAAACTCTCCAACTTGCTTAACATCACATAACAGAGTAGTGTCAGAGACAGATTTAAATCCAGATAGTCTGAACTGTTAGCAGAGCGTCGTGAGATATAAGTGTAAAGAACACAGTTACTGGCACATGGGAAATACGCAATAAGTCAGGGCTATTATAACTAAAAGGAGAAATATTTCAGAAAGGATTTTAGATAAGCAGTGGACATATGGAGAGCAGAGGACTCAAGAAAAAAACATGTGAGAAAAAGGAAGAATATGACCAGTTTTCCCTTACGGGCATTTCAGCATTTTCTTGCTAAACAGGCATTCTCCAGGAAAACAGCAGATGTTCAAGGGACTAAGGTAAAGAAGTTAGCAGTCCCACCACACCTCTACAGTCCCTGAAAATATCACGTGGATCTTGCTCTGTGAACTGTTCACTGAATGTGCCCAAAGCTGTCTCTTACTGACCCCACTTGGGAATGCTGTGTTTGATATGATGAGATCGCTAACAGAGGATGTCCTTCCTGCTTCCCGTTTCCATGTAGATGGTAAGATCCAGTCCCTGTTCTCCTGAAATAAGCCCTGAATTCCATTTCCTCATTTTGTGATCCCTGATATTCACAGATGAACTAAATAAAAAGGCTGACAGGAGCAAAGGGATTCGATCTGGGATGCTTACCTGCTCCAACCTTTCAATGAGCTCTGCAGGAGTTAGGACCACTTCCTCACTACCCCCATCAGAGTCCTGTCCCAGGAAATCCAGTTCTTCGGTCATCTTCTCTGAAACCAGGAACCTAATGAGAAGGAAAGAACCAATACTCTGCAACGCATTTTCTATTTATTTGCAAGAATAGACATCTATCTGGAGAAGGGAAAGGTTTATTGCGGTTTCCTGCGGTTGTAAAGGCCCATTAGCAAGTGGTGAGAGAACGTAGGGACCTTAGTTTTCCAGTGTCTGCCTCTTCCTCCAAGGCTTAGGTCAGGTATCCATTTCTCAAACAATCCTCCCCTTTATTACTGCCCACCACGAACTGAGCACCTATCACATCATACGATCACTATTCATTTCTTTGACTTCCCAGCAGAGGTCCTGTTCCTCAGGGACGGGGTTCGTTTTAGTTCAAATACGAATCGCGCCTCTGCTCAATGCCTGGCACTAAGTACTTGGGACGCAATGACTCGGGAAGCCCCCGCGCTCAGCACAGTGCTTGACTCCTAGCAGGCACTTAACATCGTTGGGAGCTGGCCGGGCTCACGCCTGTAATCCCAACACTTTGGGAAGCCGAGGCAGGAAGATACCTTGAGCCCAGGAGTTCGAGACCAGCCTGGGCAACATAGGGAGAGTCTGTCTCTATAAAAATAAAAATTGTTAGGAGGATTAATCAATGCTAATTTCCCAGAGCCACAAGGCCCGGCGACATTAAACCAGTCGGCGACTCTAAAGGCCTAAGGAGGTGGACGGCGGGGACGAGGAAAGTCCCTGGGGTCGCAGGGAAACTGCGAACATTCCCCTCCCGTTCTACCACTCAGTGCCACCCACACAGGCCTTCCCTCGCCACAGAGGTCCCACTCGACTCTCACTCGGGGACCTGGGAGACAGCGAGGCACTCCACAGCAGCAGGTGGTAAGGACGGGGAGTTCGTGGGGACGCAGTCGGGGAACCTGGAAGCAGGAAGACAGCGGAATAAACTGCTCAAGGCCTTCCCCGGATGAACCCGAGCCTCCAACTTCTCAGCTCCCGCGCTACTCTCGGAAACTTTCCGCCTAGGCACGACGTCATCGCGCACGAGCGAGGCTGACTAATCAAGGCGCGGGGGGGAAGAGCGGGGCGGTCTTCTTGGGCCCGCCCACCCGAGGGGTGGGGACTGTCTTCGCGGCTGCTCGCAGTCCCAGCAACCCATGGACACTAAGCGGCTGGAGGCTGGTCCGGGTGGGCCCCGCCCACCTGGGTCGGCGGCTTGGGTCTGCGGTCCGGGTTGCACTACTCACGAGCGTAGGGAGGGGGCGCCCCGCACTGTGGCCGAGGGGAGCGGCGGTGTTCCCCCCTGGGGGGTCCTACCCAGAAGTGTGCTGTTGAGAGCTGGCCGCGGCAGCCTCTTGGGTCGTCTCCACCCACAGCTCCCGTGGCTCTTTGGGTTCCTCCGTCTTTGCGGGGTTTCAGCTGTGGTCACTATGGTCAGTGCCTTCAGAATCTCCAGTACATTCCTTTTTATCTTTCTTGAGACAGGGTCTTGCTCTGGTGCCCAGGCTGGAGTGCAGTGGCACCATCACAGCTCACTGCAACCTCCGCCTTCCGGCCTCAAGCGATCCTTCCACCTCAGCCTCTGGAGTAACTGGGACCACAGGCCAGCGCCACCACGCCCAGTTACTTTTTAATTTTTTTTTTTTTTTTT
>NC_045440.1:39895424-39901372 GCF_002776525.5 Piliocolobus tephrosceles | reverse complement strand
TGAACCCGGGAGGCGGAGCTTGCAGGGAGCCGAGATCGCGCCATTGCACTCCAGCCTGGACGACAGAGCGAGACTCCATCTCAAAATAAAATAAAATAAAAATAAAATAAAATAAAATAAAACTGTGGCGGGGCGGGGGAAGGGAGTTGTGTCTCCCTATGATAGCCAGGCTGGTCTCGAACTCAAGGACCCAAATGATCCTTCCACCTCTGCCTCACAAAGTAGCTAGTGGTTTTTGAAGCCTAGGATCTGAGGGCCAGCAGCAGCATCGCCTGGGACTCCTCAGCAATGCAGATTCTCAGGCCCCACCCAGGCCCACTGAATCAGAAACGCTGAGGGTATTTCACCAGACCCAGGCCCTCCCGGTGACCCTGACGCAGGTGAGGTTTGAGAATCACTGCTTTGAGACAATGCTTTCAACTCAGCTTCTGGAGGGGAAAAGCAAAAAAACCCATGTCTGTATATGTATATATTTTTTCCATCTTTGTGTGATCCAGTTTTTCTTCTCTGAACTGCTGATTCTTTTCTCTTTGCTGTCCTGCATTTTCTGTGCAAAGCGTTGCTTCTGGCTTCCCTAAAAGTGTCTCTTCTCCGTCAGTCTGAGGGCTCTTTGTGAAGCTGCCCTGTGATGTCATATTGATTGACTAGTAAAATGATTGGCTAATATAGGATGATTGTACCTGCCTGATTACAATCCTGTTTTTAAAATGACAATAGAATAAGCTGAGTGAGAGAGTGGGCATCTTTACAAAGGGTGTGTAAGCTGGGGCATATCAGCACGGGATTCCCAAAAGGAAGGGACATTTGAACTGGGTCTTACAAAATGAATTTTGTGAGTGGCAAATAGGTGGTCATTTCAAGGTCTGTTTCAACGCTGTGTTTCAATGGTTTGGTCATCCAGTTGTTTTTGGTTTGGCAGAGTGTGTTTCCCAAACATAGCTGCTCTGATGTGGATCTCACCCCACATACCCTTCTTACCATATGACACTGACACTCCTTCATCAAGAGGTGGGGTCTATGTTCTCATGTTTTATTTATTTATTTAGAGACAGGGTCTCACTCTGTCACCCAGGCTGGAGTGCAGTGGGGCGGTCACGGCTCATTGCAGCCTTGACCTCCCTGGGCTCAGCTGATCCTCCCACCTCAGCCCCCATGAGTAGCTGGGACTACAGGTGTGCCCCACCATGGCTGGCTAATTTTTTTGTATTTTTAGTAGAGATGGGGTTTCATCATGTTGCTCAGGCTGGTCTTGAACTCAGGCTCAAGTGATCCGCTCACCTCAGCCTCCCAAAGTGCTGGGATTACAAGCATGAGCCACTGTGCCTGGCCCTGTTCTTGCCTTTTACATCAGGAAAGAGCTTTTTAACTGCTTTGACCAAGAGAGTTTGGCAGAAGTGATGCTGCTTGGCTTCCAGGACTAGGTCATAAAAGGCAATGTGGCTCCCACTTGGCTCTTTTTTCTGGGGCCCTATCCCTTGAGAGCTGTGGGCTGATGTGGAAGAAGTCTGGCTGGCCTGCAGTTGCTGTGCAATAGAGTCCTTATGAAGATGTCAGGCAGAGACGGGGAGCCTTACTGGACGAACCCCAGAACCCCAGTTGTTCCATTCACCAGGTGTCTGGGTTGAATGAGCCTTCAGGTGATTCTAGCTCTGAGGCTTCACACTGTCCCAGCTAAGATGAAGGGAGCAGAGATGAGCTTCTCTGCTGAGCCCTGCCCAAATGGCAGATTTGTGAGCAAAATAAGTATTGTTGTTTTAGGCCCTATGTTTTGGAGTGGTTTGTTATGTAGCATTCAATGACTGAAACGGTGGTCTTTGAGCACAATCCCATTCTTCCATAATTCTCATTACCAAATAGCTTTTCAGCTATTTGGTATTAATATTTGATGTTTATTAATATTCCTTAAGTATTACAGATTTGAGTCCAAGTATAGATAACGTCTCTACACAAGTGCCGATTATGTAGTTTATTGATTTAAAAACTTCCCTTCTCTGGGTCCAATCACCTTCTCCAATCTCCCCCGCTCCTCCACTGGAGAGCTAGAGCCCAGCTTCTGCTTCGTTACTTAATAGAGGTGTGACCTAAAATGAGTCACTTTGGATTTCAGTCACACCACCTTTTTGTTGTTGTTGTTGTTAGATGACGTTTTGCTTTTGTACCTCAGGCTGAAGTCCAGTGGTGCGATCTTGGCTCACTGCAACCTGTGCCTCCCGAGTTCAAGCAATTCTCCTGCCTCAGCCTCCTGAGTAGCTGGGATTACAGGCATGTGCCACCGCACTTGGCTAATTTTTGTATTTTTAGTAGAGATGGGGTTTCATCATGTTGGCCAGGCTGGTCTTGAACTCTTGACCTCCAGTGATCTGCCCACCTAGGCCTCCCAAAGGGCTAGGATTACAGGAGTAGGATTACAGGAGTGAGCCACCACATCCGGCCATCAGTCATATCAGCCATACCACCTTTTTTTTTTTTGTGAAATGGAATCTCACTGTGTCACCCAGGCTGAAGTGCAATGGCATGATCGCAGCTCACTGCAACCTCCACCTTCCAGGTTCTCCTGCCTCAGCCTCCCCAGTAGCTGGGGCTACAGTTGCGTGCCACCGCACCTGGCTAATTTTTGTACTTTTAGTAGAGACGGGGTTTTGCCGTGGTCGCCAGGCTGGTCTCGAACTCCTGATCTCAAGTGATCCACCTGTCTCAGCCTCCCAAAGTGCTGGGATTACAGGAGTGATCTACCGCGCCTGGCTAGTCACACTACCTTTTACACAAGAATAATATGTGTCTGCCTAAAGACAGAGGGACAGACCAAAAAATTGAGGGACCCCTTTCACTTCTAAGATCTTTGATTACAACTGATATTCATTAGACAAAAACACTTCTAGAGGAAATGAGTTGGCAGAAAAATATTTCTACTATGTAGAGAAGGGTTATTAAAAGAAATGCCAAAGCAACACACAAACTTTCGGTGAAACTGTTGATCATTTGGCACTGTAAAGTTCAGGAAGGTGATAGAAAACAGGTCTTCAGTTGCATTATGCAGAATGAAGAGAAAAATCAGGAACATCTGGTTGATGTGCACCCACTGTCAAGAAGTGTTTTAGAAATAATAAGATAGCCATATAAATGGAATGCGATTCATTAAAATGATCACAGATAAAAGAGGATTACATCGATTATGATAGCAGGAGGATGAAGTTTGTGGATAGAATTTGCAGGCAAGCTTAGATGTTTTAAATTGCAAGATGAACATACTAACATGAATTCAGACAAGTAAAACATGAAGTTACATCGAAAGAGAAGGAAAAAGCTACTTTCCAAAGTGGAAGAGGAGGATACAGAAAATAGGATCCTATACAGGTGAAGAAAGTGACAAGCCACAGCAATTTCCAGATACTCTCAGTGAAAATGTTAATGGAAATTATAGACACAGCAAATAGAAACAGCCAAAATATTTGTGGGCAGCCATACATTATTATTATTATTTATTTATTTATTTATTGTTTTTGAGATGGAGTCTCGCTCTGTCGCCCAGGCTAGAGTACAGTGGCGCAATCTCAGTTCATTGCCAGCTCTGCCTCCCAGGTTCATGTCATTCTCCTGCCTCAGCCTTCCAAGTAGCTGGGACTACAGGCGCCTGCCACCATGCCGGACTAATCTTTTGTATTTTTAGTAGAGATGGGGTTTCACTGTGTTAGCCAGGATGGTCTCGATCTCCTGACCTTGTGATCTGCCCGTCTCGGCCTCCCAAAGTGCTGGGATTATAGGCGTGAGCCACCACGCCTGGCCCACCCATACATTATTTTTATTTTTTGAGACAGAGTCTCGCTCTGTTGCCCAGGCTGGAGTGCAGTGGTGTGATCTTAGTTCACTGCAACCTCTACCTCTTAGGTTCAAGCGATTCTCGTGCCTCGGCCTCCAGAGTAGCTGGGATTACAGGTGTGCACCTCCATGCCCGGCTAATTTTTGTGTTTTTAGTAGAGATGAGATTTCCCCATGTTGGACAGGCTGGTCTTGAACTCCTGACCTCAGGTGATCTGCCCATCTCAGCCTCCCAAAGTGCTGGGATTATAGGCATGAGCCACTGCTCCCAGCCAAAAAGATACATTATTAATGAGAACAAATTTAATTTTTTTAATCACAAAGGAAAAACGACAGTAAATACTATATATCTATACGGAATTGTGAACTTTCTGGAGAAAGATGCTTTCAGAATACAAGTGATGGCATTATTATTGTTCTCATGTCACTGCCCTTGCTTGTTTGGTCAAAGCTGTTTCTCAGGGGTCCCTTTTTCTGAATTCCATCACATTCTTGGTCTCACTGCCCTAGGAACCAAAGCATTAAGATTTGGGAGTGTATTAGTCAAGTAGAGTTTAACTCCCGGTTTTTCTGAATGCATGAAGATTGGCACTACAGACAGCCATGTAAGAAGACAGCTTGCATTTTTTTTTTTTTCTGAGACGAAGTCTTGCTCTGTTACCAGGCTGGAGTGCAGTGGCATGATCTCTGCTCACTGCAACCTCCGCCTCCTGGGTTCAAGTGATTCTCGTGCCTCAGCCTCCCAAGTAGCTGGGATTACAGGCACCTGCCACCACGCCTGGCTAATTTTTGTATTTTTAGTGGAAACAGGGTTTCACCATGTTGACCAGGATGGTCTCGATCTCCTGACATCGTGATCCACCTACTTTGGCCTCCCAAAGTGCTTTAAGAAAGGGAGAAAAGTGCGCTTAGGCTGTTTAATCTTAGCCGCATAAGGAAAGCTATTGGCTGGTGACCTTACACGTATTTTTCTGACCAATGATAACACCCTATACCTGCTGTATGGCCAGGATGCTGGAGAACTCAGGAAGCCAGTCAAGGCTTGGGTCTCCCTTACAAAGGTAAAATCTGGTAAAATTCGTGATATTCCTAATTCCTTTGCTGTCCTCAGACCCTAGGTCCTCTGAAACTCTGTAAGGAGATATAAGAACTATCTGCCCCTTCGCTTGTTGCAGAATATAAAATAATCATAAAAAATTTTTAAAAATTAAATCTATCTTCTGAAACACTGTGGCCAACAGAGCATTTAGCAGGTTGAGTAAGATTATTTTCCTAATGATTTTCTGAATATGTCAAGCAAAGAGAAAGGTGACCTTTCCATAAAGAAATTCATGTGCCTTTATATCATGGACATCTTTGATGAGAAGCTTATGTGCCTAAGTGCTGGGCAAGTCTATTTATTTATTTATTTATTTGCGATGGAGCCTCACTCTGTCACCCAGGCTGGACTGCAGTGGCACGATCTCGGCTCACTGCAACGGCACAATCTCAGCTCACTGCAACCTCTGCCACTCGGGTTCAAGCAATTCTCCTGCCTTAGCCTCCTGAGTAGCTGGGATTACAGGTGCCTGCCACTGCATCCAGCTAACTTTTGTATTTTTAGTAGAGACGGGGTTTCTTGGTCAGGCTGGTCTTGAACTCCTGACCTTGTGATCCACCCACTTCGGCCTCCCAAAGTGCTGGGATTACAGGCATGAGCCACCGTGCCCAGCCTAAGTCTTCATATTTATTAACGTCTATATAGTTTACCTGAGAGATCTTGAGGGACTCATCCTAAGGTCTAAATGAAAGCCAGGCCAAACTCAATCTCTTTTTCTCTCTGGCTGGAGTGCAGTGGGACAATTATGACTCACTGCAGCCTCAAACTCGTGGGCTCAAGCAATCCTCCCACCTCGGCCTCCCAAGTAGCTGGGACCACAGGTGTGCACCACCATGCCTGGCTAATTTTTCTTTTTATTATTTTTTGTGGAGATGGGGTTTCACTATGTTGCCCAGGCTGGTCTTGAAGTCCTGGCCTCAAGTGATCCTCCTGACTCAGCCTCCTAAAGTGTTTGGGATTACAGGCATGAACCTCTGTACCCAGTACCCAGCCCAAACTCAGTCTTTCTTTTTTTTTTTTTTTTTTGAGGCGG